>NW_025336087.1:28952868-29182447 GCF_004798865.1 Varanus komodoensis | reverse complement strand
AAAGTCCTGGCCTGCAGCTGGATGGGCAACTACATGTGGATGCTGCCTGCTATGCATTATTCACACAAATGGGGCTGGTAAGTGCCACTTGGTAGAGCCTGGAATGCACAGTATGGGTGCAAGAGAACTTGGTGCTGCCAAAAGATGGAAGTCAGCAAATATGCCTAGCTCAATGGCCCACATTGGAAATAATTGGCAAATACAAAACTCCACAGGAGAAATCCTCTACAGGGTATCTCTGGACTCAGCTTCATAACACAGGTTTTCCATGTCCACAAATATGGAAACCACCCCGGGACCGATTGGGTTAGTAGCCAGAAGGCTTTCATGATTTTCCCTACAGAAGGGCAGGGCATTGGATACATTGCCTCCAACCTCTGAATTACTGCAGAACTCCCCAAGGGTGCTTGCCCAAACCGCAGAGAGTTAGTTCAAACATTGGTGGAAGACATTGCCAAAGCAGGGTAGGCTATTCATTTCCCCATGCCATTCTTTCACCAGTTGGGGTTTTCTGAAATCACCATGACATTAGAGTGCTAGCCTCTGTATTCTCTGTGTTTCTAGTGAAACAGCTGATGCCATTTCAGGCACACAATGAAGTTAGCTCAACTTCAGCAACTTGCCGTATGTTGGGAAAATTTGGATAAATCCTGGCAGAAAAACATTGCTTCTGTGTGCTTTTGTGTTGTGGAATCAATCCTGTGCTCCTCAAAAACACCAGCTTTCCAAGCTAAGTCACTGTTTAAAATGGCATTCCCACTCCTTTCTCTTACCTTTAGCTGTAAGCTACAGTAGACAGGCCATTCAGTCCAAATATACATTATATGCCTTCACAATAGATAAGTGATCCTTGTAGGAATTCACAGTTTACCAGGAAGTATCTATTTTGCTAGCCCAGAGCCCAGAGCCCCATGTGCCCTGGCCAATCATAATGGTGTGGATGCATTACATAGGGGCTGAGTCTAGATGAGTTTATGAGTTCATGAATAGTTTCTCAATAGCTTGAATTTATATGTCTAAGCAGACCTGGAGATGGGTTCAAGTTACTCAACTAAAGTGTCAATACACTGCAATTAGAAATATTGTAATCTCATTGTCACTGTATGATTGGCTGATCTTCCTTTATCTGTTCTGTATGTGATGACCTCAGAATCTTATTGTAATGTCTGCATTCTGTCATCAATTGCTCTGTACCTGTACGTCACCAGGAGGGTATAAAATACCCTGTAGTTGTATTGAAACTCTGCAGCGAGTTTACCTCTGCCTGCACGGTAATGCATTATTATGAATCTACCGCAGGAACCTGGGCCAAACAATAAAGCCACAGATGGTCATGATACTTGATCTTTCCCATGAACCTGAGTTTTATTTCCTTCTCACGAATTGAAATTCTGGAGTTCTGACACATACAAAGTTGCTAGACATTGCATTGTTAGCAAGTCAGGACAGGGTTTGCAACACTTGTAGAAGACAAAACTGTTTCTTTGGAGCATCACATTCGAAAGCTTAATGCTTTAAAACCTGCTTTAAATTCCATTCTGGTAAAAATGGATTGGGAGGATTGTTGTTTTGGTTCTTCAACTGAGGCTGGCTACAAAAACTTGAAACTTTATATTTTCTTTTTTGTGCTTCTTCCTCCTTATTTTGCTTGTTGTTCCTGACAGTGCTTGCCAACAATTATTCATTCTAATATTTCTCAGACATACACATGGTAGGCATGTCATGAGTGGAGCCGGCTGGGGCCGGGGTTCAGACTGGATGACCTAGAAGACCCCTTCTGAGTCGTTCTGTTTCTATGCTTCGATGTTTCTCTGTTCAAACAGCCCTCACCCGCACCAGTAGTCTGCACCTTCAAGGCGAAGCTGCAAAGGCTTAGTAACCTATCTCCCTAATCAAGAGGAATCTGTCTTTTAAGAAGAAGATTCCTTTGAAGAGGGGAACCTGTTGCCAATTGCAGCACCCCAAAACACCCCAAAAGTAATTGGTCAGAGGAAGGCCCCAAAAGTAGTTGGCCAGAGGAAGGCCACATAGTAAAAACACCACAGTTATACTGTCTCAGAAAGGAGGGCAGATAAGAACAAAATGAATTTTGTGTAACCCACAGCTAGCAAGTGAGCCTGACCACGAATACAGTAATCAAAGGGACAGTGGAAACTGGTTATAGCTGCCATGAAAGTTGCAAATCTGCAGGGAGTAAGAACATGGCAAGCCTGTGTGAATCTTGAGCAGATAAGAAATGAACATGGAAAATGTCTGGCCCTTGACAGAAGAAAAGACTCTTTGAAGCTATGTAACAACAGTGGGGGTGTGGCTACATTGATGTATTGATGCATTAGAAGTGTATTAGGTGACCCAACTGGTTACCTAGGGTATAAAACACATGTACCGGGGTACAACTTTCGAGACACTGCTTTGGGCTGAACATCCCCTTTTGTCTCCCTTTATTCTATAGTGCACTAGAATAAAGCTGGTTTTGCCTCTAAGTCTCATCTCAGACTCTGTTTGGCTCAGGTCTCGGGTCCACCCGGGTTTGCCCCAGCTGTTGACTGGCTGAGTTCGGTAACAGTTTCTGGCACCCAACATGGGGCACCAAGTGGACTAAAGGCAAATTTTGCCTCAAAATTCTTAAGCCTTCTCCCTCCAAGAACCTCTTTCGGATGGGTGGACGACTGGCAATAGAGAGCTCTCCCTCAGCATTTGGGCTGAGGCAAATTTGGCCGGGAACCTCCGCCAGTCGTGAGCAGGGCTTGAGGAAAGGTGATTGAGAGAAAAGCAAGACTAAAAGAGCTACCCCTGATGGAACAAGGAGTCCCCAGGTAAGGAGAAAGCCTCTGTTGGAAAGGACCACTTCCTGGGGGAAGACCCAGTTCCTAAAGAAAGGGAGGGCCTCTGATTAGAGTCCGGCGCTGGTTAGAGTCCAGCAATCTGCCTTTCTCTGCCTGACGGCCAGTGACTCCTGGGTAGGATTGGACCCTATGGGAAGAGGCAGGATTGAACAAATGTGGAGAACTCCTTGGATGGAGGGGATTTTGGAAGCCACACAAGACTTCTAGAAACTCTTGTTGGTACAGGTGGAGTGAAGCCTGGATAGAATCCAATCCTGGATAGAGTCCAGAAAGAGCAGATCCCACATAAGTGTGTGAGCACTTTTGACCAGGGACACCTGGCAGAATTGACAGAAGGAAAATCAGAGAGGTCTGCTGAAATCCTTCTAAGGGTCTTCTGGGGAATGCTCAGTGCATCATGAGTCAGGGTAAGTCAACACAAATGTGTATGCCTCTGGGTTGCCTTTTGGGAAATTGGGAAAGGTTCAAAAGGAGATTCCATGTTAAAGAAAAAAACTAAATGTCTACTGAAATTCTATTTGGCTCCAGCATCAATTGGACGGTGGGGCAAAGTGACCACCTGGAGGGTATATCAATTTTCAGACTCTCCCACAGTTGCAACTTTACTTTCAACATGTCAGTGAATAGTTTAAGTTCTTGTGCAAGCGTTTGTTACACTGACAGTCTGAACTTGCTGGAAAAGTGCAGACTGGTCCCCCGGGGAGGAAGGAGAAGAGGGAGAGTAGAACTCACTCTCTTCCCTTCAAAAGCCAGAAGCGCAGCGTGGGTATGGGCTTGGTGGGGCAGGGGGAGCGCTGGGGATTCTGCCACCGTGCCTGGGTGCAGTGGTGGCTTTCATGGCCAGGAGGGCATGAATGGGCAGTTGAATCCTAGCCCAATGGCTGCAGTTTGGAATCACCAGCCCTTCAGCCCTTCAAACTGGCTACATGTAGGATCCAGGAAAAAGAAAGAAAGAGGGGTTTCTCAAGCTAGCAAGTTGCTCCCTCGATCCGAGAGAGACGGCTCAGCTTGCCATGAGGACTCTGTCCATCTGTGCTTCGATTAGCTACTCTTGAGAAAGCCATAGACCAGCCAGCCTCATTGTTTGAGGTCTGGGGTGGTCAAAAGGCTTGGGATTTGGTGTTTAAAGTCTCAGTTTGTAATCACTGCTGCTATCCACTTTCCTCTTCCTCTTTGTATGAGTGCTCTTCTGCATATGTGCTCTTTTAAGATCCCCCCACTTCTTTCTGTTTTTGTTTTGCTCAATCAACTTTGTTCCCCAAGCACTTGGGTGCCTGTGCACTAAGCATTGTGTACAACTCCTTGAGAATGTTGTGGGGTGAGGTGTACATTTTGGAAACAACTAAGAGAATGCATAATTAAAAAGGAAATGTACAGAAAGACAGTCCACAAGTGGATCTGATGGCAGTGGCAATGAAGGCAGCGCTGCAGCACGAATGAGGAAAGGCAGGGAGTGTTTTTGTTATTTTTTGCCCCCTTTAAATTTAGCCAGATGCTTTCAATGGGGCTACTAAGTTCCTCTTGTATTTTTGTGCAGATATATGTGTCATTTACATATAGTGCAACTCCACCTCCCTTTTTGTCCTTTCTATCTTTCTTGACCAGGTTGTATCCATCAATTGTAGAGTTCCAGTCATGTGAGTCATCCCACCAAGTTTCAGTTATTCCTATAAAATCATAATTGTCCTCATGTACTATGAGCTCAAGTTCATGTTATTTCCCATACTCTAGGCATTGGTGTTCAAAGTTCATTCTTGCTGTGCCCTGGTTTTCTTCCTACATTTTTTGAGATTGGTGTTGGGCCCTGCTTGAGGATTTTTCTTCAAGTCTTTGCCAGGTGATGGTATCCCATGCTGCACATCTCCCTGTCCTATTGCCATGAGTCAGGCATCCCTTCCCAACAAAAGCAAGTACTTCAATTGTTGTTCAAAGAGTCTTTATTCCATACAGCTACAAAGTATTCACAAGTTCTGAAAACACTCAAGGTAGGAAGTTGACCTCTCACTCTTACCCTAGTCACCCCAAACTTTGCTTATGAATCCTTCAGGTTGTTCATAAGGGTTATTCATAAGCAACCCTTGTTTATTGTAATTTTATATTATGTAAGCTCTCCTGAGTGCTTGTGCGGAAGGACAAGATACAAATGTTGTAATAAAAATAAATAAATAAATGTTAAAGCAGAAATGAGCGAAGAACAAAGCCCAGCGCACTTGCCGCTGATTAAGGAGCTTGGCAGTCTCAAAGTGCTCCAGGTTCTTGGGATCAGTTTGAATGAGTACGGGGTGGGCAGCTCCTTCCAGCAAGTGACACCCAAAATTCCAGAGCAGACTTTATAGGCCAAAGTTCCTTCTCCCAAGTGGTGTAATTATGCTCAGAAGGGGTCAATTTCTGGGAAAAGCATTCCCTGCTCCCACTGCTACAGTACCCACAGCACAGTAGTATGAGTCACTTCGAAGCACAAAAGGAGTGTCTGGGTTGGGATGAATCAATTGCGTTTCAAAGGCAAAATACTTCTTTAAAGCCTGGAAAGCCTCATCTGCCTCAGGAGACCAGAAAAAAACATTTCTTTTTTCCCCCTTAAAGTGATCAGTTAAAGGGGTTGTGTGACAGAATAGCTTGGGATGAATTTACAATAGAAATTGGCAAACTCCAGGAATTTTTGTAACTCACACGTTGTGTGGGGGCCTTCCTAGAATGAACTGCTTGCACATTAGCTGGATCCATTTTCAAACCAGCTGGAGAAATCTGGTTGTTCTTAATTGCAAAGTCATGCCCAACCCATCATGACCCCATGGGCAACATTCCTCCAGGCTCTACTGTCCTCCACCATCCCTTGGAGTCCACCCAAGCCCATACCCACTGCCCCAGTGACTCCATCTAGCCACCTCATCCTTTGCTGTCTCCTTCGCCTTTGCCATCCATCGTTCCCAGCATGAAAGTCTTCTCCAGTGAGTTATCTTTCTCATTACATGACCAAAGTATTTGAGTTTCATCTTCAGTATCTGACATTCTAAAGAGCAGTCAGGGTCGATCTCCTTTAAGATTGACTGGTTTGATCACTTTGAAGTCCAAGGGACTCTCAGAAGTCTTCTCAAGTACAGCAATTCAAAGGCCTCCATTCTTTGGTGCTCAGCCTTCCTTATGGTCCGACTTTCACAGCCATACATTGCAACTTGGAAAACCATAGCCTTGACTATACGCACTTTTGTCGGCAGGGTGATGTCTCTGCTTTTTAGTATGCTGTCTAGATTTGCCATAGCTTTCTTCCCAAGGAGCAAGGGTCTTTTAATTTCTTGGCTGCCATCACTGTCACTGGTGATCTTGGAGCCCAAGAAAATAAAACCTGTCACTACCTCTATTTCTTCCCCATGTATTTGCCAGAAAGTGATAGGACCGGATGCCATGATCTTAGTTTTCTTAATGTTGAGTTTCAAGCCAACTTTTGCGCTTCCCTCCTTCACCCGCATCAAAAGGCTCTTTAGTTCCTCTTCACTTTCTGCCATGAGAGTGGTATTGTCTGCATATCTGAGGTTGTTGATACTTCTCCTGGCAAGCTTAATTCTGACTAGTGATTCATCTAGCCCCACCTTTCACATGATGTGCTCTGCATAAGTTAAATAGGCAGGGCGACAGTATGCAGCCTTGCCATACTCCTTTCCCAGTTTTGAACCAATCAGTAGTTCCATGACCAATTCTCAACTGTTGCTTCTTGACCTGCATACAGGTTTCTCAAGAGACAAATAAGATGGTCTGGTACCCCCATCTCTTTGAGAACTTGCCACAATTCGTTGTGATCCACAAAATCAAAGGAAGTAGAAGTCAGTGAAACAGAAGTAGATTTTTTTCTAGAAATCCATGATCCAGTGTATGTTGGCAATTTGATCTCTAGTTCCTCTGCCTCTTCAAAACCCTGCCTGTAATTCTGGTAGTTCTTAGCCCACATACTGCTGGGGTCTAGCTTGAAGGATTTTGAGCATAACTTTGCTAGTGTGTGAAATAGTATGGTAGTTTGAACATTCTTTGGCATTGCCCTTCTTTGGAATTGGAATGTAAACTGAACTTTTCCAATCCTGTGGCCACTGCTGAGTTCTCCAAATTTGCTGACATATTGAGTGTAGCACTTTTACTGCACCATCTTTTAGGATTTTTAATAGCTCAACTGGAATACTGTCTCCTCCACTAGCTTTGTTGTTGCTAAGGCTTCCTAAGGCCCATTTGACTTCACATTCCAGGATGTCTGGCTTGAGGTCAGTGACCACTCTATCATGGCTATCAGGGACATTAAGATCTTTCTTGTATAATTCTTCTGCCATCTTGCCACCTCTTCTTAATCTCTTCTGTCTCTGTTAGGTCCCTGCCATTTTGGTCCTTTATCATGTCCATCTTTGCATGAAACATTCCCTTCATATCTCCAATTTTCTTGAAGATATCTCTAGTCTTTCCCATTCTATTGTTTTCCTCTATTTCTTTATGTTGTTCATTTAAGAAGGCCTTCTAGCTATTCTCTGGAATTCTGCATTCTCTTTCTCCCTTGCCTTTCACTTCCTTCTTTCCTCAGCTATTTGTAAAGCTTCCTCAGACAGCCATTTTGCTTTCTTGCATTTCTTTTTCTTTGGGATGGCTTCAGTGGCTACCTCTTGTACAATGTTGGGAACCTCCGTCCATAGTTCTTCAGGCACTCTGTCTATCAGATCTAATTCCTTAAATCTATTTGTCACCTCTACTGTATATTCATCAGGGATATGATTTAGGTCATACCTGAGTGGCCTAGTGCTTTTCCCTACTTTCTTCAATTTAAGCCTAAATTTTGCAACAAGAAGCTCATGATCTGAGCCACAGTCAGCTCCTGCTCTAGTTTTTACTGACTGTATAGAGCTTCTCCATCTTTGCTGCTGAGCACATAATCAATATGATTTTGTGCTGACTATCTGGTGATGCCCATATATAGAGTTGGCTCTTGGGTTGTTGGAAAAGAGTTTTTGCTATGAACAGCATGTTCTCTCGACAAAATTCTGCCAGCCTTTGCCCTGCTCCATTTTGCACTCCAAGGCCAAACTTTCTTGTTATTCTGGTTATCTTTTGGCTTCCTACTTTAGCATTCCAATCTCCCATGATGATAAGGACATCACTTTTTTGTGTAATTTCTAAAAGGTGTTGTAGGCCTTCATAGAACCAGTCAAGTTCAGCCTCTTCAGCATCAGTGGTTGGGGCATAGACTTGGAATACTGTGATGTTGAATGGTTTGCCTTGGATTCAAACTGAGATCATTCTGTCATTTTGGAGATTGTATCCCAGTACTGCTTTCCCTACTCTTTTATTGACCATGATGGCTACTCCATTTCTTCTGAGAGATTCTTGCCCACAGTAGTATACATGATGGTCACCTGAATTACATTCTCCCATTCCTGTCTGTTTTAGTTTGCTGATTCCCAACATGTCAATGTTCTGTCTTGTCATCTCTTGTTTGACCACATCCAACTTACCTTGATGCATAAATCTTACATTCCATGTTCCTATGCAGTATTGTTATTTACAGCATTGGACTTTCCTTTCACCACTAGATACATTCACAACTGAGTGTCCTTTCAGCTTTGACCCAGTCGCTTCATTTTTTCTGGCGCTACGAGTATTAGCCCTCTGCTCTTCCCCAGTAGCACACTGGACACCTTCCGATCTGAGGGGCTCATCTTCCAGTATCATATTGCTTTGCCTTTTGGTACTGTCCATGGGGTTTCCATGGCAAGGATACTGGAGTGGGTTGCCATCTCCTTCTCCAGTGGATCACCTTTTGTCAGAGCTCTCTGCTGTGACCTGTCTTGGGTGCCCTTACATGGTATAGTTCATAGCTTCATTGTGCTACACAAGCCCCTTCGCCACAGCAAAGCAGTGATCCACGAAGGGAGAGAAATCTGGTATCCCAGGTAATTTAAGGTAGAGAGGTGGAACCCACATTTCTCCAGCTTGGCTGAGAGCCGATTGTCTCTCAACCTTTGAAGGACTGATCTAACATGTTGGACATGCATGACAGGGTCCCAGGAGAAAATCAATAAATCATCTAAATATACAATCAGGAAATCATTGAGAAAATCATGAAAAACGTCATTCATAAAACAGGTGAAGGTGGCAGGAACTCCAGCCAGCCCAAAAGGCATAACTCAGAATTTAAATGTTCCATATCTCATGCAAAAAAGCTGTGAGAAACTCCTCACCAGATTTGATCCTAAGAAGATTGTATGCATCATGCAAATCCAGTTTTGTAAAAATGCATGCCTGGCCAAGGTGTTCCAGCATCTCAGAGATCAAAGTCATTGGATGTTTATTTGGAATGGTGATTGAATTCAATTTTCGATAGTCCATGCATATGAGCATTTTGCAATTTCTCTTAGGTTTAATAAGGAGCGGGAGCAGATGTGGGAGAGGAGAAAGGGCAGATGAAGCACTTCCTCAAATTGATGGAGATGAATTCCTTTAATACTTGCAGTTCAGCAAGAGACATAGGGGATTTCCCTACCGGGGAGGGACCCTAGGGATCAAATTAATTTCCAAATGACAAGATTGATGGGGTGGTAAATGTTCAGCTTCCTTCAGATCAAAGACATCCAAAAAATCCCAGTATGGAAGGGGCAAGGCTTTGGGAGAAGGAGGGAGAGGAACAGTGGCTTCCTTAAGGGAAGCATTTACAGAAGGTGTCGGTTCGGGAATTGATGGGCAATGTTTGGAAGAAATAGCAGAAGGGAACGATACACGACCCTCCCCCCAGGATACTTTTGGATTATGCTTAGCCAGCCAGTCCATGCCCAGCACCAGTGGGTATTGTAAATTCTTCACTAAAAGGAAAGTAATTTGCTTGTGATGCTTACCAATAGAGAGAGTCAACAGTCCCATTTGAAGAGATTGAGGCCCACCTTGCAGGGGCCAGTTTTGGATGGAATCACTTGAATGGGATTGGGCAAAGGAATGGTAGGAAGAGAATGTTGGATTGCAAAGTCCATGTTCATAAAGGAGGCTGTGGCTCCGCTGTCTATCAGGGCTGAGATCGATAGTCCCAAATGCTGAGGTGTTTGTAAAGTCACATCCAATAACAGGTGGTTTGTTGGTGATGAATTCTGCGTAGGAGAGAACCTGGTAGGTGGTTGAGCAGGTCCCAGCATCATGGTGCTTAACGAGACTAAGTTTTCCACTGACTGATTCCAGGGACAGGCTGGAGCCCAATGCCTCTTTTGGCTGCCAGTGAAGCATGGACCGGTGGCTTGGTGGCGATCCATTTCAGGTTTTGGAAGGCGAGGTTTAGCTGCTCCTAACTGCAGATTCTGATTCAGGGAGCTATGTAGCCATAGTGGAAGAGAAGCCGGTTAAAGGCACTGCAGGGGCAGGGAGCAGGAACCCTTGGGAAGACTGGTGCCCTCACCAGCAGGGATGAGGAGGCAGTAGAACTATGCTCCAGTTTGCGCTCTTCCAGTCGGCCATCAATTTGTAGGCAAATTTGCACGAGATCTTCCAAAGTTTGAGGACAAGGGGTTTGAGCCAGGATGTCCAGGATTTTGTCGCATAGCCCCTCCTGATATTGAGCCATGAGGGCTGCTTGGTTCCAGTGTAGTTCATGCATCAGCAATTGAAACTGAGTGGTATAATCTGCCACAGATGGTGTGCCTTATCAGAGATGGCATACTTCATGGGTTGCCATCTCCTGGCACAGGTCTGCTCTGAAAAACTTGCCCATTGCTGTGAAAAAAGCTTGGCAATGATTTACGTAGCAAGGGATCATCTGCTAGCAAGCGTGAGGTTGCCCATTGAACTGCGGGTCAACTGGTTGATCACAATCCCACACGTACTTGCTCATTAGGAAAATCATCCAGTTGCATGAGCATGTACAGTGCACATTGAGCCCAAAAAGAGGCAAAATGGTCTCAACTCCCATTGAACTTAGCCATAGGCTAGATTGGACATCTCCTTAGCTGCAGGGCTTGTACCGGCAGAGGAGGGGCCACAGCTGCCACCACATCCAAAGCTGCATTTTCAGCCTGGAGACACGCTATCTCATCCCATAAACCTTGAACTTCAGCCTCCCTAGCTTGAGCATCCCTGTTCATCACGTCATCGGGCCAAGGGGAAAAAGGGTGCCTAGCAATTGGATGTACAAAGCACAACCAGGGTACAGAGACAGAGAGAGAAAGGTCAAGCTGTTGTGAGCCAGGTGTCCCTTCCCAATGAAAGCAAGCATTTCAATCGTTGTTCAAAAAGTCTTTATTCCATACAGCTACAAAGAATTTACAAGTTCCAAAAACATGCAAGTTAGGAAGTTGACCTCTCACTCTTACCCTAGTCACCCCAAACCTTGCTTATGAACCCTTTGGGGCTGGTCTCTGGAGGGAGGTGTGCTCTAGAGGGGGTTCACTGCTGCTCCTCCCATCAAGTTTCTAATTGACCAAGCCAGTGAGCATCCAAATCTCCCAAGGAACCCTCCCCAGACTATCTTCCATCTGCTTTTTTCCCACAGTCAGGAATGGGAGGGGGCTCAGTGGTTGTCCTTGAAATGCTCTGATCCTGCACTGTCTCAGGCTGGCTCTCCGGGAGTAGTTGGCCACCTGGGGCCTCACTAGTCTCAACAACTCCAATATCAGAGTGAGAACTCTGAGCCGCTACTGGGACAACTATCAACTCCCCCTCCTCTGAGTTTAACCTGTTGTTCTCACCAGAGCCCTCGCTCTCTTGTGCATGCCTGGGAATCTCATCTGAGCGCATGCACAAGACAGCTGTAGGTTTTAGTTTAAAGCTTTCCTGATGAAGTTTTTCATGTAGTGGCCAAACATCTGCTTCCTGTTCTTTGTGAGGTTCAAACCATCATTTGCCAGTAGTCCATCTTCCAGGAAGCTTAGCTTGTGGTCCCAGAATCCAAATCTCTCTTTATGGTACCACCATCATAGCCAGTCATTCACTTGAAGGATTTTTCTTTCCCTAACAGTTCCTCTTCCATGTACTGGTAGGATTGAGGAGAAACTTATCTGGACTTCAGTATTTTTTATTTTCCTCCTTAGAACTTTGAAGTCTGATGTTATTTCAGCAAAACTTCTCATGGCAGTGTCATTAGTTCCCATGTGGAGGAGAAGGAAGGGGTATTTGTCAGTGGGTTGTACAAGTTGTGTGAACTTGGCGCCAGGGAAATAGCATACTTGGTGATTCTCTGGGTCATCACGACATACCTATTTTTCCATTCTGCGCAAGAGGGAATCTCCCACAACTAGCACTCTTCTCCTTTCTTTGCAAACTTTGCTATCCTTCTCCTTGTTTGATTGGCCTTTTGTCCAGGGGTCCTCAAACTTTTAAAACAGGGGGCCAGTTCACTGTCCCTCAGACTGTTGAGGGGTTGGACTATGGTTTGAAAAAAATATGAATTCCCATGCACACTGCATATTAAAAATTAATTAAAATTAAAATGAATTCAAAATTAATTAATATTTTTTTTTAAAAAAATAAATAATTAAAATGTTTGCTCTGCTCTGCTTGCTTGGGCTGCAGCAGAAGCCCAAGATGATGCTGTGCTGCCCGCCAAAAGGGAGAGCATGACATGAGGAGGAGCCACGAGGATGTGCTCACCTCAGTCGAGGCCTAACTGGCTTCTCGCTGCCGCCCCACTTCTGAGCCAGAGGAAGGTCCCCTTGCAGGCGCTCGCCCGGCTCCAGGAGGGGAGCGGGAGTGGGATGCCGGAGAGGCGAGGGTGGGGTGGCCCCCCCGGCCTGGAGAGGGCCGCAAGGAGGGCTGCTTTCTGAGGTGAGGGGAGGTGAGGGATGGGGCCGCAGCTGGCTGAGTGGGGTGCCCCTCCCACCTCTCCCTGCCATGTGTGGTGGGGGGGAGAAGCATGGCAGCTGCTCGACAGTGGTGGTGGCTTTCCCAGAGAAGGCCACAATGGAGGTGTGGGAGCCGCGGCCCTGCTCCCGCTCTACCTCGGCCTGTCTGCCCCTGGGCTTGACAAGGAGGCCGCGACTTAGCCCGCAGCCTGGGCACGTGGCTCACATAATTAAAAATGGATTTAAAAAGTTATTTTTTTCTTACCTTCTATCTTTTTTTAGTGTCTTCGTCTCTCTTCCCACTGCCCTCCTCTCTTCTGTATTCCCGCTCTGTATTTCCACTCTGTATTCAGAGCCAATGCATGCGTGCAATAGGGGGAAGAGCTGGCACATGCACAGTTGAAGGGAGCTGTTACAGTTTGGCATGTGTGCCAGCTCTCTGCTAGTCTCTGAAACTGAAAGAGTTTCAGAGAATGCCTGCGCTGGCTCAGAGCTTTCGGACTCATTCAGAGATCGTTTTCTCCGAGTGAGTCCAAAAGCTCCGAGGCAGGCCAGGTAAGTGACCATGGCGGGCCATATCCGGCCCATGGGCTGTAGTTTGAGGACCCATGCTTTTGTCCCTTTTTCAAAGTTACCTAGTGTGTCATTAAGTTCTTTCACAGTGAGTTCCTCACACATCCTTTTCTCAAGTAACTTGAAGCGGTTCAAGAGTTCCACTGCTTCCATGGGTGCAGAGTGTTTTCTAGGCCTTCTGGGTCTAACTTTTACTCTGTTCCAGCAAATTTTCTCATTTTCCCTTCCCTCAAGGTGCTCTTCTGCCGCTTTGGCTTGCTGTTGCTCTTTTTCCTTCTGGACTACACTTACCTGTTGCAGCACCTCCGCTCTGTCTAGAAACTCTTCGTTTGCTTTTATTGTGTGGAGGGTGGAATCTTGCTGCTCTAGTGCTCTCGCCTTTTCCTGTAATAGGGGTAATAGTGTGCAGCAGTTGCAGTTACAGGTTCAAGAGTTTCTAACTTCTTTATGAGTTGAAGACTGCCTGTTCCGGTATGGGAGAATTCAAGTAGCCCTTTTAAAATGAGTAGGACCCTCACCCTCCAACATGTCTAATAGCAGTAAAGCTACTCCACTCCTTGCAGCAGCATCCTGCCTTTTTCAAGCTTCTGTTTAGTTCAAAATAAAATGCCCTCAATCCCAGCACTATGTGGGCATACTCCTAAGAAAAATATTTGTGCTAAATGATTAGAAAGCATTCACTAGAATTTGAACTTTCAGGCAATAATAACCAGACTATTTCCTGTAGTTAACAGGTGTGAGGAAAATGATATTAAGTGGCACACATTGGCAGGTGGCCATGACAAACATAGTCCTCGCAACACAGAGACAAACACACACACTTCTTTTTTTAATGTGTTGGTGTTGGGAAGAACTTGGTCACTTATTCATTCACATATTTTCCCCTTTGATTTTCCCCTTCCAGATCGATAATATAACAAGGCACGTGGCAATATTTTATTTCCTTAACCTTGTCAGGCATTCCAAGGAAAGTGAGTCACTAACTTTATCTGAGGGTTCAAAAACTTTATTACACTAGCCAAAGGCCATGACGGCTCACTTTGTGGGGAAAAAAAGCCATATCAAACTGCATTGCTTTCCACAAAGGTTACATTCCAAGTTAGGCAGAAACTACCTGTGTTAACAACACAGACCAGGCTTTAAACACACAAGTTTACTCACTTCATTTGTAAATTGTGCCTTTAAAGTAGCTAAAGTGCAGGGGTCAAGAACATTGGACTGGAACTCAGGAGAACTGGCTTCTATAGTCCTCACTCAGCCATGAAGTTCACTGGGTGACTTTGGGCCAGTCATTGATTGTCAGCTTAATCTACTTTTTTTCAGTTACTATTGTAAGGCAAAAATGAAGAGATCAACCTTGTAAGCTGTCTTGAGTTGTTTGTGAAAGGAAGAAAGCCAGGATATAAAAGCAGAGTAATGATCAATGGCTGAAAGAGTGAATGGGTGAGTTGGCAGGTTGGCTTGCTTAACTTTCCCATTTGTCAGTTACAGTGGTGGTGCCAATCAGAGGGTGGAGTATTCCATTAAATTCCCATGACCACTGCTCCTAGCAAAACTTACAGAGAAAATAAAACTTCCCTTATCATGCCAGCTTCTCCTTTAGCACCAGTTGTTGTTGCTAGGTTAGCCAAGAAGAAACTCCTGGCCTACAGAAATAATTACTTCTCAAATTGCAAAAACACACAGTAGAGAGAATACACACTGGAGCTCAGAATGCTTTTAAAGATATTCAGCTCAGGTTGACCAATCAGAGACAACCCCTTCCTTCCCAAGGGAGTGAGTCACGCTGCTGGTGGTGAACGTATCAAAAGTGAGGTCTAAAAGTGCTAGCTAGCTAGAGATGGGACTTCCCTTGCTGCTTTCCCTTTTCTCAAAAGTTTTAAAATATGTTTTTATATGATTTTCCCTGCAGATTCTAAGACTGTAGAAAGAACCATGATGGATCAGATCAGGATACATCTGGCCCAGCATTCTGTTCACACAGTGGCCAACCACAGGAAACCTGTGCAATAGCACTCCTCACCAGGTTCCCCAGCAACTGGTGTAGATGGGCACACTTCCTCTAGAGGTAGCACAGAGCTGGCAGGACTAGTAACCATTGGGAGGTATGCTCAGCACAGGGTATCTGCTAACACAAGGTCCCTGTCAGGCAGTAGTTGAGATGTATAGCATAATTTGGTTGTATTGGCAAGTGTTCAGTACACTTTGGTGTACTAAGATTTTTCTCATGTATTTTCCAGAGGTTTATGTCCATCCTGACATCTGCTGTGCTTCCAGATGTGTGAAAATTCACCATTTTAAGCATTTCAGCTCTTTCTCATCACTGACCTGGTTTGCGTGTACAGCAGGGGCATCAGTAGGTTGTTATATGCAACCCACAAGAATGGGTTGTTGAGGTGCTTGAAAAACTATCCACAGCCCTAAAACAGTCCATGGATTTTGTATGGCATGTCTAGCACTCCAACAACCCACCAATTCTAGGTTATCATGCAACATCAAGCTACAGTACAGCTTCACCATGGCTTGAATATTCAGAATGGTGGCTGTCACCACAATAAGAAGCTTCATAGGGAAACTCTATGGCTTCTCACTGTGTGGATGAAGCCACATGAAGATGCATTCCAAAAGGTAAAGGAGATGCTCACAATAGCCCCCATCTTGAAGTATTACAACCCCGAAACCCTATTAATTCTTCAGTGTGATGTGTCAGAAATAGATCTTTGGCCTGCTATGTTGTAAGGAGGAGAAAGTCTTAACAGAAACAGAAAAGGGCTATGCCCAAGTGGAAAAACAGTGGTGTGTATGAATGCCTGTGAGAGCCTGCACAGCCTTTGTCACTCTAGCAGAAATCCCATTTGGTCCTCAGAGCCAAAAAGGTTGTCCACGCTTAATATAAGGAGACTATTTTGGCATCCACAGAACAGGCTAGTTCTGAAATCCTGCAAATCAGCTTGCCTTCAGTCCTTTCAACCAAAGCTAATTATGACAGACTGTTCTCACTTAGAGGTGTCTCTCTGCTGTCTGCCCCTTTTATATAATTTTCAGCGACATGCGTATACAGAGGCACAAGACAGTCTTTATGCTGCAATTCTGAGGTAATTCAAACAATGCAGTGATGTCAGCAAACCATTCCAGTGGAGTTAGCATCCCATATGCTCAGTCCACAGCTGAATAAAGTCAGAATCATAAATAATGGGATCATGAGATACTCAGCAACTTGTCTTGTGGTAACTGTATTTAAATCTAAGATATTACTTAAGTCACTTCTGCCTTTGTCAAAAAGTTTTGTTTCACTTCCTCATGAACTATACTGCTCACACCCTCCCTTCCAAGGTTCACATGCATGCCCTTTCCTGCTGCGATTAAGCTATGGGCATACAGGGAGACCCAAAAAACCTAGGAATTATCTTCTGGAAGGTGGGCCCCTTGTGGTACAGACTTCCCCTGCTAGGTGAGTGTTCTAGGAACCCCTCTGCATCAGTGTACCAGCTGGGCCATTGTGACAGGCTGCATTTAGCTTCAGTGAGTCTTAGTTTGGAGACTTTCAACACATTTGCCTATTTCATGATGGCTGATTTACAAGAACAGTGTGCAGTGGTGAAATTTTGTTCAGTTGAGTGTTCAGCAGTTTTTGACCAAAAACATCATGACCCTTCTGCCCCACCCTCCCAATTTTACTCTATCTCACCCCATGCAACTTTTTTTTGTTTCCCTGGATGAAAAAGTTCTCAAAGGGAAACATTTTGCCAATGTGGAATTGGTGAACCAAAAAATGGCAGGTGCACTAAAAGACATCAGAATGTTCAAAACCTGTTTTCAGCAGTGGAAAAAATTCTCAATAGGTGTATTGCATCAAACGGAGAGTGAAGGCAACTGAAGTTTGAACATTTAAAAATAAACACACGATTTTATAGAAATAAATTCCTAGTTTTTTGGGTGGGGTCCCCCTTGTACAGCAACCCTGTGAGGAAGGCTGGGGTGAGAGTCTGTGACTGGCCCAAAGTCACCCAGTTGGCTCCATGGCTGAGTGGGGACTAGATCCCAGATTGTCTGAGTCCCAGTCCCATGCTCTTAACCACTACACCACACTGGCTCTCATATTATATGTGAATCCTTTGACAACAACACCCACAATCCTAAACATTCCATGAGTTTTGGGTGGCTTGTCAAGAACCCCAGTATCCCACCTCACAGGGTTCACATGTAATGACAGCACATGGCATGATTCCACCACAGCTCAAATATTTGAAATGGCAGCCACTGCCACCAATAAAAAACTCTGCAGGGAAACTTATCCATAGTGGTTTCTTGTTATATATGAACCCATCTCTGGGTGATTCACAGCAGTTCATAATATTTCAAACTAGAAATGCAGATAATAAAAATACAACATACATTTCAATATACAAAATCTTAAAAAGTTAAAAACAATTTCAGGAAATAGCTAAAACAATTTCAATAAAATTACTGGACATGTTAAATACCCCACCATTTGAATGAATTGCATGCCTGGGAAAAGAAGGTGGTCTTAACTTGGTGCTGAATACGTAGATGACAGCATTGTTGCCAGGCAGGCCTTATTGGGGAGGTCATTCCTTGATAATGGGAAGTACCCCTGAGAAGGCCCTCTTCTTATTCGCCACTCTCTGAACCTGCCTTGGAGATGACAGTTGGAGGAGGGTGTCAGGTATTCATCATAGAATCTGGGTAGATCCAGGTTGGGAGATGCAGTCCGTTAGGTATTGCAATCTCAACACACATTTGTTACATTCACATCATGCACACATGTCAATGGTCCAGATACAGAATATTCTTGCCTTGCTGTTGGTGCTCTGGAAAAAGCCATCTGTGTGGAAGCCACTGGGTAAAGAAGTGGAAGTAATTAGCTCAGTCCCTATTGGTTTCCATTGTGCTTCGAAATGGCTTTAGTCTGTACAGTAAAGCTTGCGCAACCAGAAATTCAAACAGATCTTGTTTTCCGCAGTGTTTGTCTCCTGTGCTTTCCAGGAAATGTGGCTGTAACTATTGAAGACTACTGCCTTTGGATTAAACCAGGGGTACAAAATGGTATTTGTACTGCTCAGTCTTTGGCTGACTGCTACCCATCAAGCCCTCTGTGGACTGGATATGTTGGTGGGCATGATAATCCCTTCTGATGTTATTGCTTCACCTTCTGGGCCTCTCCCCCAAGATTTTTGTGCATTCTCCAGCCCAGAGAAGGGAGCTGACAACAGCATGGCCAAAAATGTGGCTTGTGCGTGAGCCTCCCCACTTTCAACCCCAGAATACACAGCATGGATTATGGGGAAAACAGGCTAAAAGATTTGTTAGAGAGACAAGAGAAAGCAAAGAACATGAAAAAGGTTGGCCAGAATCAGAGCACAAGGCAGTAAGCCTTTTACAGTGGCAATTCAATGGCAAAGGACTGTCAGACGAGAACAATACAGTCTAGTAAGCACTACCTACCTATCTGGTTCTCTGAAAATCCAGCTTCCCATGACGCTTGTGTTAGGTCTCCTTCTATTTTGTATGCTTGGGAATAGCATTCAAGCACCTCTGCCAGAGAAACCCTGGTCAATTTCCCCTTGCGTCTGCCCTGAGTGCCTACTTCCCAGGAGACTTGCTGATGGCAACCATCTGTTGTTGTTGTTGTTGTTTCCGGTGGAGTATTCCTTTGTCCTCCTCCAAAAGTATCTTTTGCTTTTTGTCTGACTGTCTCCTGTTCATTCATCCCTAGCTCTGAGATGGATTCTACAAGATTATTCATTAATCCCCTGTGCAATTTACTATTCAATTGATTTGATAAGTGGCATTGAGCCAGGGCATCTGCAATGAAATGCCAACATCCAGATAATCTGATTTTTTAGTTAAACAGGGAATGACAACTGTTTGCAAAAGGAAAGTTTCTTTCTCTTGGGCCTGGATAAGATGGAGCCAGTATGGGCTAGCTGAATGGGCCACTGTAGGTTGACTATAATGCCACCACATCCTGCCTGTAAACTTCCAAGCACAGCTGGGCATCCAGCTGGGCATCCACAACTGCAAGCAGAGCACCGGACTTCCTTGTTTATAATTTTATTATTCAATTTGTTTATCTATTCATTGTTTTTCATCAGATGTTTCAAGCAATTGGCTCTTAAGCAGCCTGATTTCCCTTGACTCCTTTCAGTACGGAAGGGATGGAGAGGTCAGTTTGTAATCAACTTCAGATCATTAAGCTGCATTTCCTTAAAGGCCAATGTTCTTGTTCTGTTCTGTTTTTTTCCCCTGCAATAGCCTTCTCCTGTATTACAAACTCAGCCTAGCTGGTCAGCTTTAACATAATAAGGACTTTCTGTTAGAAAGCCTTTGCCCTGAACTGCTTGGAAGGAGGGAGAAAAGACAGGCAATATACTAACTCCCAGATCAGAGGCAGTAGTACATAGGTCTCTTGGTCTCATATTTGGCTGGTGGGCTTCTCACCAGCATGGTTGGTCACTCTAGGAAACAAGATGCCAGACAAGATAGGCCTTAGGTTTGATTTTATGTTCCTATGCTCTAGCGTAGGTATGAAGGAACTACGTGGGAAGGGGAAACTGTGTAGCTCCTTCTCATGTCAGAATGCTCTTTCATGGGTGCTGGGCTATATTACCCTGGGCAGCTTGTACAGGGACTCCTTGATCAGCGACTGAGACAATGCATGGAAATGTGTGTGCTAAAGTACTGGGGCCCTCTTCTGGAACAAAAGGAAATGGGGACATATAGCACCAGCCCCTATAATATGAAGGCCTATGCAGCCTTTACTTTATTGCATCCAATATAATTAAAAGAGTTAGGGCTTCTGTCTATGCCTGGTTGACTTCAGATTTCAGCTTTCCACTCATGTATCCATTCCTTTGATTTCTGCTTCTAGCTTCTCCACAAATTATGGTGGTGACCACTAACTTCACCAAGTATGACTGCCCCTGGTTCTGGCCTGTTCCTTTTCATCACTGGAGCAGCTTAATAAGAAGGCCTATAGGAAAGCACTTCCTATGCCCATTGCGATAATGTTTGAATTGCTGTATGTAAACAAATACGAGTAATTCTGGTCACTCCTAATGTGCTCATGTCTAATGTAAGGCTGTTGATGGGCCTATTGACTGTTTTGGAAGCATCCAGTGTAAGAGCATTGCTGAGGCCAAACCAGAATGAAAATGTTTGAAGCCTGCAGGGCTGGCACTGTTGGCTTGGCACTATGCCAAGAAGAAGGGGCATGGCTGTAGGGTAGCAGATAATTTTCACCTTGAAGAAATAATAACCCACCAAAGACTTGATATGGTCTCATAATCTCCGATCACCATCAGAGGCCCTCTTGTGAGGAAAGCAGGGAAAGACAACAAGGAAGAGAACTTTTCGTAGATGGTGTCTTCCTAGTTGTGAAAACTTCTCTCCAGTGCAGTCTTTCTGATGCCAATAGTATCTTTTTGGTGCCAGTAAAGACTTTATACTACCTCAGGCATTTGACGACACTTGATGGGGTGTGTAAGTCCTGGTAGTTTTATTGTTAATTGTCCTTACTTGTTTTTAAACCGTTTCAAATTCTTCAATGTTAATGTCTGTATATCATGTTTTAGCATGCTGTGAGCTGCTGAAAGAGCTTTGGCTATCAAGAGGTATATACATGTAACAAACTTTTCAATATCAGATATTACCATTTATATCCCACATATTTCCTCTTGGAAGGAATCAAAGATTGCTTAGACAGCCTTCCTCTTCCCCCTTGTATCCTCACAACAACCCTGTGGGGTGGGTTAGGCTGAGATTCAGTGGCTGGCCTAAAATCATCCAGTGAGCTTCATGGCAGAGTGAGGTAGAACTTGCATCTCCTGAGTAGCAGTACAACTCTCTAACCCCCACAGAGCAAACCCTGCTCCAGATGCATATGCACTGTAATAATTGAAAATGATATGAACATGTTCCTTTAAAAGTTGGTAAGTTTAAGACAAGCAAGCAGGATGGAAGATCAGAGAGAAATAGATGCTTTTCAGTCTGTCAGAAGTTAGCAGTCAGAGTTGTGGTTGGTCAGCAGTGAGAGTTAGTTGGAATCAGTCAGTGGTCTAATTTGTGTGTGACTCTTTGTGAACCGAAAGAGTGGAATGCCTCACTCAGGAGTTATTATTATACATTGTTTTATTTACTGAGGAAATAAGTTACTGAACATCTTGAAACCAATGCACTTCTTGCACAAATAAAGATTTATTTTGTCTATTGTTAACTCAGCATCATAGACTGATTATCAGTATCTCAACCTCAGGACCACATGGTCCAATGAAGGAGACCTATAGCGTGGCACAATATTGAGGAATAAGTTCATTGATAAGATTTGAATTAAATGGGACATGATATCCCTTTGTAAGTACCTCAAAGGCTGTCACAACGAGGAAGGACAAGATCTCTTCTTGCTGATGCCAGAGTGTAGGACACAGAATCATCAGTTCAAGTTGTGACAACCCAGATTCATGCTGGACATCAGGAAAAGCTTTCTAACTGTCAGAGCAATACAAGAGTGGAACCAGCTGCCTAAAGAGGTGGTGAGCTCTCCCACACCACAGGCATTCAAAAAGAAACTGGACGGCCATCTGAGAGGGATGGTATAACGTGGTGTCCTGCAACAGCAGGGGATTGGAAACGATGGCCTTCATGGCCCCTTCCAACTTTACTATTCTATGATTCTATGAAATTCCTGGTGGCAGTTTTACCTACTAAGAGAAAGAAAGAAAAATATCACTCTATATCCAAACAAAATGTAAGAGTGTACTCATGACACACACCCATGTACATTTATCTATATTTATCTAGTAAAAACAGTCTTGAATTCCATGGATAGACCAATTTGGTGGGGAGGGTATCAGGTTAAAATTGCAGGGCCAGGCCAGAGGAGGTGGCAAGCAAGCAGCCTCACTGCTTCTGTAATGCAAAGGACCCCTTGCAAGGGAACTTAACATAACATGGGAACTCTTAAACTAACATTACACGTGACATGACTGGACACAATGTGTATTTTGGCCCAGGGAAATCTGCCTTGAAGAATGACATAATCAACTGGAAAAACATAAACACCAAACACCAGCCAGAAATAATGAATGATTAAGGAAATGGCTGAGTAATCCATTTCCATGGCCATCCGTTTCAAAAAGTTCATCTGCATCACCTTTCAAACCATATAAATGTTTCTAAAATTCATGGAAAGGGAACTATATCTTATTGTTCCAAAGTATAAAATGGATGAGTGAGATTTCAGTAGAAGAGGTGATTTTTTTTACTACTGCTAGTGACTAAGATGGTAATAAACAAGGTAAAGGGGGAGAGTATGAGGGAGAGCTCCTGGCCCAGTACTCTCCATACCAAGGTGTAGAATAAATGCCAGCTTAGTGTTTCTTTGCATTTACATTCCTTACAGCCCTCTCATGTCTTGGCATTGGCTGGTGAAGTTGCATATGCAGGTAAAGAACTAAAGATTTAGAGGACATCCTGCTGTGTAACAGCCTGCCAGTTTCATAAAAGATGATTCATACTTCCTAATATAGAAGGATTGCCATAATTATGTAGATTCTACACTTTCTTTAGGAGAAAGCAAGAGAAAAAAGGCAGGGTATGAATGTTATAACAGGACTGTTCATTACATTGCTATTTCACTATTGTTTATTTATAAATGAAAAGGTATTTTTGCATAATTTAAAGCAGGCATGTCCAAAGTCTGGCCTGGGGGCCAATTGCGGCCCATTTTCAAATTTCGAGCGGCCCGCAGCCTCTTCTCCCCACCGGCTCAGCCTGTCACTCATTGGCCGGCATTTTTCCCTTCACCACACAGCGGTTCCCGCAGCTGTCCCCTGCTGTCTCCTGCTCCTTCAAGGCTGGTGGTTATATTTCACCAGAAGATGGCAGTAGACCTGAGTCAGCATTCTCACCACGTGACCCTTGTGACACAAGGCTTGTGTGCCCATTTCTAAAATGGCGACTGTAACTAAAAAAAGGAAAGTTGACAGCAAGGGCCGCCGCTTCCAGGACAAGTAGAAATTGGAGTATTTTTTCACTGAAATATGAAACCACTGTGTCTGCCTAATTTGCCAAGAGACTGTGGCTGTTTTCAAGGTATTCAATATCAAGAGGCACTACCAGACGAAACATGCTAACTACAACAAGCTAACTGGGAACGAACGCGGCGAAAAATTGAAGGAACTGGAAGCTGCTTTAACGGCACAGCAGCGCTTTTTCACAAGAGCCTGTGAGTCAAATGAAAATGCCACAAAGGCGAGCTATGAGGTGGCAATGCTGATTGGCAAACACTGCAAACCTTTTACTGAGGGTGAATTTATTAAAGACTGCGTGATGAAAATGGTGGAGAAAATTTGTCCTAAGAAGCAAGAGTTTGCCAATGTTTGCCTGGCTCGTAACACTGTGGTACGGAGAATTGAAGACGTTTCATCTGATATTAAGAGACAGAGGCAAAAGGAGTGGAGTTTGACTTTTTTTTGTTAGCCTGCAACGAAAGTTCGGATGCATCTGACCCCACTCAGTTATTGATTTTTTTGAGAGGAGTGGACAATGACATGAACATGAGTGAAGAGCTACTTGACCTCCAGAGCCTTAAGGACCAAACAAGAGGAACAGATTTATTTGTTTCTGTTTGTTCTGCCGTAGTTGACATGAAACTACCGTGGAATAAAGTCACTGGGATTATTATGAATGGTGCACCTGCCATGGCTGGCGAGCGAAGTGGATTATCAACCCTAGTCTATAACAAAATCAGCGAAGAAGGAGGCAAAGCTATAAAACTCCACTGTATTATTCACCAACAAGTTCTCTGTGCCAAACATCTGAAATATGATCATGTTATGAAACCGGTGATGAAGGCTATTAATTATATTCACTCCAAAGCCCTGTGCCACCACCAGTTTCAACAGTTTCTACTCGACATCCAGGCTGAATACGGAGATGTTGTGTATCACAACGAGGTAAGATGGCTCAGTCGGGGGTCTGCATTGCAGCGCTTCTACTCTGTTAGGGAGGAAATCAGACAATTCTTGGCAAAAAAGGGACAACCGATGCCAGAGCTATCTGATCCTGTTTTGCTGGCTGATTTTGGATTTTTAGTTGACATAACACGACATCTGAACGTGCTGAACACAAGCCTTCAGGGGCAAAATGCAGTGGTAAGCCAACTGTATCCACATATCAAAGCCTTTGGGACCAAGCTGCTATTTTTCCAAAGGCACCTGTCACAAACATAGCCCAATACCACACATTTCCCATCGCTGCAGGAAATAATGACCAGTTTTCCACAGAACAATATGAGTGCACAAATAAGGAGGTATGAAGCAGACATCTCATCTCTGGCTGAGGAGTTTCAACAGCGCTTTCGGGATTTTGCAGCTATTGAAAAGGAGATCACGCTTTTTTCATCTCCTTTCTCTGTGGACCCTGATGACGCTCCAGACCACCTGCAGCTGGAGCTCATTGAGCTGCAGTGTGACGCCGAGTGTCGCAGTCGGCACCAACAGCTCCCTCTTGTCAACTTTTACTGCCAGCTGGATAAAGACAGGTTCCAAGAGATTCGAACATTGTTTGGTTCGACATACTTGTGCGAGAAGACATTCTCGGTTATGAACATTAACAAGAATCGCGTGAGGACGAGACTAAGTGACTTTCACCTGCGTGACATCTTGCACATTAAAACCACTGTTTTTGAGCCAGACCTGGCCTATATAATGCAGTCGAGATTGCAGTATCACCCTTCACATTAGTGCAGTTAAGTTATTTGTTTAGTCTTTCATAAAGTAGTTCATTTGCATTTAATGTTAATGGTTCAAAGAATGTCAGGCTGAATGGTCGGCCCCCACACATTTTCACCTCACCAAATCCGGCCCTCCTTGCAAAAAGTTTGGACACCCCTGATTTAAACTGAGCTACATAATTCTATCTCCCTCTCTCTAGAATATCAGACACAATGCAGGGCTATTTGGCCCAAAAGCAACAGTGAAGCTGAGTCAGAGCGCACACTGGCAGGCGGGGCTCTTGGTTTCAGTAATCTGCCTGATAGTAACTTGCAACTTAGATTATTGCACTGCATTATGTGTGGATCATTCCTTGAAGCTGCAAGTTCAGAATCTGCAGCTTATGCAAAAGAGTTAGTTGACTGACTCATAAATGGGACCAAAAGATCTAACCATATAACACTGATTCTGTCCTGTATGCTTCCCAGGCTGATTCAAGGTGCAGGTTTTAACATACCCACTGAAGCTTCCTTCCAAATGATACGTTTAAGGAAGGCTTAAAGCATGGGTCCTCAAACTACAGCCTGTGAGCCAGATCCGGCCTGCCATGACCATTTATCTGGCCTACCTCAGAGGTTTTGGACTCGCTGTGCCCATGCCCGCCCCGCCGCTGCCCATCTCACCCCGTGCATGCCTGCCACCGCCTTGCTCACGCAGAGATCGTTTTGGACACACTCAGAGAAAACGCTCTCCGAGCAAGCAAGCTGCTGCCTCGCCACATGCACTCCTACCTTGCCATGAGCGTCCCTGCCTCGCCTCGCCTTGCCGCCCGTGTGTGCATGCCCCCCACCCCCACCCCCTTGCCGGCCTGCGCACGCCTCTGGCACCGCCTTGCTGGCCCGTGCCCACCACCAGCACCTTTCAAGTGGCCCCCTGCTGAAAAAGTTTGAGGACCCCTGGCTTAAAGGATGGCAACAAAGGAAAGGGCCCTGTCAATGATGTCCCCCCCAGCTATGGTATTATCTGCTTACTGAAGTCTGCCTGGCACCAAGAGTGCCATCTTTTGGATGCCAAGCTAGGAATGCCCCTCCCACCATATTATATGGTATGGTAATATAACATGCCTGATTGTAATATTTAATATGCCTGATCTTTTTTATTGAAGTGGTTTTCAGCTGTTTCAACTGTTCTAAATGTTACATGTTGAAATTTTATGTCAGATTTTATTTGCTGTATTTATGATTTCTTATAAATTATTGTGAATCTGCCAGATTAAAAGAAATAATAATAAGATTGATTATAAATCCATAAACAAATAAATACAAATGGCACCTGCAAGGTGTTATGAATGTTGAGCTATCTGCATTAAAACCATGCCCCTTAAAAAAAGAAGAAAGGGTAGCAGTAAGGACATGCTAGTGGGTGGAACATATCCACTCTGGAATGTAAGCAGTAGGCATACTCAACGAGAACATCACCAGGGATGATGGAGGCAGGAGAACCAAGGCTTAAGCAGTCAAGGGTCAGACACTAGCAAGGCATAGTAGGACCAGAAGTGAAAGAAAAGTCAGGAGCAGGCAAAGGTCAAATAACAGCAAAAGCAGGGCAGAACCAGGGGCAAAAACCAGTCGGATATGGGCAAAGGTGTGGCAGAACCAGTGATGAAACAGAGCCAGGAGTAGCCAGAGTGAAGAACCAGGTGATGATGTTGCTACACTGGAAACAACCACCAAGACAAAAGCAAAACCAACCACCATTGCTGTAACAAAGCTAGGCAGCAACAGAAAAGGCCCTCCTCTGGCTCCCAGTTGGTCTGTTCTGTAGACTGGTGATAATCCTGCAAGCACCTAGTTGGATGCTAATCCTGTAGGTATCTGCAAAGTGGACCAGGATGCCTTCTCTATCAAGCCACCAGGGGCTGTGCAGTGCTTTCCTGGATGCACAGAACTTGACAGTTCATACTGAAAGGACGTGTACTTGATAAACTGGAGCTATATTCAGGAGTAACATTTAATGGTGGGGCAAAAGATCTTCCTTCCTCTAATTTTAACCTGGGCTTAAAATGTATGCTTGTGTTCATATTACAGCCATCTATCTGCTGACCATGTGTTGCTTAACCCTGGATTACCTGAAGGATTTTTTCCTGCAATATATCATGGTCATTATGGGAAGGGAAAGATATGGCATTAGGGGATTGACAGTTCAGCAAAGGAGAAGAGGGGATAGATGTCTTATTGCTATCCTTTCCTCTGGTCTCTCCCTCAAACAGACAATTACTGGCAACCATCCCAGTCTGCTCTCAGGCCTTGTGGTGCTTCTGCTGAATGCCAGGCCAGCACATAGTAAGAGCTACCTCATCCAGGGAGGGAGGTGGCTGTGGTCTATAGGGATTTGAACCCCCTCACTAGCTTCCCTGTCATACAGTCTTGAGTGTTTGTACCTTGTGCTGGGTGATCAAGATGGATTAAGAACTTTGCTTGTATATTTTTCACCCAGCGGATTCCTGTCTGGGCTGACAGAGGTGGTCTGAGTTTTGGTGTTTTGAAGACCCCCAGGATGTTGGTCCTGAGGGGTTGCAACTTTTATGCCAAGGCTGCCTTGTCCAGGGCAGCTCAGGACTTCATAGCAGCCATGGCAACCATGGGGCTGTCTCAAAACGTCACTGGCCTGATGCACAAAAGAGGACACACTCTGACCTGGTTTTCTCAACTGGCCAGGAAAATGGAGATCTGGTAGTAGGGGGGTTGACTTCAATCCCTTTGTCATGGTCATATTACTTCCTTTTCAGGTTTGGATTTTTGGCCCCTTTTGCACTCTGTAATGGTGGCGGACCCATTAAAATGGTCTTCCCCCAGAGGCTAATGGATCCTGATGGCTTCTCGAGAGCTCTGGAGGACTTTCTGGCTGGCATGGTAGGCATTCTTGTAGAAGCCCAGGTCACTCTGTGGAATACAGAGGTGGCTGAGGCAGCTGGCACTTGCCCCCAGGTGTCCTCTCTCCCACCACAGAGCCCATCCTGCTTCTTAGTATATACCAGAGTTGAGGGTGATAAAGCAGGAGAGAAGATGGCTAGAACTCAGGTGGAGAACTCAGAATGAATCTTACTGAACATGGCTTAGTGCTCATTATTGAGCATACTCCATGGCTGTGAAGAGATGCTATATTGCCACTAGCATTAAGTCCTCACAGTGTCATTCAGCAGAGCTCTTATGAGTGGTTTGGAGGCTTGTACAATCTGCCCCCCCACAAAATATTTTATTGAACCCTTGGAAACATGCTGTGATGAATTCGTGCAACACTTTGAGGATAAAGTTGCTTGGATTTTTTACGCAGTTATCCCAGTTGACAACAATACCCATCACACATGTGAAGCCAAAACAGAGGTACATGGAGGGATGGTGACTGGAGAGACCCAACTGCACCAGGGCCCAAAGATGCCTGAGGGACAGACACCCTGGTATTAGCTCCTCCTATGAAAGTTACAGCTAGTCTGGGTCTTGCAAATATGCCGCTGTCAAGAGGAATTCTTGTCACCTAGAAGCCACTCAGGCTTGCTCAAAACCCATGGGAAGCTGTTAGAAAAGCTAATTATTTATATTCTAATTATTCTGTGACAGCAATCCAGTGGCAAGCTGGGTACTTAGATCAAAGTAGTTCCTCTACAGCATATCTTCAGTATGAAATAGTCCTTTAATAATTTTTAATTCTTGGCAATGCCTATCCCTCTGTGGTTTGTGAATTTAAGGATTGCTGCCACAGAATAATCAGAAAAGCTAATAGCTTTTTGTGGCTCTTGAGCAAGCCTGATCAGCTCCTAGTGACAGGAATTCTTGACAATGCCTATCCCTCTGTGGTTTGTGAATTTACAATTCTTTAAGCTTATGTCAATGATTGCAAATGTTTGTGGAATCTAGTAGGCTGCTGTGATTCAGCACATGGGCACTGGGGTTTCCTACCCAGTGCATCAGCATTCACAGGTATAAATTAATCAGCAATGATCAATGGTGTAACTGGAAACTTTGAACTGTATGCGATAGTATTCATAGCAATATCACTAAGGAAAGTAAACAAAAAATGCATATTGACTAATAAGTTTCAACAGCTTTCCAGAAGGAGCAGGTCTTTTATTAAGTAAATAGTTTAAAATTGTCAATTCAAGGCCAAGCCCCACCTACTTGGCATTACAACCATGAGAGCCTAGCTTTCATAACAGTATATTCCCTTTCCTGCCATCCTCACAATTTACTGTAAGAAATGCAGGTAACCTCAAAGGAGCTGGGAATCTGGGGCAGTGGTGATAGATGACATAATCCCTGCTGATCAAAGAGCCTCAGGGCTTGGACTCTGCATGCCTACCTCCATAACAACATTGTCTATGAGCAATAAGAATTGCACGCTGACAGAAACATAGGTGAAGTCCTCTGACAGATTGACCTGTGGGCTGATGATAGCCCAAGATTAAGCCTTACCACAAGTTCATTATTGCCTCTCACTGACCAAGACCTTGTCTGGCTGCCTGCCTGCCTGCCTGCCACCCGCCTGCCTGTCTTTAGTAAAGAAAAAAGAATGAACAAATGTTCAGTTATTGCAGAGCAAGCCTTCAGAACCAAGGTGATGCCCAGAAGAGCTGATGAAGCAAAGAAGAGTGTGCTGCTCTTCTGATCAGAGTTTTATCAAAGCCATGATGGGCTCACTGCTCCGGCCCTAGCACTAGACTCACAGATACGACATATGGGCACATGCAACTGTGGTGACTGGTGCCACTGAAGCTGGAGGGGCAAAGGGTGGAGGGAGGAGCAGCTAATGGTAGGTGGATCTAGGGATCACTTTAGGTAGAGCCAAAGTTCAAAGTAGTTCATGAATACAAAGCAGAGGACTGGAGGGTCCAACTCACCTAACAATGCAAAGAACAGCCTGCCTCAGAGTCCATGTTTTCTCTCCAGCAGCCAGAAAGCCAGAGTAAGGCCTGCGTATAGTCCAAAATGTTGCACACAGAGTGATGTGTGCATGTTGAAATCTTCACAATGAGCCAAAAGAAAGCATTTGCACAGGAGAGTCTAGTTGTGCCCCATTCCTCTGATTCCTTGCCCAAGCGCTTCAACACACAGGCCTAGGTCACCTTTCCCCAAACTGGTACCCTCTAGAGGTGCTACACTATAATGCCCCTCACCAAAATCAAAGACTTTGGTAACATCTTAAAAACTCATAAATTACACACTGTACATGATAGCATGTCCTGGGAAGTGAAATATGCCTCAAACACACACACACACAGATGTGGATAAAATCCAATATACTTAAAGCAGACCTATTGAAATTAATGAAAGTTAAGTAAGTTATGACTATCCAATACGATTCATTTCAAGAGGTCTGCTCTAAGTAGGACCTATACTGAATTTTATTATACATGCATATATGCAGTCACACTTTTTTGAGGAAAAGGGGAAGCTAAAATGCTCACTCTCTTTTTGTACAAGGACTTAACAACAAATTAGACCAGCTGGATGTGGTTTCTGATTCTCCCCAGAAAAGTGGGGCCACATGGCAGTTGTAGTCAGGGGGAAAGCAAAACCTATTGTGGCATCTTAAGGAGAGCTAGGCAGCAATCCTATGTGCACTTACCTGGAAGTATATTCCACTGAGCTTATTTGGACTTACCTCTGAATAGACATGCACAAAATTGTGCATTTAACAGAATTAATGTAACGTACAGTAATATCAATTGGACCAGGAATTGCAGATATATAATCATAGCCCCATGATTTTGAGGGAGAGTTTTTTAAAGCTCTGTTTTACCTTTTTCTTTTGCATGGCCCCTCATTATAATCCTCAATATAATAATTTGGGTTGGGTTGTGCAGTAAGCCACAGAGGGTTGGTTGCTGTGAACAACCCATAGTGTGCCCAACAGATGATAGGGTTCACCATGGGGTGTTTGCCTCTCCGCTCTTTCCACATTAGTCTTCCCATAGGTACCCAAGAGAACTCCATAGCAGAGCCAACTTGTTTACCCCACCACGACAGCTGTGGACCCTTTTGTGATTCAACATAGTCTTTTTGCAGCCTCTTTTACCCTTTCCCCCTAGAAGCTGTGAAAAGCAGCCTCTTATTTGAAAGCAGTGGCTGATGGTTCCAATGCCAGTGAGAGAGTATCCATTCTGGAGTCCAGACTGAGCTGGGAACAAGCTGCCCATGGTATTGAAACTATTTTGAAGATTGCTGCTTGAGTACAGGCCAAGTGGATACACCACTCCACTGATACTGGAGTCACTAGCCCCTCCATTGCAAGTGGCAGCCCAGAGTGCCCAAGCTGAACATTGCAGGGGCTGTTGCTGGTTTGTCACCCCCACCTTCTGCATCCCTAATATGTGCTATTTATCTATTTATTTTCTTAGATTTAGTTGCACTGGAGCAAGTCTGCACTTGTGCACTTTTGTGGGTCTGAAATGGTGTGTCCTCCTGGGTGAAGTCCAGGGGGTGCCTCCTGCCAAAGTACAATGAGGCTGCATAGAACTTCTACTTTGGTTCCTCTTAAAAGCTGTTGAAAGGCCAACTGCCTAGGGACACCTAAGCCCTTTACTCACTGAAAGGAAGTGGCTAGTCAATCACCACTTCTTTGAACAAAGTTCAATGTTTTTTTCATAACGGGTGCTTGGGCACCTTCATTCATGCTTTGTTCCACTGTACACTGAGACACAGATGCATTTTTCACACACACACACACTTTCATATGATTGCTAGGGACAATCACTTGAAAAACCAGTAAATTACAATTTTGAAATTGTTTTGTTTGCCTAATACTGCATTTGCAATTGGTATTTGTTCATTGTTAGTAATGAATCTATTAAACTGAAATTTTCTACAGCAGCAGTAAGCAAGAATTATTCTGCTCCACCTGACAGAATGGCACCTGACAAGCCATGAAAAGGTAGGCAGTAGTGCTCATCCTTCTCACCACCACTGCTGTCCGGACCACAGCAAAATGCAGCAGAAGCAGTCTTATTACAATGGCAATAAGACCCCTACTGGGAGTGGGCCTTTCACAGGTGTTGCTGGGTTGTTATAAGGATCACACTATGGTAACACATGGAAGACTTGAAAGTGCTGTACCAGTCTTCCCTAACCTGTTGCCACCCAGATGCTTTGGGCTATGCTTTTCTTCATCAGTAGTCAGACAGCCAATGGAAAGTCTGTGCCACAGAGATGTTAAATATTGATATGCTTTTTAAATCACAATCACATTCTTTCATAGATCACTGTTCCCTGATTGTATATATATACACACATATAGGAGCCTGGAAAAGCTCATTGATTTGGTGCCTATAACAGTGGAGGCTCTGAAATGCAACTGTGGCTTCCCTCTGCAATTTGAAAGTCACTGGCCTTGCTGCCACCTGAAGGGAATGTGCCCCACAAGAAATTCTCCCCCTGCTTCCAGGATTGTAACCCTTGATCAAAAAAATTACTTGTACCTATATACACATTCCACAGAGAGGCAGAAAGGGATTTTCAGACAAGGTACAATTGTGAAGATGCCCTGTGAAATACTTAGCCTCTGTATCTTCCCTTTTGGGGGTAATTTTCTTTCTTTAGATCTTTCTGTTTAGTACTCTTAGGTCACAAGGAAGAATTGCTATTACTAGGAAACTCACTAGTTGACACAACACTGTCTTATGACATGTAACTGTATCAAAGAGTGGTTGACAGTAATACCCTCTAAGTTTTGTGCCTTGCCTATTTATTGAGAATATTCATTCCAGTTTACTTAAGAGGTGGCATTATCTGCATTTTCAAGTATATGTTCTTATTTTAAAAAATCTTTGACAATTTGAAACCTTTCTCCAAATGTGCCTCCAGAATGCTAACCATATTTTTGGATATTACTCTGTAAAAAACATTCCTCCTTGTTTCAGTTCTGTGTACTAGTTTCCTAATTAACCAGCAGGTACGGAGTCTAGTACACAGGCAGCACCACATCAGTTTCATAAAATGTGAAGTAACTCTTTGATACCCACACCATCCTGAGCTCAACTAGCCCCCCTTTTTAATATGTCAAACATTATTTACACCATTTTAAAATTTAAATCCTCTCTAAAGTTTTAGTGAAACAAACTCCTTATGTTGTAGGGACCAAAGGGTTCATCATAGCACAATATTTTTAAAAGTTTTATTTAGAGTTGACAGAGTACACCATTCCTCTCAACACATTCTATATCCTTTTAGAAGTATTAAGAAAATGCATCTGCAACATACATCAAGATACTGGAATTTGTCCTGAATTTTCTCTTCTTAGGCAATTTATTTGTACTTTATCCTGCCAAAAGGTATATATAGTTTAGAAACTGAAGTTTTCTTGTATCCTTAGTTCTAACATTTAACTGTTTCAAGGGAACAATCTTATGCAAGTTTAGATTGGAAGATTGGAAGTTTAGATTAGGTTGGATTGGCCATGCCAACTTCAAACATATCTATGTGGGAAATTGATGGACTTTTTTTTGGACTAAACCTGCACTGGATTGAGGCCTAAGACAGTGACAACCAAAATGCGTTTCTTTCACAGATCATTCTGTGTGTCAACAGTTTAAAGTGCTTGTAGCAACTGTATTCCATTAAATATGACTTTTTTACAGCATCTCTGCATTTGAACATTAATTTATTGGATTCATACAGCTAAACCAAGTCTCTTACAACACACCTTAATTTATGAGAAAGGCATAGCCTCTTCAAAAGTTCCTCTTAGCCTACTAGCACTTTGTGAAAACACAGTTTGTAAAACACCTCTGTTAGATCAAGCTTGGACAAAAAAGCAAAAATAAACATTTAATGGTCATTTTTTACATCATCAAATTTTGACATTTTAGGAAAGAATGTTGTATATTAATGTTCAGTGTTAGCTATTTATGCTCTCATCTGTAAATCTTATTCCAGAAGATCAGGCAATAAAGATCTGACTGGGTATATAATAAGTAAGACAATATACAGGCTGCTGTGCTGGAAAGACAGTGGTCACCAGATTCATTCACATTTCCTTACAAGGAATGGAAAAGAGGAGTGACACTAAAAGGTAAGCACTTTTTTATATTTGAAATTTGAAAACAAAGGTCATGATTGGTAAAATTATACACAAATATCAGTAAGACATATCTTGGGATATGACCAATACATTATTTAGCACACATTTACTTAAAATAAAATTTATTATATTTCAATAGAACTTACTTTCAAGTACTCTTAGGGCAACAGTTCATACTAGTTGCCCAACACATCTATAATCCATTATAACATTTTGCTGCAGTCTCACACTGTTTTACTCTTACTGATTTATTGAATAGTAAAGTCTTTAGCCAAAGTCTTCTTTAGGAGATCATTCTTTTAGACACCTGAGACTGCAAATCAGGTATATCTGGTTTTGCTCTCATACAACTTTCTTCAGATAGTCATGACAAAATCAGTGTCATACTTGTAAACCAAGAAAAGTCTGGGGGCGGGGAATAAGAGTAACATAGGTTTTACATTCATGTGCTTTACAAGATATCAGGGTGTTAATCTTTGTTAGGGCAATTACATGGGAAAACCCTTCTGCAGAAATGTCAAAGTTCATTGGTTTCTGAAAGCATTCAAATACAGACAAAATTATGATAATTTCAAGCCACACTGAGGAACTAGGTCCCCCTAAAGAGTGAAGATCTTAAAAACAGGAGCACAGCTTACTCTTGCACAGCTAACATTCATTCCAGATGGAGTTTATGCTGAAGAAATTGCCAGTAAGATTGGGTCTAAGATCTATCAATAACAGTCTGAAAATCATATCCTCCACACAGATTTATAAAATATTTTTCTAATACTTTATTTACATTTCAGTGGTTTTGAAGCCCTCATAGGCTTTCATGTTTCTTTTTTCCTTCGATCAAGTTTTGTGCAAAGGACATGGGGGACATACAGTTCTATTTACAAAGGAACATTCTAGGTGGCACAACGAAAAAACATTACTGCAGATTCTAAACTCTCAGATTTCACTTGCTTACCTATCTTCTGAATATGCACCTTTCAAGTGGCCACATCCATTTATGTTTAAGAAACATTCTGAAGCAGTGTAGAGTAAAGAATTTTAGTGAACTGCAATACAGCTACGTGCAATGTATACTGTACAACTACAGCCCCAAACCCTTTGTAAAACCCCAATACTCCTTCTTCACGCTTTATGGCATTGATACAGTCTCTCATTCCTTCATATTGAGTATTGATAGGGAGAACTTCATACCCAAGGTCTGTATTGTCAATGATGGTGCGGGTCCCCTGAATATGAAGACGGTGCAGAACTGTCTCCAGAGGATAGAGCATGACATCTGCACAAAGGCTGGCAGCAAAGCTAGCAATAAGTTCTGGAAAATAAGCATCCAACATGCTCTGCACAGAGCTGGAGTTCTCTGTTGCCAGGCTGGAGGAATTCTCTTTCTTAAGGAGGAGGAGGACTAACTTCTGTACAGAGGAACTGATTATATAGTGAAGAATTCCATGCAGAGCAGTTGGAAAGGTCAGTGCCAGGAGAGGAAGTAACCGCTTACTATGGGGCACTCCAAAGCCCATTGCTCTGCCTATGCCTTCTTTCAGGCAATCTAGAATTCCAGGATTATCCCGAATTATTTCGCTCTGTAAGAAAACACAGTATTTACAATGAGGAGGTATATCAATTTTGTGATTTTTGCCACAAATGTTAGTCTACTTCTTTAAACTAAACAAAAATAATCAGCTTTATTATGATGGGATGATAATACAGGTGAAAAGAAAACCTTTCGAATCAATAAGTGTACCATTAGGTGGGGAGAGGGAGAGGACTCCCCTTTCCAAAATCAGGGACTACATCTTGGAAAGTTCCTGTCTCTTCCTAAGATTTTCCTCTTACTGAACATAGCATGAAGGTAGTTATGTACGTGAAACATGGATAGCAAAAAGGCTGATGTGGGGAGAACATTCACACAAGGAATGCAGAAATGGACATATAGATCCAATATGTTGCATCTGGCAGCCTGGGGTTTCTGGTGCTTGGGCAGATGGGAAGTATCAGAGACCATCAGGAACTGAACTTTTTTGGAATTCTTCACCACCTTGATAACTTTATACTATTTTTCACACACCACTTATGACTAATGATTAATGCTATTAATGCTATTCTGTTTCATATATTCTATTTATACAGACTAAATTATGGTTGTATCATATATATTGTTTACATTAATAGTCAGTGTGATAATGGTATATGTTGTTCTATGACATGTAACTGGAATAAGCACAGTAGTTAGGATAACATAATTAAAAAACCTTTCATGGCTGACAATGTCCATAACTCAATCATGGAATATTTGTGATGGCCTGTTAAATTGGCTACAACCATCTTAGTTTGGTAGGTGGGTGGTAAGGTCACTTGGTCAGCTCTTTGTGGAACTGGAGAGATTGGGACAGATCCATATGAGGAGCAAGTGGGATCCCCTTAAGGTATTTTGGGAGCAGTGCATTAAGGTCCAGCCTGGCTCAGGAACTGAGACACCTTCCATGTGGCCAGATTTACAGGGGTGGCACATGGTTTTGGGTGGCACTGTAGTGAGCCTAAACTTGTCTACCATCCCTTAGCATTTTCTTTGGCATGACCAGGCTGTCATACCACACTAACTAGTGGTGAGCTGTACAAACCCAGCTGTGTGAACAAACCATTTATTAACCACAAAAAAACCAGAAAGCCACGATTGGGTGGGTGGCTTGTTTAAATGGTTGTCATTTTGTCAGAATGCAGAACTGTGGGTTGTTCATGAATTGCTTTGCTAGGTTACAGAGGTGGCAAGCATGACTAGTAAACTGCCCTCCCCTGCTCCCCATGTCAGTACTTTCGGGCACAGGGACAAAGTGTGTGAAGTAGGGAAACAAACAACTCAGGGACTGAAGACACAAGCCATGGTTTGATCAATCATCTGCCAGACTAAGGGCCAGTTCAAGTAACAGCCCATCATAGATCAATGAACCTTTGGGAGGCCATGGCATGTATCAACTGCCATTATGACTATGTAACTGCAAGCTAGGATTGCTATGGTTTGTAGTGCCATCTGAACCTGGCCAGGGAGGGTTATTCACAGATTAAACAAGCCTCACATAATCCTAAAACAGATTATGGTTTATGTATGGGAAGCTAAACGCTTGAACTCTTGCCCGGATCAGACAACACACAAGCTACAGCAGCTGCCAGCTGGGTTTGCATAGTCATAACAGCAAATAGCTCCTCAAGGGTGAATTAATCTACAGAGGAATGTTGTATCATCTGAACCAAGTCAAATTGCATTGCAAGGCAACAAACCATGAATTAAATAAGCTGTGGGTTAGCATGATATATGAACTAGATATCAGTATAATACAACTAAAAAAAAGTTATATAAACTATTTCCTGTGTTGATGTGATGGTTCTTCTCCCATTCTATCCCAAAATCAGTGAACAAACTGCAGTTGTCATTTCCGGGGAATGATGACTTGAAGAGGCAGCATTTTTTTCACAGCTCCATAGCTTATTTCATTTAGAAATTTATAAGTTGTCTTTCAGAGGGTCTTTACCTCTCAAAATGACAGGTCGGCTTGAAGACTTTCAGTCTATAGCTCTGATTACAGCAAGATGAGCAGGTAAGGTAAACTAGAACAAGTTATAGAGTCAACTCCCAATATATAGATTCTTTCTTTTTTCCTTTCTCTTTCTCTTCTTTTTGTCTTTTTTGTATTGTTTCTTTTTACTTTATTTTACTATTTTTTTTGCCAAGGAATACTCTAAAATCCCTTGGCAACTTTATTCTATTTTGCCTTATTTTACATGTGCTTTTCTTCTTTCTGTACTCGTTTATGTTAAGAAAATAAAAATTAATTTAAAACAATCTGCAGTTGTTATATACAATACACACAAGATGAAATTAAACATCTTTTATCTATATTCTGCGCCCACAAGAAATATATCATATGCACATACACAAATTCTGATTACATGTTGAAGTGGAAAGCCATACATTAACGCCAAGACTATACATAGAACCCAATGCGTCACACTAGATCCCAGTTGCTTTGGATTGCAGGAAAAAATTCTGATTGGATATTTTATGGGAAACCCTAGAATATTTGTCATTAAGTTAAAAATAGTTTTCAATCACATTTCTTTTAAATGACAAAGGAAAACTGTGGATGGAAATTATTCTTCCCCAAGCTGACATTTTGCCTCAAATATCTTCTTAGAAATTGTTTCCACAGTTCCATTTACACAGTGGCATGACAATAAATCCTTGAAAAAGAGTGAGGGTTTCCTGAAATAGTTTTGGAATAGTACTGATAAGAGGATACTGATGACATTTCAGGAATATGTATGAAGCCTAGTGTATTCCAACTTGTATGTATATAATGTATAATAGTTACTGGTAAAACAAGAGACAAGTAAATTGATTGGATTAATTTGGGGCTATGTTTGCCTGAAACTGTTGTTTCTAAGACTGGTTACATTTGGAACTTTTAATTTTACTCATTAGGTAATTTTATATGGATTTAATTGTAAATCTACATACTGTTTGCCACATTCAAAGAACCTATTAGAATAAACTCATTTAAACAGCTGAATTGCATTAAATTTCAGCTTGTACTTTTCAGGATGATTACTGTGGTCCAGAGTGTCAGACAAGAGCTTTTGGAGGCATTTTCCCACCACTCTCAATACTTATTTTTAAATAAACTATACAGCATATTCAAACTGCAACTTTCAGGGAACCATAAGATTTCTAATATCTGGATCCCACTGCATGACAAGGACACCACTATGACACCAATGTAATAAAAATTTTAACACAACTACTGTTCAAACCATCCTAAAAACAAATACAACTAGGACAGCAATTAGGCCCATTCTGACAATATATGATTCAAGGTATTAAATGAGCTGTCCTTTCCTCCCAAGAATAAGACCTTGAGTTTTGTCAGGAGGCGCAAGAAGTGGTTTTATTGGTGCAGCCAAGCAGGTCTGACCCTGTATGCTTCCTAGACTGAAGATCACTTGTGAAACATGTATGTAAGAAAGAAGGGGAACAGTGGAGTTTTAGTTTAAAAAATATAACAGCTATTAATAATGTTTGTATGTGAAAATCTATCAGTTTAAAAACCAATAGGATGTTGGGGACAAGTGAGAGAGAGCAGGTGCACCGCCTGCGGCACTTCTGCCTCTTCTGCTTATTACTAAACAACACATAATCATTTTCTGCAAAACTCAGGCTGCTAGGCAATATAGAGGCTAAAGAATCCAGCACTTAACCCAAAAACAAATGATAGGTAAAAGCAGATGACGTGGGCATGCTGCAGGCTGTGCATTGCTTGATTTCCCATTCATGCATGGCAATCCATTATTATATAATCTGATGGGCTGTCATTATGTGTGAAGCAAGTCACTGACATAACCAGTGTAAGTTAATATAAATTCATAAAGCCCAATACAATGGTTTCAACTGCCAGAAAACAAATGTTTGAATAAAAAACATAGTAAATTGTTCTGTTATGGGCAATTACATACTGGGAAACAAAACTCTCCCTATGCAAGCTGCTCAAATACTTCTCACCCATCATTGTGCCCATCAAACAGTTTGGATAGGAAGAGCCCAGTCCTCAAGGGAAAAAATATGGCAGATGTTTCTCCTAGAGAGAAATGACCATCTAAGAGACTTCTTGGGCTATCTCTTCATTTCTTATTGGAAGGCACACCTGCCAGGTAATAAGCAGATTCTTCCAACATGGAGTGAAGGAACAGAAGGTACTGGCTGCTAGATGACCAACCTTATCACAAAACAAAGATCCAAATCCCATGGTCAAGATCTCAAAAAATGTCCCACTAGCTCCATGCATATAAAGTAGGGTATGTTTTAAACTAACAGGATTTTCAAAGGTAATTTTCCATATGGCATTGGGAATAGCAAGACAGGCAGAGTCCAAAGCTCCATGGAACAAGTTGCACAGTTCTTGAGAACCTGGCCTCTATTTCTAACAATAAACTTTTCTCATAATATTAAGAGTTACATCGCAGCACTGAGAACTATTTTTTCATTTCTATTTTATTTTTTATTCCTCACTAAAGATAAATCCAATTAGAAACCAACAAACATCCATAAAGGGCTGAATTAATTCGGTTCAAAATTCTAAGAATACTTATCTGCAGCACATACAAGCCACTCACTATCCTGGTTCAGATAGTCATTGTGCCCATAGCTTGTTTCAGCAGGCTGCAACTTGTCATGTCCCAAGCAGTACGACTTGTTTCAGGGGAAGCAACTCACATGTAACATAACAAGAGTTACAGGCTCAACACAAGTTAAGCTTTCTGAGGTTTGGATGGCATGACAAGTTTATGTAAATCACAACATAAACCATGACTTGAACAAACTTGTGTAGATTATGTTGAGCTTGTGGACTGGTCCTATATCTAAAAAAAGATATCTAAACAGTGAACAGTAAAAAAACAGTAAAACATAAAGAACATGTTTCAAATTGTTTTATACCAATAACACTATGATTGGTCAGCCAGACACAGCTTCTTTAAATATAAAAATCTTTAGCAGAAGCCAAAAAGGAAAAGGAAAAAAAAACAGTATTAGTCCCCACCTAACATCAACCAGTGGGGAATTCCATGGAAAATGAGCCAGTACTTCTACTCCAAACAGAGCTCAGGCTCATGCAGAACCAACAGGAATATTACATCTGATGACCTCAGTGTCCGGGCAGATTGATAAGTGAGAATGTGCACTCACAAATATCCTGGTCCCAAACAGTAATTCTGACACTGATCTAGGACTTGCACAGCTTCACTTGATTCAGATGTCATAGACAGATAGAGCTGGGTGTCATCACCATATTGATGGCACTTCACTCCAAATCCCCTAATGAATGGAAATAAAGCTTCATATAGTTGGCAACCAATACTGGGGATAGATTAATTTGTACGGCCCCATAGCTCAATTGTCAAGGAATTCAGAAATAGTGTTATTCTTTGAAACTGACTCTGCAGGTAGGACTGGAACCACAGTAACACCATGGCTGGGTTCACATATGATGGCATGCAACCCTGGGTAGTTTCCATGGCTTGTGTTTTTTGCCTTGACCTACTGCTCAGACAGTCACTTAGTTTCTGTGTAAACACAGCTTCCATATTCCCTGTTTTCTCTGCCTGTTCTCACCATGCATCCCAGTAGCTCATCCATGCAAAATCCCCTTATTATATTGTTCCCTATCAACATCAGCTATCTCTTCCTGATTGGGAGGTTATCCCTCTTTTCTCTCCTGATTATACCTCCAGTTGCCTAGCCAATCCAGCCCTCAATTTTTTAAATATTAAAATAAACACTCCTGCAATTCCCTTGTTCTTTCTTCTTGCATTTACCTGCTTTCTCCCTGTTGCAGAAAGTAAACAGGTTGATGGCATAACTCTCAGCCAATAGAAACAAAGTAATGTTGATGTGTGTGTTGTTAGGAAGTTGTAGGTGGTAGAAATTGTATTCTAGAGCAGCCATTTAGTTGCCACTCTTTAGAATACTATACGTTTTTTTCCCCATCACAAATGGAAAATGGAATTTCCGAGTCCAGATATCATGAGAAGCTGCAGTGCAGTGTAGAAATTAAACACTTTTCATGGTTTTCAGAAAGCAAACATACAACACTGAAATTTTGCAGCTGGGTTTGGAGAACACAAAAGATCAACAAGAGTTTAAAAAAACACCATAGCTTCTTGTGATGTGCAAACCCACCTACAGTGACTCCAATGTCCGAGTAGATACTAAGGACAATAATATTAAGAGCTGATGAGAGATGAAGCAGAATGAAGCATTGTCCTTAATACTCTGCCATGTTGCAGTCCTTTGATAGAGGTCATCTATCAGGGTGTCCATGTTTGATACAATCCTGTAACCAGGATAGGACCAAAACTGAAATAATTTAGATAACTGGTATCCACCAAGAATACTTGTAGTTTTTCAAGCATGACCCTCTCATGCACAATTGCTAAGAAAGAGTTATTAACAACCAGGTAGTTATTGGCATCACTGAACCTAGAGTGAGTCTATTCTGGGATGGCGCATCACTCCCCCCTGAAGCATCAGTCATCACCTGTTCAGGTACAGACACATTTATCACACAAATAAAAACATAGAAACAGAGTGAGTCAGAAGGGGCCTCTCGGGCCATCTAGTCCGATCTCCAGCTCCAGCCGGCTCTGCCCACGACATGCCCACCATGTGCATGTCTAGCCTATCTTTGAACATCCTCACCAATGGGGCCTCAACCACCTCCCGTGAAAGCCCATCCCATACCCTTGGGGTCCTAACTGTCAGGAAGTGCTTCCTGGCATCTAAATGGAACCTTGGTTCCCTGAGCTTTCGTTCCATTGGAGCACATCCTGCCTTCTTCTGCAGGGGAGAACAGGTCTCTACCCACCTCCGTGTGACACCCCCTCACATACCTATCTGAGTCTCCTCTTCTCCAGGCTGAAGAGATCCAGTTCCCTCAGTCTTGTCTCATATGGCATCCCCTGCAATCCTGCCACAATCCTTGTGGCCCTACGCTGCACTGACTCTAACCTGGCTATATCCTTCCTGTAATGAGGGGCCCAAAACTGAGCACAATACTGCAGTTGCGGGCACACCAGAGTTTCATAGAGTGGTAGTAATACCTCTCTTGATCTTGAAGCCATACTTCTGGCTATGCAACCAAGGATGGCATTCGCCCTCTTAACCACTGCATCGCATTGCTGACTCATGTTTAGCCTGCAGTCAACCAGCACCCCGAGGTCCCTTTCACAAGTGCTGCTCTCCAGGTACTGGTCCCCTAACCTGTGCATATGACACCCATTCCAATGCCCCAAGTGCAAGATCTTGCACTTATCCACATTGAATGCCATCCTGTTGTCTCCTGCCCACTTCCATAGTCTGTCCAGATCCTTTTGGATCTGGATTACCTGCTCCTCAGTTGTGGCCACTGCCCCAGTTTTAGTATAGTCTGCAAATTTGATCAGCAGACTGTTCACCCCTTCTTCCATGTAATTGATGAAAAGATTAAACAGGATTGGCCCCAGGACAGAGCCCTGGGGGACCCCGTTTGACACTGGCTGCCATCCCGATGATTCCCCACTAATGGTTACCCTCTGCTTTCAGTCAATCAACCATGCCCTAATCCATCGGACAGTGCTTCGGTCTATCCTAAAACTCCTCAAATTCTCAACCAGGATATCATGTGGCACTTTGTCAAAGGCCTTGCTGAAATTCAGGTAAACCACATCCACTGCATCCCCTCCATTTGGCTACCTCAAAACCTTGTTGTAGAATTCCACAAGGTTTGTTTGGCAGGACCTGTTTTTGCAGAAACCGTGTTGTGTGGCTGCCAGCCTCCTTCCCTATCTAGCATCACTAGATCTCTGGCTATTATGAACCTTTCCATTGTTTTTCCTACAATGCACATAAGGCTAACTAGTCTGTAATTCCCCCTGTCCCTTCTACTATCCTTTTTGAAAATTGGGACCCCTGACGCCACCCTCCAGTCCTCTGGAACTTCACCCATTCTCCATGAGGCCTCAAAAATGGAGGCCAGTGGTGTGAGAGAACTCCTGCCAACTCTCTAAGTACTCCTGGGTATAACCTATCAGGGCCTGGTGCCTTTGTAACGTCCAATGCCCTGAGAAGCCCCTTGACTTCTGGGGGGTGGGTGTGACTCTAATCTGTGTCCCTAAGTTCCCGGACTCATCTAATCTCCTATGCAGATCTCCCCCGTCCTGCTTTGGGGAGAACACAGAGACAAAATAGTCATTTAGCATCTGTGCCTGTTCCCTTGTATCAGTCACTAGATCTCCTTCCTCCTTATTTAGTGGTCCCACTACTTGTCTCCCCTTCCTCTTCCTATTTACATGCTGATAGAACTCTGTACTCACCTAGTCATACCACCTTCCACCCTCACCTACTAGCTTTTACTAGTCAAGAGGGACAAGGATCACGAGGACACACGGTTAGCTGCACTGCTAGCACTAGTCCACATCACCAGGCCAAAAGTACAAAACATGCACAGCAGAAGGTTTCATACAATATTTCAGAAGAATGAAGTTAGAATAATTTACTCCAGGAATTCTGCTATAAAATAGCTGCTTAATGGAATATAAATGTGAATCAAGACATTTCTATACTGCTTATTTTTGTCATGCAACTACTATATTTCAAACCAAAGTGAAGCGATGAGTGCACCACCAAGTGGTCTGGAACCATACTAACAGAAAGCCTGTAAAACAGGAATTTACCAATTCATCAACCACACAAGCCCAATAACTCTCAAAGGAAATTAGTCCAGGGTATTAAAGATGCTTTTCTGTAAATTCACATACCACTCACATTTTTTTGGATGAAAGAGAAGTTTTTTTTTTAATAAGTTAATCAAATCTTAAGAGGCAGGAATTATTTGCTATAGGAAATAGTATTTGAAACGGCCTGCAATCAAAAACCTGACCTTGCTATGTAGGTAATAGTTTAAGAAGTGGCATCTCTCTTGCTCCAGGAATAATACAAACAAAGACAAAATATCAACAATCAGATCAGGTGATGCTAGGATACTTGCAGTTCTGATTCTCCAAGTCATAGCATGCCCAATAGCATGAAAAAAACACTTTACACTTACTTGTACAGTTTCAATCAGGCTTGCTGAATAAAAAGGCATAGCTACCACACAAGTCAACCTAAGAGGAATAAGTACAGTTAATATTTTTGCTAATGACATCTGTCATTTGCCAGAGTTATAAAGAGTGATTACTGATCCATTTATGTCAAGACATTTCAATATAAACCAGCTTAGCCCCACTTAGATAAAATTGGCTTAAAGCTCAATTATACGGATTAGGCTTGGAATGGTGCTTTCTTGGTACGTCACTGTTAAGACCCTCCTAATAATAAAATTATCCCTCCACACCCAAGATTAACTGAGTACTTACAGATCCCTATGGTCATATTTCTCAGTACGCATATTAAGCAGATGAAAATACTTTGTATTTTATATTTCTTCATACCCATTGGCTGTGTTTAATGTTTCAGTGACTATCCCTCTAAATCATTTGTTAGCAGAAATCCTTCAGTAATTACAGCTCTACTCCAAAGGCCCTAACCATTTCCATTAATGCGGCAGCACATAACTGCAAACAACCTATTCAAGCGTATCCCCAGAGAAAGATGGAGATACATAATACATTAGAATACACAAAGATAAGGTGATCTGAAAGTCCAACTCAGACTGAAACTGGTATAATGCAGGTTGTTTTCCGTTTAACTTCTATTTTGCTGACTGAACTGCTAGTTGTTATTTTCAAAACATGTAATAATAAACATCCTTCAGAAATAAAAATAGTTTATTACATTGATATGCTGCTTTTCCTCTGAGGAGCCCAAGGCAGTGTAAATGATCCTCTAAGCTTCATGGCAGAAAGGAGTTGGAGCCCAAGTCTCCCCAGTCTAACCACTACACCACACTGGCTCAGTTATTTGCTAACTGTACCTACCCTTTCAGCATTAGATGTCCTCCTATTTGCTTGGGACTCCATTTATATGAAAGCTCTCTGAAAAAAGTAAAGCAATAATTGTCCATCAATGGTCACGAAGAGACAGTCCAAGTATGAGCAGAAGACATTAATTTACACTTACACTTAATGAACTTATGTACAAATAACCTAAAACAGACTTGCAGAGGCACCAGTGCCTAGGAAGCTCTGTAAACAGGGCCACCCCATAAAACCCATGCTGGAAAAGCATTGCAATGGGAATGCCATTCCATGTGCAAACATTTCCCAGTAAAGAAGTGAACGGAAGATCCTGCTTATGCAGCTTTTTAGGTACACCCTGAAATTATACAGAACTTTAGAACTTTTGTTAAATATAAAGTTCATTATATAGTATAATGAAGACTAAGTTCACCCAAACTGACCACTACTTAATTCTTAAAGGTTTTTGAATGCCAAAGGCTTTAGTCCAGATTTTATAGATTAAAACATGATATAGCTTAAATATAGTTTTTTTTTTTTTTTAAATCTTGTTCAGTGGTGCCATTACCTGCTCTGGCCACCTGAAGAGGTAATGTTCTGAAACTTTCCAGGCGATCCCTCACTGTATTTTACCACCAGGAATTTAGTGCAGGTTAGCAAATTTCTAGTAATTATTTTTAAGCATCTATTATACTTTCCCTTTTAATTTTCTATTTCTTTAACAAACATTTTCATTCAGTTTTGACCATAGGCTAGAGGTTAGGTTTCCAACAATCCCCTGGAAGTTACAACAAGCCTTCTCAAATGCCATCTTCTTATAAGAGCAGGTTTATGGCAAACACAGCTCAGAGGTTCTCAGCTATTTTACTCCATTACTAGTCATAATATTCACTCCTTTACTATTTTTAAACCACTATTTTCAATATCATCTTCTGCAATTCTACAAGGAAAATTCTAATTTCTAATTATTCTAGTAGTACTCCTAGGTATAAGCTGTAATCACCTGTAGCCATATAGATCTACCATAACAGGATTAATCCAGGCTAACTCTGAACTGCACATTTTCCTTGGAAAAAAGAAGTCTTCAACCAGAATTACAACCTGAAATAGCTCAACAAAGCATTAAGCAGCTTTTTCCACAGGGCTCATCCTAATGTTGCAGCAATTACTCGGTTGAAACTGTTACGTGTTTTTGCTACCTTATAGCAATCCTATGAATGAAAATCCTGCAGAATGTTCTGCCCTTGACAGCCCTGCTCAGCTTCCCTTATGGAGTCAATACATCTCATATTTGGTCTTTCTTTTCTTTCTCTGCCTTTGACTTTCCCTGGTACGATTGCCTTCCTCAGTGACTCTTGCCTTCACATTATATGCATGAAGGCAAGAATATGATAGTTTCAGTTTTGTCATTTTTTTCCTAGGGAAAGTTCTGGTTTGAGTTGATCTAGGGCCCACTTGTTCATTTCTGCCAGTCCAAGGTATTCACAAAGCTCTCTCTAGCACCATGTTTCAAATGCATCTATTCATTTCCTGTCAGCTTTCTTCACTATCCAGGTTTAATACACATACATGGTGATTGGAAATACATAGTGTCGTTATTACACATGATTATCTTTTCTAATTCCTTTGTTGTCTCCCTTCTAAGTCTGTCTTCTAATTTCTCAGCTGCAGCTTCCATTTGAATTGATGACTAACCAAGTCATGTAAAATCTTTCACAATTTCCATTTATTTAGTGTTGAGAGTGAATTATGTAATTCTTCTTCAGCCATAGTTTATGTTTTCTTAATATTCAACTGCAGTCTTGCTTTCTAACATAGATCAGAACTAAGCTTACTGCTAGGTGGTATTTTTCCCCAGTGTGTTGCAGAATCATCTGGTCTTATTCAACATATTCCTTGTCTGGCATCTTATACCTTGCTCCTCTCTACTTTGTGGCACATTATATTTTGGTTTGATTGTAGATATTATATTGGCATTTTGTATATGATGGGATGTTGGGTGTGACAGATATTGCTTAGTCCTACAATTCTGTATGACTTAAATTTTGACATATCAAGAAGCACATTATTCTGCCATATAGAGAGAATATTTTTTCCAGTTTAAATCTCCATTTGTAAGATTCAAGAATAATATTCATGGCCCTTCCACTTCCCCCACAAAAGTAGTGATGAGCAGGTACAGGACTAAAATCTGGAAGTGATCACCTTCGAAAAATATTTACAGGGGAGGTGAAATTGATCGAGATTAAAGTGCAGCAGCAAGCAATTAGTCCTCTGTTGAGCTGACACACCACTTAAAAGTTACAACTTGGACTACTGGATTTCCTTGCCTGTAACAGGCGGTTGTAAGTATAGGAGAAATGTACACAAAGATTTATGAATCTTGGCCCTCACTGAATACATCATGATACTGACAAGAATACTCATATGAACATGGGGGCATGGGGAAGGGACAGATGAGTTCATACAGAATCTTAATTGACAAATACCTCCATTTTTAGCCCAAGAGAATTTTGTATCCATTTTCATCCTGCTTGGTACATAGTCATTACAAGTTTATTTTAGATAATTGCATGAAACTCACTGCAAACCGTATTTGATTTTGAGAAAATTACAAGTGCATCTTTAGGATAATATGATTAATGCAAGACTAGTAGCAGTTTCAAATGTGCACTTTGAAAGTCATTTATGTAGAGCTCTGGCAACTGACCTGAAATAGTACTTATTCAATAAAGATATGCCTAGTTAACCTTAGGAACACACAATGAATATCTACTTAGCCAGAAGGAATATACGGCTTTGTATAAACAGGACTATCTCACCTTCATAAACTGATGCCATTTCAATAAGAAAACTGTTATCACAGAGAAAACTTGAATGTATGACACATCTGCAACATTTCAGTATGACAGAATGTGACCCAAAGAAAATATTTACACACAAGCAAGAATGAGCACACATGCAAGAGACTGCTCACATATAGTGGATTCTTTTTTAAAACATTCCAAACAACTTCCAAATATGAATTTTTATTTAAGGATAAAAGAAAAAAAAGTCAATACCTTGGCAAGGGCGTGAATTCACTGATGATACCTTCTGCTCCTAGGGTTATGCCCTGAACAATAAAAGTGCTTCCCATTCCTTTCCAAAGAGCTCTGGGCCCCTGAAATTTAAAGTTTGAATGAAATAGTTGTGCAAATCTAGTCCAGTATTTGACAAAGTATTATTCTATATTAGCTTCTGCGCATTGTTGTATTGTCTACCATTATTTTTATATTGGTAAATCACATGAAACACATCATACTTAAACTAATGCATGACCAGTAGACTTTTTCTTCTCTTCTTTAAACACTTCTGAACTATATGCATATGCAACAGAGAAATGTCTGTAGCTTGACACAAAATACTGACCTGTGTCTTGTTGATGCTATACATAATATTGATGATTGTAAATGGAGTGAGATGATAATTCTTGGCATGGTAATTAACCTGTGAAAGTAAATAGACTGTAAACATAGGAAGCTGTACATCCATACAGGATTATTTATTTATGGCCTTATTGTCTTCCACATCAGCCCAATGGCTGAGTGGATTTAATTGACAATTCAGTGGTCAAAATTTTCTTGATTGCTTTATTAAAATCATATTGGATCACTCATGTACAATTTATATTAAAGTGCTATCCAAATATCACATTTGAATAACAACCTGGGCATCAAATAAAGCTCAGCATTTTAGGTGACATTAAATTTAATATAAATAGCACAGTCCTATGTATGTTTATTTAGATATATGTTTCATTATGTTCAATGGTGCTTTCACTCAGGAAGTATGCTTAATACTGTAGCCCCAAGGAGCTAAACAAAACAGGAAGTTACACTTTTTACCTGGCACTGCCGCCGCAGAACAATGCATGGATGAGCCAGCACATTCTCTGTAAACAAACTTTTGAAAAACAATTATTTTAAATACATGCATTTTTTGGCTTTAGTAAGCCTCATAGCTTGGCTAAGTTTTAGATTTTCTATTAGAATGCTGTAACGTAAGGTGGTCATTTTCCAAATGAACTTCTAAAATGTAGAGAACTAAGAAGTAAAATTTCACTGTACTTATCAAAACAACCCAGTTCTCTTCATGTTAACTTGCAACATTTTATTACCAATATTTATGAAATATTTCAGTGCCTGAGCGACTGAAACAATTTACAATAAAATTGATAGAAAAATCAAGTATTATACTAAAATAAGAGACATTAAACAGCACAAAATTTAATTTGAAATAGTTCATTAATGAATACAGGAATGAACAATTTAAGATGTCTAAATAAAATGAGAGGGAAGCTTAAATCATAAGGTAGCAGCATACTCAACAGCAGTAATGTGAACAGGAAAACAGAACAGCATGACTATACCATTCTACTTAACACCAAGCAGAAGCTAAGGGGTGTTCAGGTGGGCTTCCTTTATCTACAAATCCTACAAGTCCTCTCTCCTGATCCTTGCATATTTGGGAAAGATCCAGAAAACAAAGCAGGTAGCTTCAGATCTTAGGGACCAGAGATGATCATTAAGAGATGTTTCTAAGGTTATTTAGGGCTTTAGTCACCAAGATCTTTCATTAGGTCTAGAAACAAATAGCCAATGTAGCTGAGCTAGTCTCAGTGTTATCTGTCCTTGATGACTAATTATCTAAAGATGAACTGCAAAAATCTATATACTAGATTAAGCTTCCAAGGATATCTTCTGGTAAAATGTATTGCAGTAATCTTAGTGGGAGGTTATCAGTGCTTGAATGATGGTCAAATTGCTACCTGAGAGGAAAGATAAGCCATTTCATCAAATGAGGCTAAAAAAGGCATTCCTTACCATTTCTATCACCCAAGCATCAAGAAGGAATACAAGCATCCCTATACACTTGCTCTTTGGGGGGAAATGTGAACTTAGCTAGCATCTTCTTGGACCCTCCTTCCCACAAAATTGCAAAGTGGAAGAGAAATGCTCCAATATGGAGGCCATGTCTGCCTAAGTAAGTACATAGTATACATACAGATCCAGTGCCGTGTGGTGGTTAATGTTGGACAGGGGGTCTGGGTTCTAGTGGGTACTGCCACTGGGTGACTCTGGGGCAGGTCATTTACACTCAGCCTAACCTACCTCACAGGGCTGTTGTTCTGAGGACAAAAGAGAGCTAAGTAAACTGCCTCGTGTTCCTTACAACAAGAAAAAGATGGGATATAAATGCATTGTAGTAGTAAGAATATAATACTAATTCTGATTTGGTGCTCCAACCCAGCTGTAAAGTGGGGCTGTGGAGCCATTTAAAATGGAGAATATTTATCAAGCATTCTTCCGATAGGGTGCCCAGCAGGAAGAAAAATACTTTGTAAGGGAAGGCTCAGGGAGAAAGAAAGAGTTCCTTTCTTTCTTATTCTGTCTGTCTGTCTGTCTTTCTTATTCATTACTCCCCAGACCAGTCCTTCTAATACTAGCTTCTAGTTAGCCAAAGAGCAGAGCAAAGATAAATATAAAAGGCCTAGAGAAGATTTCAATTATGTGACATGTCCATTTTCCACACTAGCTATGCAAATGATTAGATGAAATCCAATGTCACGCAGAGGGACTTCTGCTTATATTTTTAGCGTTTTCCTGGTTCTTCACCTTCCTGCAACCCCTGTGTACCTTCTAATCTGCTGTGGAGGGATCCCCCAATCTTCTGGGGCAGATTTGGGGGACACATGAGCAGTGGTGCAGAGTGGAGGGGGAACTGTACTGTCAGTGGGTTCCACTTTCACTGGCAGACAGTTTAGGTTGGATACAACCCATTATATACAGAAAAATAAATGATGTGGCAGCTAATATCTAAGATTAGCCATCTTACATTATTGTCCGCCACCAGGGCTTCATCAGTCCTCACACCACTGGGAAGAACTCCCAGCTGTGTACTATTCACCTATGCAGGTGAGATGCCCTGCCCATTAGGGATCAAAACATCTTGTGCTATTGGCCTTGGTTGCTAGGTAGCATACTTCTGCTAGGAGGGGTCACCATGGAACCTTTGAAGAGCAGCAGTTAAAACAGCCACAGGAGCAATGGCCAATAGCGAGGCCCACCCTCACAGAAAGGTCTGTATGTAGACACACAGCTTAGATAGTGCAGCTCCTCTCAAGAGTGGCCTAGAGCTGTGATACCTGTTGCCTGTACAACACTGCCTTCTGTGTTTCCTGCCCAACTTAGCCCAAATCTCCACACAAGAAACATTCCAGAGACTGTTCTATTGTATAAATGTGCAAAGATGCCACTAAATACATACACTGTATCATATCTTTCTAACTGCTTCAAATGAAGTACACTTGTTCCTATTTGTACACAGACACTTTCCAAAATTCTGGCACTAACTAAAGCTATATCACCACAAGTGTATGGTTAGTTAATGAGAAAACTGGCAGCAGACGACTTACATGGATTGAGAATGTTAAAGTGCCTGTGTGCAGCAAAAAGGTCATTTTTCTCTTGTCACCAATACCTCAGCACAAGTGTGGGTTTTTCCATGTTGTGAAGGTTCTATTAAAGCCCAAGATGGTTCACCTTCCAGGGATTTCCAAATTGTCAGCTGTGATGCTTTGCTAGTGTCTTTGCTAATAATGTTGCTCATACTCAGTTAATATAATAAAAACAATGAAAGATTAAGTATTGAAATATAACTATCAAGAGCAGTTAAATATAGTAGGCAACTTCCATCAACGTAACAAACCCATAGTATAAAGAGAACAGCTTCCCCTGACAACTGTAAGGCATGGGGAAGGCTTTTATAGGAACAGGTGCTCCTACAGATATTTGGTTCCTAAGCCATATAGGGCTTTAACTATAAGCATCAGCACTTTGAACTGGGACATGAACAGGGAGTCAGGGTGGCTGCTTTAGAATTGGTATAATATGATTCTACTTGGCTGAACCAGTTACAATTCTGGACTGACTGAAGTTTCTGAGCTGTCTTCAAGGAGAGCCTGACATACACTGCATTGCATTTATTCTCAGCATGAACCATTGTGGTCAAAGTTCTGGTGTACTGGGACAAAACTGAACATGCAGAACTTTAAAAAAAAGCTGTGGTTTATGAAATGCTAGTAAAATAAACATGCTAAATTAGATCTGGAGATGGGTGAGCAATTAGTTTTAGCCTCCAACCATCTCTAGCAAACATAGCCAATGGTAACAGATGATGGGAGATGTAGATCATTTCTTTTTACATCAGTTTTTGGTGAATAGTTTTCTATAGCTGATTGCTGGACTTTGTTGATTTTGCTGCCTTTTTATATGATTTACTTATTACTGGTTTGTAAACTATTGTAAACAATTGGAAGGAAAGCAAGCAAACACTTTAATAGAGAAAGAAATGCATGACTATTGTTCTGTGTAAGGCTTTATTATGGCATTGAGCCCTTTAACTGTATATACTTACTCAATGGGCAAACACATTTTGGAAAAAATGCTTTTGCAATTTTAAAATAAAGTTAGCAATGATAGAATAGAGATCTTACCTTGCGAGGCCAATTCCAAAGCCTGCAAACCGATTCAACTGTTCTGAAAGACACAGAGGGATGGATAAACTACCACTATTTCCTTCCAAAGAATGAACAAACAAACAAACAAACAAACAGCAAGTACCAGAACAAAAGAAAACTTATTAACTGGAAGTTAACTTGATAACTAACTTAATAAATTATACGACAAAATATAGATAGCTGTAACCTACTGCTGAATACGCATTAACTGGGTAAATGAACAAATACAAGAGCATAAATTAAACACAAATAATAAACCAGGATCGAATTTACTTATTTATCTTAGGATGCAAACCTCATGTATCTTAGGATGTTATTATCCTTGATGCTTGTAAGCCTTGAACCTGGAGGCTTGTGTGCATGCAAGTGAAGGTGCTAAGGGTGCCAGCCATGTTTACCACCCCATGCTTCACATCCTGTATTTCCTTTAGACAGATGTTTTCAGCCATCAAGATGAAATACCATGGAGGGGTAGGACAGGTGGCTGGGGGACCATCTGGATATGGAATAAGCTGTTTGCCCCAGCCTCTTCTCTCCCCTAGCACTGCCCTTTGGCTCTCTGGAAGTCTGATTTCTGATCTTGGACATGGATACAGTGCAGCTATTTCCACACTGGCTGTGAGCAAAACAGGGCAGGGGCTCCACATTCAGAATTCCAGCTCTGAGGTCAGAAGATTTGAAGCTGAGACTCTGAATAACTATATGGCTCTCTATATTCACCATGGCTGGTGGTGAAAGGTTTTTGTGATCCTGAGGAAATCATTATGCCAGCTTCTGGGTTTTCTTACAGGGAGACACTTTATTGTTGCATCAAATGACACTAACTAGATTCCCAAAGCATTCAGCAGCAAGTCACTTACATAGCAACCCCTGCAAGGTGCCCTCCCATCAGCTGGAATGGACAAGGTCAGCACAGCCTCCACAAAACAATCCAAACAAGAGCACATAGGAAATGGCTAGCATATATAGATTATAACTGTACAGCAAAGCATACAGCAATCGTGCATCAAAGTATGGGGAGCATGGGAGACATAATTGACAGAATGGCCAGCATATACCCTAGGTACCCAGGAGTCAATACGTATTTAGGTGCAGGGAGTAAGAAAGATGCAATAGGTGAGGAGGGTCCCTGTGTGGCCTGTCAAGGGCCCTAAATAGGAGTCTCATCTTTGCTGAGGGTGCCAAGACAATAGGATGTAGCCTGAGTTGGCTAGCCATCAAAACATAAACTCATCAGCTGCCTCCTACACGAGGGCCGACGCGTATTCACAGGAGTCTAGTCAAGGCAGTGGGCACAACTGCATGTGTGTCCTGTATTCACCATCAAGTCAGAAGAGTGACTCCCTATTGTAAAGGTACTCAGGGCTGAGAAAAAGTAACTAAGGTGCTACATTTAAATAAACAGACAAGATAACTGGAGTCCATCCAAGCCAATCAAGGCCTACATTTTGGGGAGTCAGATATGGTCTAGGTCAGGGTTTGGGGTACAGACCTGCCACACATCCGAAACTATGTTGAGAGGCCATAGAACTGTACCCTTAAGCAATCTAAGACTTTTAGTTTGAGTCTATAACTAAAGTGGAGCAAACAGTGCCAATTGGAATTGCCATGGCAGCATAGAAACAATGCTGTCTTACAGGCCCACATCTAAAACAATCATACTATAGTAACACACAGCAAAAAAGTAGTAGGGCAAACAGAAACTAAAGCAGCTTAAAGGAGCATTAAATGTTTTTAATAGTCTGGGGAAATAGAAATGTCTCTGCCTGGTTCTAGAATGGACATGCAATATATACTAGTCAAATCTATCTAGATAAGAAACTTCAGAGATGGGGCCTAGTACTAAAAAGACTCTTCTCTGCCTTTCTCTTTAATTTAAAAGGAAGGGGCACCCAGAGGAGAGCCTCAGGTGGAGATTTCTGTGCACACAAAGGTTTGCAACCTCCAAGAAAAACTCTCCTGTGCTTTACAACTATCACTTGACCATTTGTCTTTGCAATGCTGCTGGAAGATAGGTAGGGGTGTGTCTGCATGTGTGTGTGACACAGAGAAAAAAAGAGAGAGGGAGTGTGTAAAAGCAGTAGAAATAGTTTCTTTGTTCCTTCACTTTCCTAGCTCTGCTTATTTGTATTTATTTGTTGCCTTTATAGTATATTATGCCTGCCCATAAAAATCTAAGGCAGCTAACAGCAATATAATTCACCATTAAAAGAAAATTCACAAATAAAACAATATTGAGGGCAGCCGCTCTATGTTACAGCTATTTCTACTACCTCTCGCCATTCTAGCTAGCATAACATGGAGGAGAGGATGGCTTCCAGTGGGACATGCAGGTGATTCAGAGACACTGAGGCAGCTCCTAACCCTGCTGGGTTGGTCAGACAGAATGCATGCACATTAGCAGTTTTGGTCACTGTTAGCCTTGTCTTTTTCTTACCAGCACAATGGGAGAAGATTGGACCAAGAAGCACGCCCCCATCCCCAGCAGTTCCCCAGTGAACACAGAACCAGTGCTAGGGCACTCACATTCTTAAGTCAATTTTTAAATCTATGGAGGTACAGTATATTAAAATAGCTCTAATGCCACAGACCAAAAAATATTGCTGTAGATAGTCAAGTCTTTCCTAACTTCTTGACCTTCAGTTTAGGCTGCCTAACCACCAACAGAACAAGCATGTGCAAATCAAGAGAGCAGATTATTTTGGAAATAGTAGCCTTCAGAAATTAGCTACTAGACAACATCCCCAAGCCATTAGTTACCTTAGTCACCAATAAGAGAAGAAAATACTTATCCTAAAACTTAATTATTTAAGATGAATGCCTATATGTGAATTTAAAAAAGGGTTAAAAATCCCTTTAACTATCTCAACTGCAGCTAGTGTCATGTTTATTAAGAGTTTTCTGGGATCCAGGCTCCCCATCACGGTCAATGTCACACCCCGCCAAATCAGAGAACCCACTATCGAAGGAGAGGGATTCCAGACCAAATTTCCCGAAAATAACAGTGTGTGCACTCTGATTCTGCAACATGCCAGCAACAATAGGAACAGCCAGAAGAGTACGAACGCGCAAAAGGAGCGTGCATCTTCGCAAGTGCACCATTTAAATTAGGGACCCTTAGCAAGGCATGACAGACAGGTGCTGCGGCATCCTCTGCCTCCCCACACCCCCCAGCAGTTCTCCTACTCCTGGCACTGCCTCCTGCCTTACGGCAGAAGACCGGCCTACTTAGCCTACACTCGCCGCTCCCTCCCCGTTAAACGTACCGGAGCTGCCGCCAGCGCCTCCAGGATACAGGTCCTCGTTAAGCCCAACCGCTGCCCCCAGCGGGGTTCCTGCGGTGAACTGAGGCGTCTTCTCGCCCCAGTGGAGGTTACGGCTGCCGGGGATGTCAGGCGGGGTACTGACCCAGTGGCCAAAGTCTGGCTTAGCCGCGAAGCCCCCCGGTTCCTCTCGGCCGCCCCGGTAGCCCAGGCCGTCGAAGCCTTCGGGGCGCCGCGGATGCATTGGAGACCACAGAACAGCGAGAAACGTTGACAAGTGACAACAGGGAGGACCCCAGCGCAACGTCCCCCACACTTCACTTCCAGCGCCAACCGGAAGCAAAGCCTCACCATCGTGAAGCAGAGCATCCGTGCACGTGACACAGGCCAAGTGCGACAGGGCGGGACAGAGCTCGTTCTGTCAGTCTGCGGTCTCGTAACATAGATATAAGAAAAGGGAAGCGGCATGACTTGTCTCTATGGGCTATTTCTTCGTTCTCATTGGAGAAATTCTGTTGAAATGGGGGGCGGGGCTTGATAGCCCATAGAAATTATGGAGAAATTCAGAATGTTAGCGCGGGTCTAATTAGGCATAGCACCGGTAGGTCTTTCCTGAACAGAGGTTACCAGCAAATGCAGGAGCTCTACTATTTCTGGCTCGTATTTCATTTTGTATGCAGCTTGTATTTTTCTATGAATCTCTAAACGTTCTAAATATAAATATACCTATGCAAATACATTCCATCACCCTGAACTGTAGGGCGTTTTGCACGAATACTCCCTTCCTTCCTAAAAAGCAGGTGCGATGGGGGCGGGAATGAAATCATGAGATTAGGGGGGTTTAGAGGTAATCCTACCCCCGCGCTGAAATTTGTTGCCCTCCCTTGTTGTAGGTTTCGCGAGAAGCTGAATGCAGTTTGCAAGTAATTTGCGGTATTGTACAATATGATTATGCCCTTACTGCGGATTGAGTGTCGCGTGGAGGCTGAGAGAGGAGGCATACAACACCGCGTTTGTTCTTCTGATTTCCTTAGTTTATCCCAGCTAGGGTTTTTGAATTTATTTAACCCGACTTGAAGTAGTTTGAACTTTCAGATGGTCTTCCACTTAACATACGGCCAAGTTTAGATATTTTTAGTTTCCGTGATATATGGCGATCATAAGGCACGTTTAGAGGGTCTTCACGGCGAGCTCAGCGTTCACACATTTCTATTGATACGGGGTTGTCATGCAACCCCATCATTTTAGTGATCCTCTGCGGATCATCACAGTGCGAGGATCATTATTCCAGATTAGATCATATCAACAGGTACCCTGGCAATCTGTCCATCTTTAAGAGAGATGAAGGACAGAGGTATGGCAAAATATGACTTTCTCTCTGTATACAATACTGTACATATTACACGCACACAAATAGGAGAGAGGGTCCTCTCGGTGTGGTGTAGTAATTAGAGCTGTTCTACGATTCCCATTTTTAGTTCACTGGGCGGCTTTGGACCAATCGCCATCTCTTAGCTGAACCTACCGCACAGGGTGGGTTGTGATGACAAAATGCGGAGTTAGTTAAGGTTATAAACCCATGTGCTCTATCTTCGAGGAAAGGCAGGATACATAATTAAAACATTGTAAAGGCCCTTCCCCGTATTCCCCGACCTTATCTGCCGGCACTGTGTCTACCCCAAAATAAATGAACAGGAGCCGACGAGAGGGCGCTGGAGGAAAGCGCTCTCTTCCCCGCTTTCTATTCCGTCCCCCCGCCCCCGCCCCCGCCCCCCGTAATGGATTCCGGGCCTGGTTTGCGTCCATGGCAACCATCCCAGCAGCGCTTAACAACATTAAGGGAAGGTAGCAGAGCCGGCCTGCGTGTCGGACAGCCGGCTGATCTTAGCCCGATCCAGTATCCAGGGTAAGTGTGGGAAGGTGGATGAATCCTTTAGTTCAAGCAGGGGAGGAGCAAGGGCCCGAGCAGGTCTCCAGTCGAGTTAGACGGAAGCCATTCCCGCCGGTGTGCCCGGCTTCCCATTCGTTAGTGGGTGCATCGACTGCGGTCCATGGCGACCTTAGGAATTAATGCCCTCCAAAATGCCCTGTTCTTGGCAGTCCTGCTTAGCTCTTGTAAACTCAAGGCTGCGACTTTCTTTATGGAATCGAGCCATCTCATCGTTGGTCTTCTCTTTCCTACCTTCCCCAGCATTGTTGCCTTCTCCACTGACCCATTCGTTTACTGGTTTTGATAAACGGTGTCTGTAACCCTCCTTAATGGCGGCTTAATGGACTTGAGCTTTACCTAAGTGTTGGAATCTTAGGTATAAGGACCTCTGCTTTGTAAGCAGCAGAACAAACTTGGGCATGAGGGAAGCAACTAATATGGTGGGTGGCAGTAGCTGTCAACTTTGTCAGGTCTGGGAACCACCCGTTTCTTAACTTTCCCCCATACATTTATATGATCCCAATGCTGGTTTTGCGACCCACATTTGATCAGTCTATGATTCGGAAGTGCATCCTTAGCCATCAAATGAAGACCAGTGGTCAGGCTAGTGAGCTACTGCAGACATCCAAAAATGAATGTAGATATAATTACCATAGTGGTACAAGTACAGCAATATGTACACACACTTTTAGGTACTGTGACATCTCCTTCCTTTTAATCACATGCTTTTAGCAGAGCTCCTCCAATCAAATTAACATTTCATACAGAGCTAGATTGAAGTAATTTATCTCACTAAAATCTGGAACTTCATCTTTCAGGTACTTAAAAAATCAAAATATACTTTACTGCCTACTATACTCCCTGGAAAGTGAATCCTTGGAGGTGACACCACAATGCATCACTCCCATGTAAACCAGGGGTGGGCAGAAGGTAGATCTTCTGACATTTTGGATTTTAACTCCCAGAACCCTCTGCCAACATGGCCAGTGGCCAGGAATGCTTGGAGTTGAGTTCCAGAACAGCCAGAGATCAATGTTTTGCTCACTCTTGCTTTGTTGTTTTTTATGGTATTGATATCTTTTGTACATAAGTAGGAATGCAGCATTGGGGACAAACTATAAATGGAATCTCTTAAGTGCTTTCCCCACCCCTGCTACCTGTCCTTACTGATGAACTTCCTGACACTTGCCTTATATGCAAGCAACTAGTTGACAGAAAAGTTGGCAGCAGAGGCTTAACTATAAATGTACAGTAGATGGAGCACTTTGCAAAGCATACAGAGTCTTCTGTAGAGTTACTGAAAATATTGTGATGGATGTACTATACCATTACAGTCCTATAGGGCTATCGGACTTTCATTTAAGTGGCATTTCACTATATAATTTATTTTTTAAAGATATAGTCAGAATGATGTATTAGAGTTACATTAATTATATTTTTTTAAAGGAGTAATGAAAATGACACCCAGCACAAAATTATACGAAATGTGTGCTGAGCTATGATAGTTCCACTTGCCCAATAAGTCACTGCTTATGTCAGATCATTCTGCTTTAAAATGATGGAGGAGTAGTGCTAAGGTCATCTACCTCTGTGACTCAAAGGAAGAGCCCATGCTTTAAATGCAGACAGTCTTGGGTTCGGGGGCTAGAAAATTTCAGCCTGAAAACCTGCTAATTATCAGTGTCAACAACACTGCATTAGGTAGATCAACAATCTCATTTGGTATAAGGCTTCTTATGTTCCTTCATTGACATTGAGCCACTCCTCCTCCCTCCTAAAATCCAGACTTTGTTTGGTAACAGAAAAGAGGGAAGCGGCACTGAGAGAACACAAAGAGATTACAAATGGATGGTGATATTACTTACCATGGTTCACATGTAGTGGTAACCCAGACTGTTGATTTATATTCCTGCTTGACACCTCCTGCCACTGAAAGTGGTCAAGTCTGAATCTGTGTGTGTGTGTCCAGAGCTAGAACCCAGGAGAGTGTTAGGCAGCTTATAGCTGCTGCTGCAAGATAAGCCTGGAGTCTGAGACCAACTGATGTATGGATGGATGTATATATGTAGGAAGTATGAAGGGGATGCAGTTACTCCCCTCCCTACCCTGCACCCAGGATAAACCATAATTTCTAGATTCCATCTTTCATTAAGGAAAGCAAACATTCTCCATCCTATGTTGAAACTGAGATACGAGGCAACTGATGTGCAGTTAGAATTATGCCATTTGTTTTATGAGAAGCTAGGCTGCTCCCTCCTTTCAGTGTTGTTACTAATGTTATAAGCCTTTCTTGCATCTTCCCTGTTAAGAAGTAATTGCAGGCTTATACAAAAACAGTTTAGAAAATCAGGAGTTTCCTATAGCTGAGTTTGGACTGAGTTTTAGTAGACTATGTTTACTAAAAAAGCAAAGCAGCAAATATAGTTCCTATCTTTCTTACTCAGGTCTTGTTAATCATTTTTCCAGAGTTTATAAACACTAAGAAGCTCCCTGACAATGCTTATGTATTAAATTGATCATTATTATATCCATATAGTAGGAGTGAGGGCTAGGGCTGAGACAGTGTGGGTTTCAGAAGTACTGCAAAGTAGCCTGGCATTGTTATTCCTCCCTCTCCCTCTCCCTCTCCCTCTCTCTGTGTGTGTGTGTGTGGGGGGGGGGGGGGCGGTGTTAGAGTAGTGTGAGAGTACTCTGCAGTGTAGTCCAATGATGTTATTCAGTCACCTGGAGGGTTGGTTTTTCAAAGGAATGTTGATGGGGCTGTGAAGTTTGTTGGAGCAGCCATGCAATCTGTTAAGGACTAAAAGGGCTTGTTTTCATTAAGAGAACCTGTCATTTTTAGTGCATGCCTTGGAGCTAAGACAACATACCACCAGCTCCTTAGAGGTAAGTATTTTCTCATGGTCAGTAGTAATGAATGACCTTGTTGTGAAGGTATGAGAATCTATCGTTCATTGCCTATAAAGCAGTCTAGCAGTGGGCTGCTAGCTGAAAAGGTCACACTCCTCAATTTTAAACATGCCAGTACCCCTGCAATGGCCAGCAACCCAAGGGTCATTAAAGTATGAAAGGAATCAGGAAGAATTAAAGGCGCCAGCTTCAGGTGGAAAGACATTGTGCAATTACTAGTTCTACCCAATGGGGGGGGGAAGAGGAGGAGACCCAGGTCCTGTCTACCCAGGAGTAGACCTATGAGAGACATTTATTGTGTGCTCATAATTCCCTACTGCTTATTTAGATGTCATTTTACCCTCCAGTTTCCTTTCTGTGTCTAACCATGACTTTGGCAAGTTTTATTGGAGAAAGGAAAGTGTGGCATATTATTATGAATGTGAAGAAAGCACATATTCCGCTTGTGCATTTGTGTACCACAGTGCCATCTAGAGTTTAAATAGCAGAAAAGCAGAAAAGGAAACAGAGGCTGTGTTCAGTGGTCATAACACATGCAACCCTGCATGGTTTCTATACTTTGCATTTTTTTGCATGAATGTTCCTGGTAGATGACCAGACTCAGCTAGATGACCTGTCATTTCCCTCCCTCAGTCCTCCAGGCAGTACCCCAGGGGGCACCAAGGAAGGCACGAGGTTTCTGTGTTTTACAACTGCAGTCACTGGGTTTGGCTTGCCATGCCTGTCAAGTAGTGTCTGTTGTGCAAACAGTGCTCATGCCCTGAAGCGCAGCAGAGAGGATGAGGAAGCTGATCAGGAATCCTTGCCTTCTGCTCCAGAGGGAACATCTGGAATAGGACAGGAAGTGTCTGATCCATGCTTAGGCAAAGCTGGGGGGGGGGTGGTATCAGCTGGGTAGCACTGTGGAAAGGACCTGTACCCCTCCTTCCTTGCAGGAAGGGCAAGGATTCAATGGGCTGCAGTGGCCAGGTTGGGGACTCCTCTCTGGCAAGCAGAAGTGAGCTGGGAGTGATGGTATAGGAATCCACTGAGATGCACAGCCTCCAACTGGATTGCTCTATCAAGCTGATTCTGGCTCCTCTTGCTTGCTCACAAACTTGCTTCTTGCAAGTACCTTCAGGCACTTGCAGGGTAAACCGTACTGCTCAAGCTAAATCATACAGCTCATCATGTCACTAGGGGGAGCTGCATCAAGGCTTCAGATCCTTACAGTTGGTCACAAACAAGTTGTTCCTTAGCCACACACTTATTGGAAAGTTTTTCTTTCCACCCATTTTCTTGTTCCTCCCATCCTTCCTTTTTTCCTTGTAGGGCCCTCTTTGGCAGAGAAATCTGGGAAAGGACTACAGTTATATGTTTACAAAGAATGTGTAACCTTTTCCATATAGATTTCAACCCTATTGAAATCTCCTGTCCTCCAGTTTCTCTTTCTCTTGGCTGGTTAAAAGCTATTGGTTATACGTAGCTAAGTGGACCTTTGGTTGGGATTGTTAATGGTTCTTTGCAAGCAGGTGAGCTGGGCTGCCTATTTACTTCCAGATCCAATTCAAGGCATTGTTTATAATCTTTGAAGTCTTGCTAGGACCCTCATATTTTAAGCATTCCTCCCTCTCCCTGGGATCCCACTATCCTAATCAGCAGGCTTTGTCATTTTTACAGCAAGCATAAACATCAACAGCCCCAAGTAGAGCTTTTACACTGGTTAAGCTGTGGAACCTTCTAGAAGTACAGGTTACAACAGCTACCTTAAAAAAAACCCCTTTAAAATACTTTCTTCCTCCAGCTGTTTTTTCTCTTGCGGGGGAAAAAAAGATAATAGGCAAGTTTGCATGGTCACAGAGGGAAAGCAAATCATAGTGGCGCATTTGTCTTTCCTTCTTATTGTGAGCTATCTCGTATTAACATAATTACACTTGCTGGGTGTCAGTTCTCATGCCGCCCAAACCCAGGGAGTGTGGATAGCAGGGCTGGTTTAAATGGTTTCCGGGTGCTTTGTGAACCACTGGAGCCACCTATCCTTGCTGGCTTGTGACATAACAACCTTTGCTTGGCAATGATAATTATGTTAATTAGGTGGTTGGCAACCAGCATGGGTAGGGAGGGAAAATAAGCCAGGAGGTTTATATTCTGGTCAATATATCTCATATTTAAAAAGCAACCCAGAGATGATTTTCAGTGGGAAGAGTCAGGAGAGAAAGCCAGTGAAATGGCTCTGACAGTAGTCTTGGAATTACTAATAATTTTCTGAATTAGGATAATAATCAGAAATGGCTTGCTGGCATGAATAAAATATACCTTTATGTTATTCAAATTCTATTGAAGTCCTTATAATCAAGGAGAGAGACACAAGATTTTGGCAGTGGCTAGAAGATAGAATTGAATGAGGTTTTCATAGGAACCAATGCTACAATTGTTCATTCATTATCCTTTGTCAGAAATGCGATGATTTAGTTGACGTGAACCTCAAACCTGATTAAAAATAGTAAATGGCCACTCTGCTGAAGCTTTTCATAAGAAATAAAGAATTTAGATGTAGTTGGAATTAACATAGGCAAAATGGTGTTTCATCATTATGACAATGCAAAAAAAAAAAAAAAAACAGAATGGTTTGTTCAGAAATTCAAGGTAATATGCTTGCTTTTGGATAGTCCTTTTATTTCCATATGCTTATAACTCCAATGAGTGAAGATGGATGGTAGATTAGATTTGGTGAAAAAATTAGTCTTTTCATATCCTAATGCCTAGTTTTGTTAACCAGACTTGCTGGAGCACTTCTGCTGTAGTGCAGTATCACAGGGCACAAAACCATTCCTTGTTTGACTGTTTTATAGAGGATTTTAATATATTGCAGAATAAACTGATAAAAGCTTTTTGTTGTTAATGTGCATTAAGTAATAAAACGTGCTGCTACAAGATGTGAATGTGCTATAATGTGTCAAAGAAATAGATGGGAGAGTATGAGGAATTATGCCACTGTGCAGCTCAAAATTATCTATTTACTAAAATGTTTTGGTCAGTTGACCATACCACAATAGAAGGAAATGCCAGAAATAAGATATACTGAGGGGAAACATATATTAGTAACAAGAAACCATTATTTCCCACTATATGAACTGGCTTGTACAAGCCTCATTTGAGAATCTGTTCTGATCTGAAAACCACAGATTAATCTTGACTTGTTCTCACTAACAAAAGTTTAAATAATCCACAGCTCTTCACATTCCATTTTCATGAGGAAATGTGGCTGCTTTAAAAATGGAGGCTTTTCATCTTTTCCTCTGAAATAGCATGATACGGTGATGAGAGGAAGGAGCCACAGTCTCATCCATGCATTGGGGAGTGCTATCATATCTCCCTTCGGTCTTCTTTTCAAGGCTGAATGTACCCAGTTCTTTCAATCATTTCTCATAGGGCTTTGTTTCCAGTTCTTGGATCATCTTTGTTGCCCTCCTCTGAACCCTTTCCAGTTTGTCTGCATCTTTCTTAAACTGTGATGCCCAGAACCAGACACAATATTCCCGATGAGGCCTAACCAGTGCTGAGTAATAGGAAACTAGTACTTCACATGATTTGGAAGTGATACTTCTGCTAAGGCAGACTATATTAGCATTTTCCCGTTTTGTAGCCATTTCACATTGTTGACTCACATTCAACTTGTAATCTACAACAGTTCCAAGATCCTTCCCATTTGCAATGTTGTTGAGCCAAGTTGAGCCAAGCCATCTTGTATTTGGTTTCTTTTTCCAGGCGCAGAAAATGGCATTTGTCCCTACTGAATTTCATTCTGTTGTTTTCAGTCCAGCGCTCCAACCTACCAAGATCTCCTTGTATCTTCTTTCCATCTTCCAGGGTATTAGCTCTTCCACACAGTTTTATGTCATCTGAAAAATTGATAACCATTCCTTGCATGTCCTCATCAAAATGATTAATACACATGTTGAAGAGCACAGGCCCAGGACTAAAACTTGTTACCTCTCCCCAGTTTGAGAAGGTGTCATTGATGAGCACTCTTTGAATCCGATTTTGTAGTCAATTGTGGATCCACCTAATAGTTGTTCTATGTAGCCCACTTTTTGCTAATTTGATAATCAGGATGTTGTGGGGCACTTTGTCAAAAAGCCAAGATAAATTATGTCCACAGCATACCCAGAGTCCATCAGTGAATGCCTCCATCAGTGAGGTTACCCAATCAAAAAATGAACCAGATTAGTCTGGAAGGATTTGTTCTTGAGAAATCCACATTGGCTTCTAGTAATCACTATATTGCTTTAAGCTGTTTGCAGACTGACTCTTTATCATCTGCTCCAGAATTTTCCCAGGGATTGACACCAGACTTACTGGTCTGTACTTCCTAGGTTCTTTTACACATGACCTACACATGACCTTTTTGTTTTCAGATCTTCTCTCAGCTTTTTGTGAAGTCACATGGGCTTCATCTGTTGTCTTCTGCCCATCTTCTTTCTTGAAATTGTAATGTACCTTTAGAATGACTTGAAAAAATTCCCACCCATATTGAACTTCTTTTCAATAGAAGCCCGTATTAGATTTTTCTCATTAGAATCACTTGCCATGGGACTTTACTTATCATTTTTCTGAGCATATTGAAATGGTATTTTCTAAAATCCAGGGTACATGTTTGGCTACATTTGACTTGTTCTTCTTTTAGAATCAAGAACTGAAGAATGACATGGTCACTTTCCCCTAGGGTTCCATAGCTGCCACTCCATCCACTAGGTCTTCCCTGTCAGTTAGTATCAAGACAAGGATAGCCATTCCTCTTGTTCCTTCCTCCATTTTCTATTGAAGGAAGTTATCAGCAACACATGCTAGGTATCTTGGAAGGCCCATATTTGGCAGAACTTGTCTCCCAACCGGTATCAGGGAAGTTTAAGTTCCCCATAACGACAACGTTGTGCTTCCTTAAAACACTGGCAGTTTGCTTTTCAAAAGTTTCATCCTTGTCTTCTTTTTGACTATGTGGTTGGAAATAGACTCTAGCTTTGCTCCATTTATATTAATCCAGATGATCTTGATGTGGCTGCTAAGCTCATCCTCCTGTATTTCTGTGCAGAGATATGTATGTAATGTATGTGAAGAGACTTGAAAAAACTGAAATGTTTTGTTTCATGGTGTATAATTCTTCATAGCACCTAAGAGAGGCCAGGGAGAGTTGGCATTTCCCTTCACAACTGACAATACTTCCTTAGGGAAGCCTACTATACAGTGTGACAAGCATACGTTTACAACAAGCTGTCATTTCATCAAGTAAAGTCTCAGTGCAAGACATATTTTTTCCTCATTGTTTCCTTTAATAAATAAGTACCTGTCAGTTCTGAAATAAAATGGGATCATCCATAAGGTAGCTGTTCCTAAATACTTGGGGGACTCCTTAGCTATGAAGAATATAAGTTCATAAAATTTGTTTTTTAAAAGCAAAACTGCATGCAAGTATTTGTAAGCTTCCAGGAGGAGTGGAATACTGATGGCAGTTGAACTCAGAAGGACAGAAAAAGGAGTCTAAACAAACTAGAATTGGGCAGATGGTTGAGACATGGAATGTTAGAATCTCTGTGAAGAAGGCGTGTGTGTGGAGGCTAGGAAATAGAAGAGAGGGGGAGAGAATTGACTTGAAGGATTAGAGCAGTGTGGGGGAATATGTAGTGTAAGGCTAAAGAAAACTTCTTGTTCACTATATTGAGACGTTGCAAAAGGACAGGAAAATGAAAAGGACAAATTTCCTTCTTCCACCCTCTGCAACTGAATGGCCACACTTGCTTTTGAATTATACACGCCTCAGTTTTAGGAATGAAAGCCTTCTAGTGCTATATAGTACAGCAGGGGAGGGCCTTGTGGGTTATGTTGAAGAAAAACAATAACTTTCCCTCCAAGTGGATGTCTGAACAAAAATACAAGGCTCCTTTTCCAGGCTGTCTTGGAGTCCTCAATAGGAGTCCTCCTCTTAGGTTTGGAGATACACCACCAGGATTGCCTATACCATCAGTCACCTCCAGTTGTAGATGCAGAGGGATAGCAGACCTCCATCCATTCTATCTGATTCCGCCACCTGTTATTACTGTCAGCACAGTAAAGCTTGCTTGTTGCTGGCCCTGCACTTGCAGGTTAGTCTGTTGCTCTTGTGTACAGGGTGGAGAATGCTTTTCTGTTAATTTTATGTCACTTCCTTAGGGACCCAGCAAGCAACTTCCCAGGTTGAAGAGACAGAGATAAGAAAAAAATGACAGTAAATCTAGAGTGGGGAGAACTTCCAGGTTCACACTGGATAAGGAATGGGTCTTCTTTTTCCCCCACTCTTTTCATTGGGAGTGGGCAGATACCATGCTGTTGCCCAGTCAAGGTGATATGAAAATGTAAGGCTTCCACTTTTAATAGGAATACCTTTTTCTATAGGTAGCTCTCACTTCATAAGAGGAAAAGTCTAAAGAAACCAGATGTTTGGCAGACTGTAGACAGCCTGTGGGTTCTGAGTGGCTTGTTAATCATAGTAACAGGCTGCCCTTGCTGGTTTTGCATCTGCCTAAGGTAAACGTGCTAATGTCCAGCATGCACAGCTGGCTAACAAAGTTGCTGTAGCTCACTAACCATACTAACCATACAATCATGTAAGCTGGGCCAATAAGTTCATCTGGTTTTGTGAAGGAGAGCAAAAAAAGATGATTGTTTACATATCACCATACAACAACACACAGTTTTACATAAATACACACGCTAATTTATTCATAGATGAGCATTCAGAAATAGCTATTATAATTTAAATGAAAATACATTCTGTCTCACCATGCTGGGGAAGACTGTGACCCATGTATTTCTTCTTATTCCTACTCTGACAACTGTTCAAACATCAGGTTCAGATTTATAAAGTAGGACATATGGGCACCCAAAACCTTCCAGTTATATAATTACTGCATAAAATGTTTTTGGGAGAGAAGAATCCAAATGGCAGTTGGTTACAACTGAGCTGATGAAATGATCTATGCTGCCCCCTCCTCTAGCTGCAGACATGCTATTTTATCTTTATCATTTATTATATTTTAATCCCATTTTCCTTGCAAGAAACCCAAGTTGGCTTTTGTAATCTTCCCTTTTTCCCTTCTCTTTTACTCTCATAACCACCCTGTGAGGTAGGTTAGGTTGTGAGTCAGTTCCTGGCCCAAAGTCACCCAATGAGCTTCATGGCTGAGTGGGGACTTGAGCCGGGATCTCCTGAGCCCATTCCAGTATTTCAACTATTGTGCTGCACTGGCATACAATACAATACAATGCTATATCACTGTTTATATATGTTATATAACTTATATAAAATATTATTTAGTATCATTTAACATATATATTATACCACCATTTTCCCATTGTGACATACTTAAAAGTTTCATCAAGATAAAATTTCATCAACCTTATCCATGTGTTTGTTTGGGGGAAAAAAGAAGGATAATGTTCATTTTGACTTTAAAGCTTAAGTTGTTTTCTTTCTTGCAGCTTAAGTTGGTCTTGGCATAATTGGTTTGATTAGCTTCTTCATTTCTGTTTTTAACTAAAGACAGTTGTTGAGCTGAGCAACGTGTGTTCTGATGGCAGCAGAGAAATGTATGGCCTTGTTGTTATTATGTGATGAAAGAAACCTCCCAAATACTGCAGCATCTGGGAGACCATGTTGGAAAACAGAGAAACTGGTGAACTGTCAGTTGCTGGAGATTATGATGGGGTACACCTAAGATGTTATTCTACAGCTCTCATTCTAACCTTCCAGCTGCTGGGACTGTATAGTGTCCCTACCAGGAAATAAAGGCTTCTCTCTAAGTGTGCCCCAACTTCTTTAGGAAGTCCACACTTCAGGCAAAACATATTCCCCAAAATACTATTATTTTTGTAGGAAGCAATTAATAAGATAAGAATGTCTGCTGGGAACCTGGTTGTAAATGCATTACATTACTTGAACAAGACCTCTGTGTGATTATGCAATAAACCTTTATATACAATACATTTATATAGAGTGTATTAAATATTTTGTTTTACTTTTCTGAATAAAACCATTTCTATAATAGAAATAGAAATGTGTGAAATAACTTGTTAAGGCTGTTGATTTAATTATGATTTCTGAGTAGGTGTCATTTGTTAAAATTTAAATGTATTTTTTTAACGCAAGATTGCTTATTGGCAGATATAAAACATTCTTATAATAGCCTTTTTATTTTATGTGTTCTGGTAATGATTGCATACATCATATTTATTTTTAATTCTTTTTCTTTATTTCATTCTGAGGCAATTTAAAAACCATAGGAAGAATGCCTGGGGTAATAATAATACATTTTAAAAAGATCAGATATAGATCACTATAAACCATATGGCCCTGCTCCATCACAATGGTGTTCATTATTTATCAGCTTTAGCACTTGTCATCATAGTAGAAGTATCTTGTCCGCATTGTCATTCACTTGGATGCACTCGTACTACCACCAGCAATGATAGTGCCCTTCATTTTTAGGATGGGTCAGTTGTGAGCTAGTAAGTGCACTCCATTGTTTGCTCCTAGGACCTTCTCTAGCTTGCAGTTTTAAGTATGCTTTCCATGGAGCACACAGCACTGAATGCAGTGGGATTTGTTTCTAAGTAAACATGTGTTTGTGCTGTAAATCTGTAATCCTAAACATACCTACTAGAGAGTAGGTCCTATTGAGATCAATAGAAGGGTTATTTCCAAGCAACATTATTGAGGATAATATTGTAAGTCTTTCGATAACAACACCTTCAGACCAGCAAGTGGAACATTGATCATGCCTTTGTTTCTGTAAGAACTAACTAGAGCTATAATCATACAGCCTTCTGAAGTCTTTGCCTTTTAGTGAATCTTCATAGTCATGTTTTTAAAAAAGTGATTTCTGTTCCAAACTCTTACAGGAATGTTTGTAATTTGCATTTTTATTACAGAATCCAGTGATAAATCTTTATAAAATTAAACATGATTCACTAAAGCATCAATCCTAAACACAATTTCTAGGCAGTATCTTACAAACAAAGTGGGATTTAAGTTCTACATAAACATCCTAATGATTGTAATGCATGGTATTCAGTGTTTAACATGAATACGTAAAACACACACATGTTTACACACAGAGAGAAGAAAAAGAAAAGAATCTTGAAAGCACTAAGTCAGTAGGAATTCATTAATTCTGTTATATCAATGCAAGATAGTTATTTATGGTCATGCAGATTACACCTACAATATTCCTTTTAATGAAAGATGCATTCTGGCTAAAGCCACCTCCAATGTAGCTTTGAAAAAGTTATTCTAAAACTTGCTACATACAGTGCCTTGAAGAAGTATTCACACACACCCCGCCCCGCCCTTTGACTTTGATTTTGTTGCATAACAACCTGGAATAGAAATGGGTTTAATTGGCATTGTTACCACTTCATGAACACAAGATACTCAGCACTGTGAAGTATTCTTTAAGTATTCATGTTCTTTGCTGTGATGTCCCAAAATAAGCAACCCACTGCCTGCACAGCATTTGAATGGAGTCCACCTGTGTGGAATTGTAGTGCTACATAATCTTAGATTAAATACATGTTTCAGAAAGACCCCATATTTTGTTGGAAAGTGGCGCAGTGGTTTAAACCACTGTGCTGCTGAGCTGGTAGATCGAAAGGTCGCTGATTCGAATCTGCACAACGGGGTGAGCTCCCGTTGCTCCATCCCAGCTCCTGCCAACCTTGCAGTTCGAAAGCATGCAAATGCAAGTAGATAAAAAGGTACCACTTCGGTGGGCAGGTAACAGCGTTCCGTGCACTTTGGTGTTTAGTCATGCTGGCCACAGGACCACGGAGACTGTCTGAGGACAAACACTGGCTCCCTCGGCTAGGAAATGGACTGCCCCCTAGAGTCAGGCATGACTGGACTTAATGTCAAGGGGAAACCTTAACCTTTACTTTACCTTTATATTTCGATAAATCACATCATGAAGAGCAAGGAGCTACCAAATAAACTTGGGATAAATTTGGACAAAAGCACCAATCAGGGTTTCATTATTTAAAAATCTCACACATCTGGAGTATTCTTAAATCCATTATTACAAAATGCAAAGAACATGGCTCAGCTGTGACTCTACCTAGAGAAGGCCTTCCACCAAAACTCGGTGACTGGGTAAAGAGGGCATTAGTCAGAGGAACAATCAAGAGGCCAATGTTAACTCTTTTCAGTCTTGAAAACAATTGAAAGTAGAGAAGCCATTCTGTCTTTTTTCCTTCATCATTCAATTTTCTGCCAAGGCTTAATTCCTACTTGTTGGTCATTCATATCTCCATATGTTATAAAACCATTGTTTTCCGTAAATGCTTGTTATGGTATACTTCTATTGGAGACATCAAAGGAGAGACTGGAGGGCTAACTCTTTTTCTTACAAAATGCCAAATTCTTATTAAACTGTTTCTAATTCATGACTTTTATTTTGTGTTGAATTTCTTTGGTTGATATCTTGGCTGACAAATAATTATGTAATCCTCCTTCTAAATCTTCTGTTTTCAATTTTATTAATCTTCCATCAGGATTTTTAATTTTTATGACTGTAAAGGGAAATGCACTTAGGAAGAGGCACCATAAGAGAGCTGATAGGATTTGTAAAGTTGATTTTACAGCAAAAAGATTATTTATTAGGAAAGATTTACAAGTAATTACTGCAACATGACACTGAAACTGGACAAGTTAAAACAAGTATAAGATGGATGCAGAATTTTGGAGAAGAAATACCCTTCCACCAGTGGGAAACCTTATGGATGAAAGAAATAACATTTAGAACTAGTCAAGCACTAATAAGAGAAAATTGGTACAAGATTTTTTTTTTGTTGGTCCATTGCCCCAAAAACAATTGAGAAAATGGGCAAGAATTATAATGGAAAGTGCTGGAAATACAAGGAAGCAGAAATGTCTTTTTACCATATGTGGTGGATGTGTAATACAGTGAAAACATGGAAAGAAATACAGAAAAAAAATTAAAATTAATTTCCTATGAACATGAAGAATATGTTATTGAGTATTCTGCCAGAAACTCTTCCAAGAAATACGGGAAGAATTTAAATATAAGGTAACAGCAGCTAGAGTTACAATTGCAACAAAATGGAAAGTGAAAGTCTGCTCAGCTAATGAAGACTGGAAAAATAAGCTAATAGCAAAATTAACCAGCTATGTAAATAGAAGACTGGCCAAATAATTTAATGATAAATGGAAAACTTATTATGCATATTTTACTTAATAATTGAAAGAAAAAAATAGAACTCATGTAAGGATGATTTAGCTGATACATTTACTAATGAACAATATAAATAGAAAACTGGTTAAAGAATTTGGTGATAAATGGAAAGCCTATTAAGCCTTTATTCAGCAATTCAAAGAAAAAACAGAACCTATAGATATTATGTATCTGTACAATGATCAAATTAGTACAATTCCTCCTTGAATTTAACTTCTTTTTTTATGATATTGTTTTATTTGGTAAAACAAGAGGAAAAATAAACTGTTTCTGAGTTTGTGGAAATGAATTATTTTATTTATTTATTTATTTATTTATTAAAACATTTTTATGCCGCCCCATTCGCTGAAGCCTCTGGGCGGCTTACAACAATAAATTAAAATATAATCTTAAATTAAAAAAATATAAACATTAGATTAAAAATACAAAAATACAATATAAAATAAGCCGCCCTGGCCAGATAAAATCCAATAATATTAACAGTTAAAATGCTGCTTAAATAAAAAGGTCTTCGCCTGGCGCCGAAAAACAAATAACGATGGCGCCAGGCGGACCTCTCTTATTTTTATTATTATTATTTACTTGATACCCATGTCAAAGCAAATTTTTATGTAATAACTATTAGTTGTAATTAAATATTAATTTAACTGCATATTTTAACTAAGTATTAACATGTCAAAGTTTTAGTTACAAATTTGGTAGATGTAATAACTATTATCAAGTTTTATTATTACATGCATCTAGTATTATATGTAATTTTTGTACAAGGTTCCTTGATAACGTTCCCCTTCCCCTTCCTCCCCCCCCCTTTCCTTTCTTTTTATCAATAAATAATAAGCATAATAATGAGGTCAGTGGTAACTCTTCTCACATTCAAGGCCACAGACCATTCCTTTGCAAAAGCTCTTCATTCTCCAAAGTACACACAGTAAGCACAATCACATAGAACGAGTCTCTGAGCATGCCCAGAGCAGTTTTTTTTTTTAAACCCAATCTAGGAACTACTTTTGAGAATCCTCTTTTTGGGGGAGGATTCTTGGAGGGCCCTGTGGAGGACCAATTGGGAGGCAGGAAAGCCTCTTCTCTGTACACTGCCCTGCTAGTTGGCTAGTTCTTCTCTCCCAACTCCAGGTCATGGGGGTCAAGAGTTGTACCAGGCTTGGCTGGCTCCTGGAGCATCTGTCCCATGCTCCCTCTCGACAGCTGTAGATTCTGACTGTTCTCAGAGTCTGCCTGAACACCTGGAGAAGGCAGCCTTGGTATAATCCCTCCACTTCTCCCATCTCAATGTCTGGGAGTATCAGTTCCCAGAGCCCCTCTTGTGGATGAGTTATAAGAAGAAAGCCATTGCTGAAACAAATTGTTATCAAATCTGTTTGGAGTTTGTCAAAAAGCTTGTGGGAGACACACCAAACATGTGAAAAGGTCTTTAGTCTGATGAGGCCGAAGTAGGACTTTTTGACCTTCTTGCAAAATGCTACATGTATGCAATGCGCAGTCAACAGTGCTCATTGACCTGAGAACACTATCACTATGATAAATCAAGAGGGTAGTAACATCATTTTGTGGGGAATGTGTTTCTTCAGCAGGGACTGATACACTGTTGCTGATTAAGGGCAAGATGGATAGAGCCAAATACAGAGCAATTCTAAAGGAAAACTTCTTTCAGTTTGCAAATGATCTGGGACTGGAGAAGAGGTTCATGTAAATGATCCTGAATACACAGCCAAAATAATACTTTGTATAATCTACAAACAAAAATGACACAGAAGGGCTCAATCAAAGCTGAGACCTTACTTCAATGGAGAAACTGTGGCAAGACTTCAAAGTTGCTATTCACCAATGGTCCCCATCAAACAGAGTTGCAGCAGTTTTGCCAGAAACAATGGGAAACCATTGCATGATCCAGATTTGCAAAGCTGGTAGACTCCCCCATGAAGACTTGCCATTTTTACCCAGTATTGACTTGGAGTGGAAGTCGTGGGGAATATTTATGCAACCAAGAAGTGCCAATTTGTTTTTGTTCACTTAACTTTTGTGCCACAATAAAATATTTTGCACCTTCACAGTGTTGAATATCTTGTATATATCAAGTGGTAACAAAGCCAATTAGATTCATTTCAATTCTGGCTTTTAACATGACAAGTAAAAAGTTAAATGTGTGCATGCTTTTGCAAGGCACTGTATGAGTGAGGGGCAATTATATCCATACAGCAGCTGAATGTCATCTGCTGGCTAAGCAAATTCCCCCTCCCTCTCAAGCCTACCCTATCCTGCTGCAGAGGATTGGAAGACACTATGAAGGAGATTTTGGAGTTGTGTGGGAAGTTGCAGAGGGAGGAGACAGTGCTAAATTCCACTGCCCAAGCAGGCTTTGTGAGGTTCTGAGGCAGCACCTGGGCTCCCTCTTCTGGCCAGAGACCAGAATAGCAGCCCTGGAGGTTGTAGCCCTGGGTCCACGGTCAATCGCAGCCACCTGGGATGTTACAGGCACCACCTGGGAGCCCTGAGGGAAGAGCTATATAAGAACCGGCTCTTCCCTTCAGATGCAGCCTTAGCAATGAAGGGTCTTGATGTTGCCTGAGTGCCCTGTGCCTTCTGGGGCCAATCTCTGATGGCTCCATTACCTTGCTCCTGCCTCTGCTTCTGGGCTGTGCCCAGCTTTACCTGCTCTGCCTTCCGCTATGGTCCCAGATGTCCACTTCCCCTTGGCTTGTCTCTCTCTGGCTTTTGACTGCTGACTGGCATTGACTGCTCTGTTCTATTTGGATTGGCCTTCCTTGCACTTCTGTCACCCACCTTGATCTCTGGACTGCCTAAGATATGGGATGGGTTGATTAATTTTTACAGAACTACTCTGAAGTATGAGATTGAAGAGTGCTTATATAACTGTTTGATCAATAAGTTGTTAAACTGAAGTAGTATGGCTAAAATCAATGGAATATTTGGTTTGAATCCAAGTACTTTGACTTAACTTTGTGGATTGGGGTGTAAATTGAAAAGATTTACTATTGTAATTATTCTTGAATTATCCTGTTATGGTTTAATTTATAGCTTATTAGTGTTATTAATTATTCTGATCTAACAGTAATATAGTTTCCCAGTAGAACTATTGATACCACATGCTCTACAGTAATTTCCTTCATAGATGACTGTATTGTTTTAGCTTTTCTCTGTAATGAGTAACCAAAAAGAGCATTCACTTGGCTGAACATTTATACACTTACTGTAAGGTAGTGAGACTTAAAATTGTGTTTTGATATGGTTCCCACATTCTTATTTTTTTAGATTGGTTTTAGAACAACATGCCTATCATCAAAGTGCCAGTGGTATACAAATTTGGTATTGTATCCAATGATGAACATCAAAAACTTCTGCAGAGACTGCTGGCTAAACACCTGAAAACATCTTCAATTAAGAAGAAACAAAAACATAAGTAAGTTCAAAGAAAGATAGAACAGTATTATTTTTTGTTACTTGCTGGTGGTATGCGGGCAAAGGTTTTCAATGTTTATACAGAACTCTTGAGTTTAAACTATGCCTTAAATCGTACCTTATTAGCAGCAGACCACATTCTTATTTCCTTAAGAATCCTGCTGAGATTAGCTCTCTATAGGAGCTATCATTGGTGGACTGTACCTGTGGACTTTGCCCTTGGGACACTTTCTGTAGCAGGAATGCAGAATGTTTCAACCTGAGGGCTGGAGAAGCTTTTGGGGGCCAGGTTTCACTGGTGGGGAGGCTCAAAGGCAAAAGTGATGGGGTCAAAACTGCACTTATATTAAGCTGAAAGGTCTAACTGCCAGTACTTAAACCACAGGAGATACATTTCAACCTCCCGAGAGTCAGGAAACTGCAAAAAAGCTAGGAAGCTATGAAACAGTTGGTACTGGGTGGTAAAGAGATGAGGCTGGGGAAGGGACATGGCCGTCTGGGGAAATCCAAAGGACTGAATTGGGACCCTGGGCCTGAGCTTCTGCACTCCTGGCCTAGAGCATCCATAGCGAAACTTTTGCCTGCAGATACAACATGGTCAGCAAGGCCTCCCCATCCAGCTCTCTAGACTCTTTCCCAGGCTCCACCTTTGTTTTCCATCCCCCTTTTGGCCACTGTCTTGGTACATGGTAACAGAGGGCTTTTATTTTCCTTCCTTCCACTTTTTTTCTTCCCATGCAGTTTGCTGGTTTCCCGGACTGCATGCCAGACTGCAGCACAGAAAAGTACAAATGCAAACTGCCCAAGGGGAAAAGAGTGTTTGCTCCCTCTGCAACTTTTAAATATGTCCCTGTATGTGCAATGGATGAAAGATTGTGTGTGTGTGAGAGAGAGCGAGAGCGAGAGCGAGAGCAAGAGAGACCAGGCAAGCAGTGAGGGTGGCCTGACTCAGAGGTGGCATTCCCTTCCAGTGTCCTTGCTCAAAAAGGTGACTGCCCACCTCCCAGTCACACAGAGTGTCCTCTCATTGCCAAAGGGAAACCCATTTGGTTCTAGTGGACTGCCTTTTGGGTCTCTCTGAGGTCAAATCCAGGACATTTAGGTTGTTTTTAACATTGGCCATGTGTTTATTTTTTGACTTCCATTTTCTGAGTGTTTGTAAACTACCTAGGTTAGTTCCAGAAAGGCAGTATAGAAATGTAATGAATCAATCAGCCAGATAGTCAGTTAATCAAACTGAGTGAGTTTAAAAGGGAAAGCTGTGAAAGCACTGTAGGAAATTTTTAGTAGTTATGTCTTAAATACATCCTAAAATGAGTATTCACCCCTGCCCTTATTATTTTCTTTAATTATGTTACACTGGGTTCTTGCTATTGCATTAATGCTCTTGATAACAGCAAATTAGAATCATTTTCTGTGAAGCCTAGTTCTAGAATACTTAAGATAACAGAGGTATAAGATATAAAAAAGATAATTTTTGTACTTTCTTGTTAAGAGGTTTAATACTTTCACTTAAAATAATCAGTTCCAGCTGCTCATATTCTTGACAGAGTGACTTGGAATCTTAACATTTGCAGTTCACCTTGTAGTTCATAAAGCATAAAATCAGATGCTAACCTGTTATATAGGAAATAATTTTTAAAAAATCTTTATCCATACTATTGTTATCAGTTGGCAGATTTATAATTGTAACAAGGATGGTACAGAATGGTGGTAATTAATAAAGAATTCATATTTTACCTGTTAGAATGCATTGATTTCTGATTGATTTATATCTAAGTTGTTCACCGGCATTCATTTGAGGAACTGTAACTCTGGAGAGTTCTCTTTGGCTCCAGGTGAAATTCTTAAACAGAAGTGCCTTGTAATTTGGCAAGTTTACCCCTGTTTAATGTTGTGTATACACCTGGTATTTGTGCTGGGAAGATACAAACTGCCTTGGCACCCTACCACTTGTATCTTCAGCGCAGCATATAGAGGTACAATCATTAAACAGTATGCATAATTTCTTACAGAGAAATGTATTCCATGTAGGAATTTCATTATCTTTGAAGCAGCACTACGATTAACTATAAGAACAGTGTTTAATCATCAATATTTTATGTTAGCTGCTGTTGTTTCACTCTAAAAAGCATTATAATCTTAGAAACAATGTAGTTACTCTTCTGCCTCCATGGCAGTGGGGGGGAACCTATGGCACGCATGCTGCAGCAGGCACGCAGAGCCCTCTGTCAGCACACGAGCCAAGTCACCCCAGCATTGCCCCAGCAGCCAAGCATCGGATAACAGCATACACAGGGGCCATGTGCATGCTTGGAAAGGAGTAGTGGCGCCAGACGATGTCACAAGCCATGACTAATTAGCCGCAACTCATCTGAGCTTTAGCATGGCCAGTCAGTGCGCTGCCAAGGATATATGTATAGATTTGCTTGGACTGGCTGTGAGGTGTTTTTTCTAAACTAAAACCTCCGTTTTCAGGTTTTATTGCAGTGTTGACACTTTGCGATAAATAAGTGGGATTCGGGTTGCAGTTTGTGCACTTGGTCACTACTCTGTGATTAAACAATACAGTTGTCAGTATTGTAAAGTGGCAGTGTTGCTTTTCAGTACCTAGAAACAGGAAGTACACATTTTGCCCTTTCAAAGGCATACTATTTTGCTCCCAGACTCAAATATTAACATTTTTAAAAGTTGCCTTTCCTTTAAATATCAGCTATTGATTAAAATAGTTATGTTACTGTCATGTTAAATATTAGTTAAGATGAGTTGTGTTAGGCTATGTGACCAATTCAACCTTCCAGTCTTTCTGCATAAGACTACATCATACTACTACAGCATACATTTCTGGTAGTAGGTATCAATCAAATGATGAGGCCAAAGTTATTTTGTAGAATTCATACTAGTAAGAACAACACAAATGAGAGATGATTTTTCATTGGACTTTCCTGTAACTTAGGGAATAATAGGACTTGCTTTTATTCCTCTTTCTACAGCTGGAGGAAATCTGAAATTATAATCTAAATCAGGGGTCTCAAACTCGTGGCCCACGGGCCAATTGCGGCCCATGGGACGATATTTTGTGGCCCCTACTTGATATCAAAGTTTAGTGATAGTGCGGCCCGCACGTTTTTCTCACACGCACCTGTGTGAGTTGTTACCCTGGGTGTAATGTTCCCTCTAAGCTGTGCGCCAGGACGGGCGGGACTTGGCGGAGGGGCCCTGTGGCCTTCAAAGCACCGGTGGCGCCCAGGCCAGCCTCCGGGAGAGACGCGGGATGAGCGGCCCACCACTGCCGCGGTGGTGGAATACTTGATGCGGCCCAGCCTCACCCAGACTCTACTTCCAGAGGCCCCCAGGTCAGTTGAGTTTGAGACCCCTGGTCTAAATCTTCTTTTTCATCTAATGTACTCTGTATCTTACCATTCTAAAAGTTGGAGTGTGCTTCTAGATAAGACCTCTATAGCAACAGCCCTCTTCACAGAATTTTGGGGTGCTTCTTGACATTGTCACTTTTCATGTGTAAGCTTCCTATGTTTTCCTACTACTTCTTACATCTTTTTTTCTTACTGCAGAAAATCTAAGAAGAAAAAGAATAGCTGCACATTGCCTTCTTACTGGTAGTTTAGGAGTCTTCTGCCTGGAAGCACACAGAGTCAGGAAACCATTTTGATATGTATTCATCATCCCTAAATGATGTGTCAAACTGCTCCTGAAAGAGAATTTTGGAACTTGCCGTTTGCCACAGGGTACCTGCTGTAAAAAATTCATTAAAAACTTGGTAACAACTTTCATAAAAACAGCTTAAGCAGACAGAAGCTAAAATCCAGCATAACAAATAAAATAGTCATTTAACGTAGCTAGAACCATACGCTAGAAAGCCTTCTAGATATAGAACACATCACCAACCTTACCTAAGAGGGAGGGCGGAATTAGTGGAGAGCCTCTAAAGAAGTAGGTTTTGGGTAGGATCATGTGGTAGATGGTAGTCCTTATAGTGCCAAGTATCCAGCAATTGCTAACTGCCCATCAGTCAACCATCAGGCTTCAGCAAGGGGCGGCATAGAAATGTTAATAATAACAACAACAACAGCAACAACTAACCAATTTGTCACAAATCCAGGAAGCTTTGGGGTACCCTTAAACTAGAGTTCTTCATTGTGGCCTCTGTGCATCACACATATGGGTGCTGCGCCTGCGCAGTGCCTAGGCCAGAAGATTAGAAAGCTAACAGTTTTTGGCGGGAAAAACTCCGCTCCCCTCCCCCCCTTGGTGGTATAAATAGAGCGGACTGTCTGCCATTTACTCAGTCTTTGCGACCGCTGTGCCTCATGCCTGTTCATCCCTCGCTTAGATCTTTGTGCTTCTTGCCCGCTTTTACACTTATCTCTTGTTAAACTATTCTTATACTCCAAGTTTGTTTCTCTTCCCAGTTCTTCATAAATCCTTCCCTCATTTCTAAAACAAAAAACAAAAAATATTATCTTACCCTCAATGCTGTCTTCTTTCTTCCTTTTCGCGATGGCGCAGTGAGCGGCATTCTGCAATTGCATCGAATGTGGGTTCAAATGTCGCCTGCAGATCCACATGATCTATGCCTCCTCTGCCTTGGCAAGGGGCATAGAACTGACAAATGCGGCCATTGCTTGGTGTTTACCAAGCAAGCGAGGAAGAATAGGGAGAATCGTCTCCGAAAACTCCTCTGGGACCAGGCCTTAATGCAATCCAACCAACTGCTTTTACGGCCTGGTTCCTTTTCAGCCGCGCCTCCTCAGTGCTCCACCCCCACTGCGAGCGCTCCTGTGAAGCGCCCTGCTTCGACTTCCGCCACTCCTCCGCAGTGCCCTTCGGACGAAGGCGCCACTTCTCTGGAGGCCCAGTTGCCACCTTCCTCTCCAGCTAAGAAATGGGAGAAGCGCAAACACACTGGCTTGGATAAACCTTCCACTCATAAGAAGCCAAGGAAGGAGAAGGCGGACAAGCCCGCTCACAAGAACAAAAAACCCGACCGCCCCAAACACGGGGGCTCAGGTTCATCGGGCTTCTTGGTACCGACTGCTGCCACGGTACCGACTCCTTCAGGACTGGCCCTGCAATCCGCTATGCAGGTGACTCCGTCGGGATCCCCCAGGCCAACCATTTGGCCTGAGAGCGTGCCGCCTCAACAACAGGAGGAGCCGCTTCGGGAGTCCATCTCTGATGGTGAGATTAGAGACTCCCCACCGAGGGAACATTCTCCAACCCCAGTGCCTACAACTGAGCCGCCTGTAGATTTGCCATCGCCTCCCAGGCATCGCAGCCGTTCGTCTGAACATTGGGATGAAGATTGGTTGATCCCTGGATATGGTGCCCCCCCCTCGGCTGGGGTGGTTATCAGCCATATCCGTACTTTCCTCGGGATCGTAGATCACCATTGGTCCTGACAGACATACCATCCACGTCGAGGCGTGTGGAGAGAGGACGTCTAACCTCTCCTGAAACCTCCTCCTTGAGCGACCACTATTGCTATGATGAAGACTCGGAGGAGTTGGAGGTCGACTCGACATCCCCTGATGTTGTGATTACCTCCCAAGGGCTTGCTTCACCTGATGAACCACATGTCTCCTTTACGGAGCTCATGTCCCACCTCGTTCGGTCTCTTGAGATCGAAGCCCAGCACTGGCCAGGTCCTTCTACAATTCGGTTCTATGACGTTGTTCGGGGAGAGCAGTCCACAACCATAGCCCTGCCGCTAATTACTACACTTCGCCAGGCTATGGTCCAGCCCTGGGATCAACCACAAGCTACCTCCCGCTGGTATGAAGCCATTTACAGAGTTAGAGAGGACGATATTCCTTTTTTGCTCTGTCACACGAAAATGAACTCTCTTGTGGTTGAATCTTCCCAGGGCAGGGAGTCCAGGGGACACACTGCCCCTCGAGACAAGGAAGGGAGGAAAATCAATATGCTTGCGCACTGAGTCTATGCAGCCTCTGGGCTCGGTGTACGCATATCGAATTACGAAGCAACACTGGCACGTTACCAGTACTTCATCATGCAAAAGCTGGATAATGTTGCTTCCTCCCTTCTAGACCACCAAGTGGACCTCGCCAGGGTCTTCATCAAAGAAGCGATGCAGGTGGCGGTGCAACAGTTGTCTACCATAAGACACCATGTAGACACGAATTTGAGGGCTCTCGTCAATGCCATCTCCTTGCGCCGACATGCGTGGCTGTGCAACCATAATTTCCCTGACGAAACGAAATGCAGAATCGAGGAAATGCCATTTGATGGCACCGGTCTTTTCCATCAGAAGACCGACCGCAAGTTAAAGGCGATACACGAATCGCGCATGACCGCGCACCGCATGGAGCTCCCTCAACAGAAGCGTAAGTGGCAGTGGTCTCGTCCCTCCTATTGGAACCAACAATACCACCCTCGACAGCAATATCAGCAATGACAGCAACGTCGGAGGCAGCAACCGCAACAACGCTTCTCCCAGGGCTGTCAACGCTTTGACACCAATAAACACCCATGTTGATGGTCTGGGTGAACCATCCTCTCTCTTCCAACACCACCTTCCCTTCTCCCTTTTGGGGACCGGCTCCAGGGCCGACTCCCCATCTGGGAGTCCATTACATCTGATAGGTGGGTGTTATATATCATTCAGTTCGGATATAGGATAGAATTCGATGTCATCCCTCCATCGAGCCCAATCCGTTTTGCACCTTCTTCATCGGTGCTATGCGACGAGGTTTCTCAGTTGCTTCTCAAGGGAGCAATTTGACAACTATCCCGATCGGAGGGATTGCATGGCTTCTATTCCAGATATTTTATGGTCCCAAAAAGGGACAGTGGTCTTCATCTGATTCTGGACTTACAGACTCTTAATACATACATCAAACCAAGAAAGTTTTGAATGACCACTTTATAGAATATTTTTCCGTTACTGAAGAGGGAGGATTGGTTCGCCTCACTGGACTTGAAGGATGCCTATTTTCATATTTCTATCCATCCTTCGCACAGACGCTTCCTACGTTTTACTGTTGGGTCCGATCTGTTCGAGTTCAATGTTCTGCCTTTTGGCCTGGCTACCACCCCTCGAGTTTTTACGAAGTGTATGGCGCCAGTATGCGCACACTTACGAACACGGGGAGTGCAAATATACCCTTATTTAGACGATTGGCTAATCGTTTCGCAAACTAAACAAGATCTTCTGTCTGCTATACAAGTAACCTGCGCTCTACTCGATGATCTTGGCCTGTGCATTAACCACGAGAAATCGTCCCTTATTCCCACGCAGGTCATCCACTTCATCGGGGCACATCTCGACTCTACACGGGAAAGAGCCTTTCTTCCTCCGGAACGTCAAGATGCCTTATACAATCACTTTCGTCGAATCCGACTGCACAGAACGGTTCCAGCCATATCCATTCAGAGACTACTTGGGCACATGGCTGCTGCAGTTGCCATTGTCCCGTATGCCAGGCTGCGTATGCGGCCCATGCAACTGTTTTTCAATGCTTCATTTCACCTGCAATGGGATCCTTCCACCAAGCTGATCCGGATTCCATTTGCGATCCTTCATACTCTGACTTGGTGGACCATCCCAGGCAACCTGTCTATCAGCATCCCATTTCGACTGCCTCGGCCAACAACAACCCTGTGCACCGAAGCATCCCTCCTGGGATGGGGTGCAGCATGTTCGGGACTTCGGGACCAAGGTACTTGGAACCGACGAGAAGCAAGGAAACACATCAACTTCCTCAAACTTCTGGCAATTTTCAACGCCCTCAAGGCTTTCAAGACTGTGCTATGCTGTCAAGTTGTCCAGACTGCATCAGACAACATACATGCTGTTTTCTATATCAACAGGCAGGGCGGCACAAAATCACTGGCCTTAGCACGCCTATCGATGGACATTTGGGATTGGTGCATACCAAGGAGCATAATGCTCTTGGCGGTTCACCTGGCAGGAACCAACAACATAAAAGCAGATATGTTGAGCAGACAGATGTCAACAACCCACGAATGGGAGTTGGACAGACAAGTTTGCAAGAAACTCTTCCATTTGTGGGGTTACCTAGACATGGACTTGTTTGCCACCCGGGACAACAGAGTGTGTGCCCTGTACTGCTCCAGAGCGGGCATCGGATCGGGATCGATGGGGGATGCTCTTATGATCCCTTCAAACAGCATGACTTTTTATGCATTCCCTCCGATCCCACTTCTAACAAAAGTGGTGGTGAAAATAGCCCAAGACAATGCCACAGGGATATTGGTAACTCCGTGCTGGCTGAGGCAACCATGGTTTGCCACTCTTTTGTGACTATCCAGAGGAACGTTTCTTCGCCTACCAACTCTTCCTCAAGTGTTAACGCAACAAGGCGGAGCGATCTGGCATCCAGATATATCCTCCCTGAAGTTGACGGCATGGCGGATCAGCTAAGCCATTTCACTGAGTTGATACCGACAACACCCCACTCTATGGAGAACTCTATTCAGCAAACTGTACATACAGCTCCTACTTCGGATCCGACAGCAATCGCTTCAGTACCGACGGCTACTGACCAAGAAATTCAGACGATTCTCAAATATGCATTGAGACCGTCCACTCATCGCTCTTATGCGGCTAAATGGAAAAGATTCTCATCTTTTGAAGAGTGCCACTCCTTTCTTCCTGGGATGGCTTCAATTGACAATATCTTGCAATTTCTCTTGGAACTGTATAACTCGGGACTTAGACCATCATCCATCAAAGTTTATGCAGCCGCCATATCCCATTATCATGGCGCTGTCCACGGCTTATCAGTTTTCTCTCAACCGCTGGTTCGACACTTTATTAGGGGATTACAGAACTTACATCCGTCTATCCGACCTGCTATGCCAACGTGGAGCTTTTCTGCAGTACTCCAAGTGCTTATTAAGCCACCGTTCGAACCTTTGGCAACTGTGGACCTACGCCTTGTGTCGTGGAAAACGGCTTTCCTCATAGCAGTAACATCAGCTCGGAGAACAAGTGAAATTTGTGCTCTTTGCATAAACCCACCATTTCTGAATTTCCGTAAGGAAAAAGTCGTTCTTCGGATGGATTCTTCCTTTCTCCCTAAAGTGGCTAACCCATTCCACTTGAGTCAAGACATTGTTTTGCCGGCGTTCTTTCCATTGCCTTCGAATCTGATAGAATGGGCCCTGCACACGCTTGATGTTCGCCATTGCTTGGCCTTTTACAGATCCCATACTGAATCTTTCCGTAGTACTAATAAACTTTTTGTTAAGTACTCTGAGCATGACAAGGGATCGTCGATCACATCTCAAAGACTTTCTAATTGGATTGCCCAGACTATCGTCTTGGCTTACCAGCTATCGAAAATATACTTACCTGTCTCTCCAAAAGGTCACTCCACACGAGCAGTAGCGATTTCGTCCGCCTTTGCCGCAGGGGTTCCGCTTCAGGATATCTGCAGAGCTGCAACGTGGGCTGGTCCATGTACCTTCGCCAAGCATTACTGGCTTGATGTACGCGCAAGGCAGGACTGCTCTTTCGGCAGAGCTGTTCTTTCATCTGTTCTTTGATGACAACACCTCCCTCCTTTGAGTTTGGTAAGCTTGCGAATCACCCATATGTGTGATGCACAGAGGCCACAACGAAGAAAAGCAGGTTGCTTACCTGTAACTGATGTTCTTCGATTGGCCATCTGTGCGTTCACACAACCCACCTGCCGGCCCCACTCGGTGTCGGTGAGTGGATGTTTTTTCTCAGTACCATACTCTAATATTCATCGGTACCGTTGGGATATGATGATGCTTCTTGTTGATTTTATTCTCAACCTCTAGAGGGCGAACGTTTGGTCTTCAAGACTGAGTAAAATGGCGGACACTCTGCTCTATTTATACCACTGAGGGGGAGGGGAGAGGAGTTTTTCCCACCAAAAACCGTTAGAGCTTTCTAATCTTCCGGCCTAGGCACTGCGCAGGCGCAGCACCCATATGTGTGAATGCACAGATGGCCACTCGAAGAATATCAGTTACAGGTAAGCAACCTGCTTTTCTCTCTGGTTTAAATAGGAATCTGGCTTTGTAATTTGTTTTTTTATGTCTGTAATGGTCTCATGTCATGTGGTTTTGCTGGCCACTCAATCAGCTTTTTGTCTTGTTCCCTTTTTCTTTGAAGGTGTGGTATAGATTTTGGGTTAGCTTGCATCTATCAGTTACAAATGCATTTTATTTGCTTTCCTTTCAGCTGTGCAAAATAGTTGGGCCAGGGCTTAAACACTGGATTTTTGTAAGATATGGATGTGCTTATAGCAAGAACAGCTTCATCTCTCATAGAGTTGAAGCCCTGAAGGCAAAGCCCCCCTCCCACCCTGTTGTCTCACAGATGGTCCCTGTTCATGTACTTACTGGTCTTTACAAAGAAACAAATGCAGTCCTCTGAATTAAAGAAACATTTCTATACTTTACAGGTCAGATGTGGTTTTCAAAATTAAGTAAGCTTTCTTTTGTTTTACTTTATACTTGGAATATTGATATGGTGTATTTATGAAATATCAAATCAAATCAAAATTCTTTACTGGTTACTTTTTCAGGAACCCACTTGAAGTTACAGAAGTATTCATTGAGGATTTCAATAATGCACTAAAAACAGAAGAAAAAGAAAAATTCATAGAAGTGGCTAAAAAAATGCTTGCCAGATGTGAGGTTTGTATATACAAGGGTTACAGGATTTGTAAAGGAACATTCATAAAGACCATCTGCTGATCTTGAATTTTTACTATTATACTTTATGGTGAAGAATGAATGAAAATATATCTAATACAAAATATTATTTTTTTAGCTTGACTGTTAAGTGTTGAAGTTATATTTAGTGGTGTTTGGCAAAATAATATTTGACCGGAATGCTGTTTGGATATGAGTATTCTGAATAATTTTTATTCAGCAAAAGGAAGGTAATATGTAGAAATAAAGCAGCAGTTTGAATTGAAAAGATACTTTAAAAGCAATAACACTGCTCTTCAAAAAAACACAATCAAGAGCACCGTGGGACTAAAGTTATTTCTATTGATATCCAAATGAAAAGATTATACTTTTTGTGGCAAGCTTAAGAAGTTATTTGCATATTATGAATGTTCAGTAGAAGTTTTTCCTTGTAATCTGCCTCTCTCTTTTCCCTTTTCATCTGGCACAAAGAATGCATAAAATTAAACAAAGCTTTCAAAAGTAGCACTGGCATATATGTCTCAGTCTCTCTCTCTCTCTCTCTCTCTCTCTCTCTCTCTCTCTCTCTCTCTTTCCCCCACTCCCAGTTCCATTTCATCATATAATCTACTTTTAATGATGTTTGGGAGATTTTGGATAGATCAGCCTTCTGTCAAATTTAGGGATTATTCCTATGGAACATACATACATACACTTATATGTTTATATCAATGAAATAAAATTCACTGATACATAAGGTAATCTCATTTATTATTGTGTTTCTATACTATCTTCTACAACATTACTGAAAAGTAGAGAGGACAAGAATATTTTGAAACATGTTCCAGAGGCTTCTAGGCTCAAGCTCATACAGCCTTCTCTTGTGTAGACAGTCGGTAACAGAATGTGGAAGCCAATTCTGAAAAGACCATCTTGTGCATCTCTACAAATTTGTCAGTGAAGAAATATCAAGCATGCCCTCTCGGCATATATCAAAAAATGAGGGTGTGTGAGGGGAGAGAGATTTCCTGAGCTATGCAGGATTCTGACTGCAAATGAACATAAGCAGAAACTGTGTAAGTCCTCTTTGAAAGCCCACTGGAAGCAAAGAAGTAGCAGAGGGCTGTGGTACAGAATCGGATGTATTCTTGCCACCCTATTTGTCGATAAACAGAAGGCTGCATTTTGCATCAACTGAAATGCTCTGTGTAAAATGCATTATAGTCATTGAGTTTACAGATGCATGGGTGCTTGCCAGTTCTCAGTGCTTTTCACAACCTTAGGAAATTATTGTCATCTCATGCTTAAAGGAGGACCTCCTTGGGTGGATTGATACAAAGCAATGTAGTTGATACAAACCAGTCTTCACACCCACCATCCCTTGGATATATAAGAGGAGTGCAAGTTCTAGGAACATACCTGTGCTAATGGGCTAAGTGGATTGCCTCTATACCACCAGCACTTCTTGTTTGGATTTTGTTTCAGTTTGTTTCACTTCATTTGTTTGGCCACTACTACTTGACACCATTTAAATAATGAAAATACTCTCCCCTGACTTCAGGAGAAAGATGGGTATAGCTAGGTGTCTAATGTATGTGCCAAAACTTTGGTCAGGCATGGGGAATGCTGTATTGCAACCCGTCATTCCTCATTATTGATTTTTTTTCCTGGCAGGGCTAAGGGAAGTCGGAGTCCAATAACATCTGGTGATCCCACATTCCTTACCCCTGACTTAGGTTTTCTAGCTTAACTGCTATGTATGTAAATCCAGCTCAAACGGATGTGCAATCTCCCCAGATGGCTGTCCTGTGGGCTGTTCCTCTTTTCATATTTTACAACATATACTTATGTAAATTACTCTTCTCAAATACATGCATTTATGTATTTGGGAAATGCATGGGAATACTAAATGATTGCATCTATGAGCTTGGTTGTTCTTAAAGGATATGAAGTGCATTGAACTCTCACATAGGATGTTTGACTCAGCAGTGTTTGTGGGAACTGTGGCATTGAAAAGGAAGGTCATTTAGGGCTTCTATACATGAGAGGGTTAACCTACCACTTTATTGAGGCTTTGACTTTCCTTGTCACTGAAGAAAGAAAAGTGCATCCTTTGTATGTTCCCCTCTCCCATCTATTGGGTTTTCATTTCTCTGTCTTTATATTTTGTTAACTAAGCACAAGATGGCACTGTGGAAGAGTTACAGTATAGTGTATTTGTGACAATACACAAAGTGCTTGTTCCAATTTGAAGTTCAATAGCTCATTATCCTCATTCTTAAAAAAAATACAAAACAAACAAAACCCAACCCTACAAAAATGGCTACAAAACACAGGAAAGGCCCTGCAGGAGGAAAATACAGTGGTACCTTGGCTCAGGAACTTAATCTGTTCCAGGACTCTGGTCGTGACCCAAATTGGTTGTGAGCCAAGTCAAATTTCTCCATAAGGGTCAATGTAAATAAGGTTAATCTGTTCTGTAACTAATTTTTTTTTTAATACCAAATTCGAAGTGGGCATGCTGGGGTGGGAAATGGGGGCGATCACGGACGCGCTCGGGGGGGGGGTCTTCCATCTCCCCCCCAGCGCGCTCGTGATCGTCACCTGATGTGGAGTTTGTGACCTGAGGCAAAATTTCTGTTTGTGATTCGATTTGGTCATGGACTGAGGCATTCGTGGGCCGAGGTACCACTGTAACATGAAAAGATTCTACAGATTTCTGTGAATGAAGAAATGCCTTGTGTAGAGAAATCCTTAAATTGCAAGTCCTAAATATGTTTGCTTAGGAATAAGCCTTAATGAACATAGTGGGACTTACTTCCAAGTGAACATGTAAATATACCATTTAATCAATTTTCAGTCATCAAAACTTTTTTTCTCAATTAAAAGTATGTCTGATTAACTGCAGCAGCAGAACGTAAATTAGTACTTTTCCTGTTCACAAACTATGAGCTGTTCCTTCCACCACTTGACATTCAAAAGAGCAACAGGGATTGAAAGTTAAAAATTAGCAGGAAAGAACAGCAGCAGAAGACCAGTTTGCAGAAAAACACTGAATTAGAATAATCCCATATTCCTGGCTGTTGTTGTTTTAAGTAATAATGGCTTGTTGCTGTTCTAAAAACAGTATGATTTTGTCAGAACTACTGTTTTATTCATGTGCAAATTAACCAGTTTAATAAAAATTCATGCAATTGATTTAAATGTATATGTAGAAGGCTGATTTGCTATTGAGAAATAAATGGAACTGAACTAATTGAAATGTACTAAATCAAGACATAACTCTGGTAAAAGCACTGAGGGAAGAAAAGAAGACAGAAGCGGGAAATTCCCTCGGTGTGCCAGAGATCTGTAGATTCTGTCATTTCTGAAATTTGGCAGTCCTTACCTTAATATTCTTTACTGAATTGTACTGATCATTTGAAATGAGAGACTCACTGATGCAGGTATCCAACAGAATTCACTGCTGGGTGAATTTCTATATCGGAGCACAAAAAAGCAAAACAAAAACAATAAAACAGAAAAGATTGCTTCAATAAATGTCCCATTGCTTGTACTGATAGCTAAGGACCTGTAACACATAATAAAAGCCAGAGCACTTGTGCTGAATATAGCTTTTGTTTAAGCAATGGAAAGAAACAACTTTAAAACAAAATTACCTTAACAAAATCTCCACAGAGAGAACATCCATAAAATGGTTTGTACTAGACATCTGAAATGAATAAGAAATTTCATAACTAAAAATAAGTAAAGTATTTGTTGGTTTTTTCCTCCATTTTTGTTTTCAGGTTGATGTTTCCTAAAAATAACTGGGAAAAGGCAAGAAAGGTGTTTTTATGTAGTTCTTAGGTTTTGCAATAATGTTTCAAGAAGAACACAGGAAGATGCCTTTATTTGGTCAGACCATTGGCCATCTAGGCCAGTGTTGCCCAAATCAGGGTTTGGCAATGCAGCACCTCTGGGCTACCCTCAAACATCATTCATGGTGCCTGTCAGGGTTCCCTCCCCTTCACACATTCATTTTTTTAATAATGAAGTTCCTAACTCCCATTTCTTTTCCCATGAATGTCTTTGAGCCACATATGGGCCTCAGAGACATTCTAAGAAATGAAGATGGCAGGTGTTTGTTGATGCTTTCCTTTACAGTGTGGACATTTTGTTGCGATGCCCAAAACAGTTTTGTGAATCACCACATGTGTCCCCAGACTACACTGGTTCAGGATTTCCAGTGTTTCGGGCAGGAGATTTTCCCAGTCCTAACTGGAAATGCTTGGGATCAGATTTGGGACTGTTCACATGCTGAGTATGTGCTCAACCATTGATTGGAACATTATAGCTAATACAATAATTCATTTAACTATACGCAGATACAAATGAATGGTACAGAAAATGAAAAAGACATTTCCTCCTCTTCTCAGGTTGTTTAAATGCTGGTCAAGTGGCACTGACAAACCTGTGCTCACATCAGGACTAATCCATGTCATAGAAGAATAGCATTTAAGATTTCAACCAAATTAATTTTTGAAGAACAAACCCAGGATGGCTGTAGAACATGGAATGCATCTTGACAGAATTGGCTTCTTTGGTTCAGTCCTAATTTGATGGTAGCACAAGAGCCTCTTCACAACGACTCAGTGCAAGTCGTTACTATGATACAGAGCTAGTAATTAATTGCTTTTGTTGCAAACTACTTCACGTGGTAATAACATTATAATTATAGCTACGCATTTATCTTTTTATTTAAGTGTTAACCTGAGGGATTAAGCATTCCTTCCTTGTTAGCTCCAGCTATTGTGTCTTGTACAAGCAATCCCTTAATAATGCTGTTTTTAAATATGCACAAACTGCAGTGTAAGGAAATGGACTTTTCAAATGGTTTTTAAAATGCTAAGTTCTCTCCCCAACAACACACAGTTTGTCACTTTACCCTTTACCTTCCAAACAGAGACGAGCGGGTCTTAGCACACTGGGTTGTGGGAAGTATGTGGATCTTCCACTAGCATGGACTGAAGCAATTATATTATCACAGTGCAAAGGAGAAATCAGTGAAGGTAAGTTTCTTCTAAATTCTGTTTTTGTTGCATACTTTTCTATGAAAGTACTGCAAGAATTAGTACTTGAAAGAAGATGAATTCTCTCTTGAAGTGATTTTTGCCACAATAATTTATAAGAAACATAGAAACAGCGCGATTCAGAAGGGGTTTCCTGGGCCATCTAGTCTGACCCCCGGCTCCAGCCGGCTCCACTCACAATATGCCCACCATGTGCATGTCCAGCCTATCTTTGAACACCCTCACCGATGGGGCCTCAGTGACCTCTCGTGAAAGCCCATTCCATACCCTCGGGGTCTTCTTCATAAGAAGAATGGAAGACATCTGTTTTTTGGTCTGGCACAGCCATGAAAGCTAAGTTCCCCAAATGTGGTAGGCATATTGATGGAACTGGGGTGGGGGGAACCTCAGGATTCAGGGTTGGCCCTGTCATGAGGCAGACTGAGGAGCCTGCATTGTGGCAGAGCAGGTGGAGTGAGTGGCAAATTGTGCTGCTCTCCATCACCTGTCTGCATTGGGTGAGCCAACCTCCTCCTCCAGCAGGGGCTCTGGGGATCTTCATGAGCTACTTTCTTGCCATGGCATTTGCCACAGTGAGAGCAGCTGCTGGATCTCCTAGAACTGCTCCCCATCCTCTATTTCCTCTTACTTTTGTTTCCGTGAGGCCAGAGTAAGCAGCTGTGGGCTCCAATTGGCCAAGTTCTTGCTATACCCAGTGCCTGAAATCTTGCAAGGCTTGAGCATGCCCTCATAAGGCATGCAGCCAGAAGCAGGGGTGAGGCAATGGTGATGGGATGAAATTGCATGAGATGTTGGCAACCTGTGTTTTCACCTCAGGGTAAAAACCTTGGATTGGTGTTATCTGCTTGAGATAGTTTCTAAGGGCATAATTCTAAGCAAATTTAGACAAAAAGGAAAAAAGAAAAGAAAAACTCCACAGCTTCCAGCAGTCTAGGAATTAGAAGAGTTTTGCCTATTTAAACATGAATAGGATTATGTTCTACAACACATTAATTCATTTTAAGGATCTCTGTGTTTGAAGCCTGCAGTACAGTCATCAGTCAGGTGGTTTCTCCACCAACATATAATTTTGTAGTCCAAACAATCTGAAGCCATAGTGGAGTAGTCGGAGGAACAGAATTATATGACTGCCTCCTCCTCCCTGCTCTGGGGCAGCCCCACTGAAGGGAAAGGAATGAATAGATTGCTCTTTCAGGGGACTAGAGAGAGGCACCATTGGTCCTGACTTCATTCAGGTAGGGCATGTACAATGTTTCTGTACACTCTGAAATGCACTTGAAAGTTAGGTACATTTGCTTGAAGCCTTTGCTGTGTCAAAGGCTATTGCAACCTGTGCAAAGCCTGATATCTAGCCTAAATCTGGTTTGTTGCTACTTGAGTTGATTATTCCATATCCTACATTCTGGTATGAGTGAGAGAAGGTCTTGACCTTCCTTTTTGTTGACAGCCTTTGAGGTACTTATTAGTGATATCAATTCCCCACTGAGCCTTCTCTTCTCAAAGCTGAACATACTCAGTTCTTTCAGTTTGTCCTTATAGGGCAGTGTTTCCAAACCCTGGATTATTTTTGTTGCCCTCCTCTGGACCCTTTCTAATTTTTCTGCATCTTTCTTAACCCTTGGTGCCCAGAACTTCTAGATGAGGTCTGACTGGTGAAGAGTAGAGGGGAACTATTATTTCTTGTGATTTGGAAATAATACTTCTATTAATTCATCCTGAAATAGCACTTGCCCTTTTTGCAGCTGCATTGCATTGTTGGCTCATATTTAGCCTGTTGTCCACAATAACTCCAAATTCTTTTTCCTTTTCAGTTCTATTGAGCCACATATTCCCCATCTTGTATTGATGCATTTAGTTTCTTTTTCCTAGATGGAGGACTTAATATTTGTCCCTCTTGTATCTCATTTTGTTGCTTTCAGCCCAGTGTTCAAGTTTATCAAGATCACCTTGGATCTTCATTCTGTCTTCTAGGGTGCTTGCTATTCTACTCATTTTTGTATCATCTGCAAGTTTAATGACTGACCCTTGTACTTCATCTAAATCATTAGTCAAGAAGTTGAAGAGCACCAGTGCCCTTTATCCATTCTTCCTTGCTTGCGGCAAGTCTTCAAGATAATTTAGAAGGCCATACCATAGCATAACCCCTTTTAAAGATCCATAGTTCACTGGATGGGCAGAGCTGCACACATTCTTGAAAATTTTGTAGCTCTGTGTAGGAGATGGAACTGCAGACATCTGTTGGTTCAAGAAAAGGAAGACTGTGATGCTAATTAATGGTTTGATCCCAGTCAGCATGCAGGAGTCTGTCCACTTACTTCCAATGAATGTAAACTCAGAATGGACAATCTTCTGTCCCTGTTGAGGTCTTTAAATGTAGTAAAAATAAATGTGTGAAGAGAGGGAACTGGCATGAATATGTCCTCCATGGTTCTCAATTGCTGTTTCCTTGCTTCCTTTATTCATGGAGGTTCTTCTCATGATTTTGAACTCTAATTTTTGAGGATTTTAAACTGGGGGAAAGCATTCACAGGTAAGGAAGTTTTCCAGCTGAAAATGGCCACTATGTGATGGAGATCTGTGGGGTAGCGTACTCTTCTTCTTCATGTGTTTAACAGAGTCAGATTTTGAATGCCTGAGTAGGGCTTCCTTCTGTTTTTGGACAGTATAGGGCTTTGATTAGTATGTGAAGATCAAGAGGTACAATCCTGATTTCATTCCCTTAATGCATACATCTCTATCCCCTTTGATCAGGGGTCTCAAACTCAACTTACCTGGGGGCCGCTGGAAGTAGAGTCTGGGGGAGGGTGGGCTGCATCAAGTATTCCACCACCGTGGTGGTGGTGGGCCGCTCAACCCGCGGCCGGCCTGGGTGCCGCCAGCGCTTTGAAGGCCACAGGGCCCCTCCCCCATGCCCCACCCATCCCGGCAATTGGCCTGCGGGCCGCGAGTTTGAGACCCCTGCCTTTGATGATCTGATAAGGTCTTCTGTCTTGCCGGTCTGCTATTTCTTCTGCATGGTGTTCTCCCATCAGTTTCAGAGGAGCAAGACATACAGAATTTAGCCACCAGAATTCCAGAAAACATCCCAAAGATGAAACAGTCTACAATGAAATTGGTGCTCTGCCTGGTGCCTTACATTTTGATACTTAATTAATAAATACATGTATATTCAGAATTCCTCGTGACAATTTTCTTTTCAAGTAGGACTGCTTTATAAGCTTTCCTTCAAATTAAACATTAGTTTGCTGTAATTTAGAAAGACATTTAAACTTGTGAAGTAATTTGCTTTAAGTAGTGACATGTTTTAGGTTTCTTCAATTATTTCTGTGAATAAAGTAGCATGATACTAAGTTCACTTTGAAGGCTTAGAAGCCTTCTAAGCCACTTGAAGACTTAGAAGCCTTCCGAAGAATGTGATTTTCCTCTTCTCCATCCCCATTCAAAAGAGCTAGAGAACAAGCCATTTTGTTTACAAAATCAGATAAGGAAGCTCTGTGCAACTCTTGCATGTAAACTTTTTAGATTTAAAACTGCCACTGAAATTAGAATGATGCTGTAAATATTGGATACTGGTTGTGTGATAGTGTTTAGTTAAAGGTAAGAATATGAATAATAGGTGGTTATCAGAGCTGCCTTCCTTTGGCTTCAGTGAATAATAAGATTATAGAAAGTCATTTCTTCCTTATTACATGATATGAATGGGATGGATGAAAATTAAGAGATCGGTGATATGTAGCTTAATATGGCTATTATGTAGGACAAAGCAAAGTTCATTCCAGTCCCCTCCTACCATTTTGTAGATAGGAATATTACTTTGCTCTTTCCTGTTTTATATGTACTCAATGTAAATATAAAATGGAATGTCATTCAAACTGATTTGGGGCACAAGTTATACTATTTTGGAGCCATGGAAATGCCTGTGTTTGTGATGTGTTCAGTGTTCTGTAAATGCAACATTTTTAAATAAAGGGGCAATATTATTCTCTGTGTATGGGAAAGTGACTTTTATATTCTATACCTTGTATTAGTCTAAATGTATGCAGTTTAAAAAAAACAAGTAATTTAAGTTATATTGTATTAAAAACCAATATTTAAATTAATATAATTTAAATTTAATTAATAACAATATAATTTAAATATAATTATAAAGAGTATTTACTTAAAAAGAGTGAAATTTTAAAATGAATAAAAACTCTTTTACAATTAAGCTTTGTAAGCAATATTTGGAACACTATATAGGAATGCTTTGGTGACTCTTTGTTTGCAGAAGTCTCTTGATCCAGAAGGGGCTCCCCTGAATGCAAAACAGGGAGGCGATTTTTGTTGATTCACTCTGTCCACTGGTGTCTTCCAAAAATCTGCTTCTGAACAATGTGAGAAGTGGTGTGTGGTTCTGCAGGCAAGATGGGTAATCTTCCAAAGTAGCCTCCCCTTATTTCTGTTTGCGGGCAATTTGGCTGAAGCTAACCAGTAGAACTACCTGTTCCTCTCATTGATTTAGATAATGCTAGATGAGTGGAAGAGGAGAATTATCAGTTATTTGTGATTGCAAGCTGCTCTGAATGCTATTTTTCTTAGTTAAAGACAGGGTAAGTACATGAGAACAATAGAAAAGTCATGCTGAATCAGTCCAAGTGTCCATCTAGTTGAACATTCTGTTTATACAGTGTTCAGACTGCTGCCTATGAGAAACCTACAAACATATAAGAACAACAGTATCCTTACACCCATGTTCTGCAGCAATTGGGTACAACGTTTGGTTTTGGTCCCAGCAGAGGCAGTAGAGCAACCAAATTCCCAAGGCAGGGGGAAATGCTCCTTTCCACGACTCCACCCCCTCCGGCATCTCTTGCGGCTCCCCGCCAGGCACCCCTCACCCGCCGCTGGGCGCCCCCGCTTGCACACGCTCGCCGTGCCTGGGCACGGCCTGGATCCTGCAGCGCTCGCCTTCCAGCATCCTTCTTCCTCTCTATCGTCCTCTGGTTTCAGCGGAGCGCGCTTCTGCGGGCTGGAAGGCTGGCCCAGAAGGAGAAGTAGGGGAAAAGCAGCGTCCCGAGCCTACACGCACGCAGCCCGCAGGCACTATTTTAATGCTTTTTGCTGCCGACCTGCTACGCCCGATAGGGCGATTCACGATCACATGGAAAAATCCGTCAAAAAAAGGTGCCGGAACACCGTTCCGGTGCGTTCTATGACAAAAAAAGCCCTGGGTATCTATACAGGGAGTACGATCTTGGCTGTTTTATTGTCATTTTCTTTCCTAATTATGTCTAACATGCAACTTTTATTTAAAACTTATTTTAATTGTTAATTTATTATTTAGTTTTTTTTTAATTTTTAAGCCGAGATGCACCGGGTTTTAATATTTTTATTGTATAATTTTTATATGCTTTTGTTTGTTTTTGTTGTGAGCCACCCCAAGGCTTTGTTGCGATGGGGGTGGCATAGAAATGTTTTAAATAAATAAACTTACCTTTCTTAATGCAGCTGCACACTACTCATACATAGGCATTTTCATCAAACAGACCACCACAACTGCAAGATCTCTTTCTTGGTCAGACATTGCTAGCTTGGATACAATCAATCTATGTGTGAAGTTGGGATTTTTACTCCAACATGTATCACTTCACACTTGCTTGGACAGAATCATATTTGCGTTTTGATGCCCTTCTCCTGAACCTACTATTCCATTGCTAGTAATTTGTAATTCTAGTAATGCTAGTAATTCTACCTTAAAGTAGAATACAGGAAGCTGGCCTTTGAAATCCACCAGCAACAATTGCATATTGATTAGTATTCACCATTTTAATGAATAATCAGCTTATAAAAGTGAAGTTTGCCCCTCCATTGTACACAGTAACATTTGAATTTATTAGAATTTCAGTCCATCAGCTTCATCTATTTCTAAATTTCTTGTTGTGTAAGTCCAGCTATGAGAACAGATTCAAAGAAGTTATTTGGGTTAGTTAGTTAACTCTCCTACCCATTTTCCCCTTGCACCTTTGAATATGGGCCAGAAATAGGAGCAGCAGTGTTTTTTCTTTCATACTCTAACTTTTAAGATATGCTAGAGGGGCAGTTTGATTTTAGACAGGATGTTCTAGGGAGTCATCATAAATATCCACACCTATGAATCCAATTTGTAGCCATAGAAACAAATCCAGGCCACCATGACCCTAGCTTGTTTCTATAAAAGATTGACCTGGAATAGTTTTTCTCATAACTGTACCATAGATATGAATAAAGGGAGTTCAATCTTGGCAGTTTTATTTTCAGTTCCTTCCCTAATTCAGTTCATTTCACATAGTTTTATTCCATTGGATAAATTTAATTCTCACAAATAAGTTACATTCTAGAATGTATAATGTTATTCTTGCTTAAGCATAAAGCCATATTTTGCCTGATGGATATGTTGTATTTTTGGGTATAGAGATTCATTAAAAATTTCTAAATAACACTCGTATAATTCAACTGTCAACCTGCAGACATTGCTGGGTCACATCATCCCTGACCATGCTGGCTGGCTAGATGGGATTTGATGTCCAAAAATACCTGGAGAGCCATAGGTTCCCCAGAGCTCTATTGAAGTTTTAAATGCCAAGAAAAATACCAGGACAGTATAATATCCATTTAGTGCAGAAAATCACACACAATGTCAGTCTCAGGTCCAAAACCCAACTCTATATTCAATATTTATTAAAATGTAGTATAACTATTTCTCTGTTTGTGGTTTGGTTGGTTATTAGGTTACAGTTTTCTTTGGAAATAACATTTGCCTGGGATGCTGAGTGTTCTCACTGATGGAAACGTCCCCTGAATGGAGTTTGCCCTTGAGGAAGGAGAGGAAGTTGCTTGTACTAATTTCCCCTTTCCCAGTGCATCTTCTGGTACTTTTTGAAAAATGGAGCCCCCTGAAATGGTCCCAAGGACATGGGAACCAGGAAAAGCGGCCTGCTCTCCTTTCTGCCAGCAGATTATTTGCTGGATCTCAGTTCTGTTTATGAACAGAAGGAGCTCTATGTGTGGAAGCGTAGTTAGGATCCAAGAAACTAGACAATTTCTCATTACATTTCAAACATGTAATTTTTAAAAAGCCTTTTGTGTTGTGACTTTTTTCAGTAAGTTGTTCAAATTGTATTAATGGTAAGAACACATACCTTCTCATTTCTTCTTGTATGTTATGAGCAATTACTGTTAGGAAGGTAGTGAACTGCCTGGACATTTGTAATAATTATATTAATTTATTATGAGAGTTGAAATCACACATTTTAGAGAAACCATACATTTTGAGTTTTTGAAAATTATCCAAGTCTCCTTGCCAGTTAATATTCTTACTAAACAATGCTAACAATGCTCATATTCCTGAACTTAATTTGCATTTATATTTGTCACATACCTGAAATAATGAACTTGAAATGATTTTATCTGTCCGCTCTTAGAACACAGTGGAGTGCACCAAATAAAAACTGAAGCTTTTAAAATGCATGGCTTTTAAAGTATCAAAAGTTGTTCTTTTTTTCCTGCTATTTATCTGCTAAGTACCTATCCCAGGGCTGAGCAGAAGGCAGATCAGATCTCTGGGTGCTATACAAGGGGATTATCAAGGGGTTCTAACCCCCTGTTTAACAGCAACAACAAAATCTGTCATCTGTATGCTTGATTCCTTGGCTTCCGCTGTGCTTCTGGTTTGTGCTGCAGCTTGGGAGCCTGTGGTAGGAAGGAGAAGTGGTCCTGGCTTTGCTTAGACAGTTTCCTGCAAGGGCATTTTGCCTTGGCCTGGGCAGGTGTGATGGGCTGCTGTGGAGGGGCTGGGAGCAAGTGTGGGGAGGCTCCCCACCAGTCTGTGTTACAGCTACTTAAAAGTAGCTACAGGCTTGCTCAGCATCTCTCCCGGTGCTGACTACTAAAGATTTGCCCGATCCATCCACCCTTTAAACATGGGTACATTGCTGTGGACACCAATCAGCAACCAACTGGTGAGGCTGGGAAGGAATTTGACCTGGCAAGGCTGGTTGGCCTGCCTCACAGTTTTTTGCTTCTCTTGCACCAATGTAAGTTGGTGGAAAGTAAATGACTGAATAGAATTATCACAATTATTTAGGTGGATGGCATTGAATCGGATCCAAATCAACCCCTCTCTAACAAGGTTGGGGGGTGGGGTGAGCAGGATCTTCTTGGGGAAGAAGCGGGGAGCAAGGAGACATGCAAGCAGTACACACCATGGCAGGATCTTGCGCTCTGGTGAAGCCTCCCTTCATTGAAGGGCCATGCAGTATGTAGCTTGGGGTGAGGGTCAGACAGCACTCAGGTTGCCTGATGAAGGGATCCTTCCATTTGCCCCGACAGCTTCTAAACTGTAACCAATGAAGTTGTGGTCAGATTAAAACTGTCTTTGTGTATTGTATGGTTGACTTTCCTGGAAGAGTCAGCCAGTTACTCCTGGGACAAATGTGTTGCTTGTAAAACAACAACAAACACTACATACATACTTCAACATTTTTTCTTAATTTGGTGGAATTGTCTGCTTTTGATAGGATTGTGAAATTCATTTAACAAATACGTGCCATAAAAATAAATTATGCTAGTCTATTAATAATTATATCACTGCTATTTAGTTAGCATTTTGTGGAGATGCAGACTTAGTTTAAGTATCCCTATAATTTCTTTGGCTTTTTCCTGAACTGTTTAAAGCCCTTCTTCACACAGATCAATGGCACAAACACTGCTGCCTTAGCCTGTAAGGAGAAATGGGAAATGGCCTACTTAGGACAGCCACTGACAGAGGCACCAGGCAAATTCTGTGTCTGTATTCATGGTAACAGCTCAGCCAAGAACCATTTTGAGAAGTGCTGAGGAAAAAAAGAAACCACTTTAATCAAGGTTATCCCTGTCTAGAATACATTAGGCTGCATTCCCAAAAGGCAAAACAACTTCCTGTTAAAAGTAAACCCAGTCCCTGGGTTAAGAATGAGTTCCATTCCTGAAATTATCTTTAAGTCGAATTTGTATGTAAGTTGGATTGCATATAATAAAAGCACATAAAACACTTAAGAAACACTTCCATATACACTGAAACATCTTAAAACACAATACAGCATTTTAATAATGTTAATAGTAGACTAATAATAAAGTAAGTTTATAGGTATAGAGTACAGTTCTTAAAACAGTTTAGACAGATATAAAAATAGTAAAAAGATTATCAAAGGTTAACACTTCCTGAGCTAACATGAAGTCTAACATTATCTGGATGATGATGGAGATTGGACTGATGTAACAAGGGATGGACCTGATGCTGGAGAATCAGGGTTTGATTGTGCTGCTGAAGGAAGGGGACTTTGGATTTATGCTTTGGAGGCACGGTTACAAAGCAAATACAAAACAAAGTTACAAAAGGCAACGCTAACTCCATGTGATCTGAAACACATTGGCTCATAGTTTTTCATGAGCGTGAAAACTATTGTAGTTCTGCTGCCACTGTGGAACTAGTTTCGACTTTGCTGCTTTTCCCCTCCTCCTTCTCTTTACCTCTTTCTTCACTTTCCCTCCCTCCCAATTCTTCTCTTCCTTTCCTCACTTCCCAGTGCTTGCTCCCTGCGCACACCAGCTTACTGCTCAAAGATGAGGCAGTACTTCTGTAAGTGAGCATTGTTCTTAACTTGGACATTCATAAGTGGGGGACTGGGTGTATTGCAGTCTTCTTGGCAAATTACACAGATGAACATCTTTTAATATTCTTTTAACCCGAAATTGCAGATACAGCGTTGTGTGTAGCAGCATTTTGAGGCTTCAGATTTAAGTCACAATGGGAGACTGTATTCACAAAGAAGTGGAATTATCTAATTTCCATCCCATCCCAAATCCCTAGGGCTTTAAAAACCACTTTTCATAGTGGTTTAAATTAAACTTCTTTGGGCATACATGCATTTTGTCAGTTGGGTACATATGAAGAGTTCTGATTCTATTTTTAAGGGTGGGGAGTACAAGTCAGAGAAGCTCCTTTATATATCCATCCTCACTATTTAAGTAGCAATATGAAAACTAGAACCATCAGTTTACTAAGCAGAAGCTGCCAGGGGAACAAATGTTACAGATTACTGCAATAATCAGTGTACATTGCACATGTATGGTAGCCTGTTTTATTTTATTAATTTAGATATCTTTATTGTGGAATAGGATTTAATTCATAGTCTAGCAGAAACATTTCAGCAACTATTGAACAAAATTATGAAAGAGAAGAGCTTTAATTACTTTTTCATCAAAGTGATAATCAGAAAAGGCAAACAATCTGGGGGATATTGCTGTAGCTCTTGCTTTATTTGTTCATATCTTGGCAAGCTCTGTGTTGCAGGTGTGATCCAAATACTGTATAAAATATTGAGGCTCTGTAGAGGGAGCTCTTTTTTTATTTTTTTCCTGTTATTATTATTATTTTCTCTTCAGAAGCTTTTGAAGTTCTGGCAATTTCCTTGGACCATGCACCTGTTCTTCCAGAGCAGATCCCAGTTTTATTTTTCATCGCAGAATCGGTTTTGTACAAACTCTGCTACGATGCAGTAGAGAAGCCATACCTATTCTCATGTGAAATCAAGTTGTCCAAGGTATGTTGTATTTTTAAGAATAATATGAAAATTACATATTGTTTCCATGCACAAGTGCTTAATATTCTGCTGCACAACAGACTCTGCATATCAATATCCCTTTACAGTGATCTTACAGCAGGCAAGTATTTGCTCCCTTGTTGAAGTTGCATGTAAAATCATGCAAGGGAAGACTTCTCCATTGTGGAAATGGAGCTATGGTACATTGTTGTGGGAATTCATCCCTGCCTCGCCACATTCATGCTGTAGCTAGGCATGCTACGCTCAGCCAATAGTATTGTAATTTACCAGCCAATAGTATTGCAACTTACCCAGCCAATAGCATTGTACTTCACCTGTGTAACCATATAAGGCTTGTGACCATATATAGCAATAAGTACGCTTCCTGTTTCCTGCGCCTGCGCATAAGCAATCAGTAAGCATTTTGAATCCTGCGCTTGCGCACAATGATTAGGGAGTTGGCTGATTAACTCGATGGCGATTGGTGTAGGCAAATACAAATGTAACAATCTGTGAATTAATAAAAAGGGGCTGCCGGTGGTGAGGAAGAGAGGACATCTTTAAGAGGACATCTTTAAGAGGACATTTTAGGAAAAATTCCTAAAGAAGAACTTCTTTGTTCTCCAGAGTACTCAACCGAGCATGCTTTGAAACTTTATCTCTCGTCTGCAGTGTTTTATTTCTCTCTCTGAACTCTCTCGCGCCGATTGTCGGAGCAGGCACTCCGACACATTGTCCCTGTGGAAAGTTCACTAGAGTAAACCCCATCCAGCTTAGATTATAAGTGAAGACCTCAATGTTTTTCCTGGTCTTTTAGCTTTTCTCTACGTGGAAAATTATATTTACATTGATCTTTGCATTTTATTTTTAATTTAATGTCATACACCGTCATAAATGATGTATAGCTGAAAAGACATATTTTCAATATATATTTTTAAAAATTAAATACTTCATTTATCAGAACCATAGTTGCATGGCACTATAGCACTGATGGTGATTTACATCGTGCAAAGCTGTATAATTAAAACCTGTACAAACCTGATATTATACTTGTACTAAAATTCTAAACCTTTGCTAAGAAAGTTAATTATGGAGTCTGTCATTTGCACTGTCCAGGTTATATAAAGGAGAAAACGAATCTCACCAGCATGTTCAAGTAAAAGCAGTACACTTTTTCATTTCATACTTTATAGCTTGTTCTATCTTGAATTTCTATCTTCCCAAATTCATTGGTTATGAATAGTCCATAAAGAAATATTTTGTGAAATACAGTTTTCACTTTCAAGTGATTCTTTAATGAGATGCTCTAAAACATGTATAAAAGGGGTATGGGTTGGTTCTCAATGCATATGGCAAGCTAGTAATTTCAGTGATTATCTTGCATAATGTGCTTGTCACTATTTAAATGATGTGACCTCTTTATTCTCCCATATGGATTATTATTAACTAAGACGTATTATGTTAGGTCACATAATCTTAAAGTAGTAGCAAGGAATTTATGTGTTCAAGAAAGAGGATGAAATTGAAGCCATGTAAATGAGAGTCTCCAAATGAAAGAATTTACTTCTGAAAGCTGAATAAGACCTGCAGGATAATTGAAGAACTGACTGGCACATCGTTGTTTAATGGTTTAGCCCTGAAATTCAGTCGTGTACCTTTCTCTTACTATTCATAGTGCCCTTTTAAACAACACATTTTTATTTGATTGGGACAAATTCCTGCTAAAATCTGTTGAGAATGGAGAACCCTGGGATTTGCTTATTAACAACTCTAGAAACATTTTGTTTAGAAATGATATTCTCATTCAAGCCAATGAGCGCTTTGTTTTACTTATGCTTTATGTACATAATACATTCCTATTCCAGAAGATCCCTGCTATTCACTTCCCCAGTTTGTGTACATAAGTAGAGCACATTGTAGCACAGTGGTCCTCAACCTTCTGGGACATGGGGGTTGCATTAGAGTCAAAATGCAACAAAATTATTAACCTACCAATTTAGAGCAAAGTAAAAATTCAGAGGTCAATAAAGAAATGTTAACTTGAATGCAATCCATTTTGGAACAATATTTTACTGTGGGATCCTTTTATCTAGCTATATATGCTTACCTAGTCAGTGTGATTTTTTGTGGCTTTTTTCTGTTAGCCAAGGCATTAATGTCCAGGTGAAGGTTTGTGACAGACACCTTTAAAGTGTCATGTAAATGTTCATCTGTTAGTCTTGACCTACACTTGCATTTCACAATTTACATCTTGGAAAAAGTTTATTCACAGTGTATGTGGTGCCAAAGACAGTGAACATGCCTGCAGCAAATTTCTTTAGGTTGTGGTCTTTCAGGTAGACCACAATAGAAAGCTGACAGACCATTTTCTTTGTAAATGCCTCTGAGATGACCACTAGTTTTAAATAAATTAGTTCTATCAGGAAAAAGTTACTTGCATCTTCTGGTGCTAGTTCAAATGAATACAGAAACATTCTTATTTCATTTCCATGTTTATTGACTCTGTTCTGGAATTCCACCTGAGATAGGTTCAGTGCTTTGATGTGTCTTTCAACACTGAATTGCAAATTCCTGTCCTTCTCAAATTTTAGTTCATTGCAGTATGAGAAGTTTGAAATGTTACTTTCACTACCTTGCTTTAAAAAATGTTGTTTTGCTTCAAAAGCTTTAAATTCAGAATATACATCACACGCAAGCTTTCCTTTTCCCTGCAACCTTAGATTCAATGTGTTGAGATGCTCTGTGATATCAGTTAAGAAAGTCAAATCAAAACTCAGTTTCGGAAAGTACTTCTTGACCTTTCCCTTTCTCTCTGAGAAAGACATCAACTTCACAGCAAAACAAAAAAAAAAAAAAAAAAAAAATGTTTGAGGACTGCCTCTGCTAAGCCCCCTGATTCCTGCATGGTACAATACATCTCCATATTCTGCATCTATTTCAGAGAGAAAATTTTGAAACTGATGATGAGTAAGGCCATGATGCCTGGTGTAAGTAATGCTGGAACTCATCACACTTTTCCACTGAATAATTTTACTACACAAGGCTTGCTGGTGAATGATGCAGTAAAATTGCATGGGAGGTATACCATTAATTTTCAATATCCCTTCAACTACACCAATTTTTCTTCCCACATATTTCTTGCACTATCAGTTGTGATGCTTTTCAGTTTATCCCAACTTAGACCAGAATTTTCAACAGATTCACACACTTTCAGGAATATATTTTCTGCAGTGTAGTGCAAACTCTGTAATGCACTCAATTCATCTGTAATTTGGAATCCATCCCCCTGATAAGTATTAGTGGTTGAGCAGTGTCTACAATGTCAATACTTTCATCTAATGCAAAAAAAGGGGGAGGGGGTCAAATCTTTTTGCCTTGACAACCAGTGGCATATGCAGCTCTTCTCCTAGTTCTTCAACACACCTGGTGATTGTAGATGCAGATAAATGGGCACAATTAACACAAGATACCTTATCAGGGCACATTTCCTCCATTACTTTAAGAATGCACTTAACAAATTCACCATCAGTGAATGGCTTACCACTCTCAGGAATACATTTAGCAACATGATAGCTGGCCCTCACAGTTGACAGGTTTTCCTCAACATGCTTACTAAAACTATTTTGCTGCCAAAACATTGACTTTTAAAGATAATTTATCTTGCACTTGCACCTCTCCTTGTTATATTGAGTAGCGCTTGTGACAGGATGCAAAGTGTCTTTTAACATTGTACTCCTTTAATAGAGACAGTTTCAAGACATATCAAGCAAACTGCTTTTTCCTTGCTTAAAACAAAGAGGTTCTCAGTAGTCCATTTTCCATTAAAGACACTGTACTCATCTGCAATTTTCATTTCTTTGACATAGTGCTTGCTTTTGCAGACATCATGGAGGAAAAAGTCAAGAAATACTTTCTGATACTGTATGGAGTTTTGATTTGAAACTCAAAACAGTTGCAGAGTTTCAATATTATCCTTGAATAAATAAAAATATGAGAAGTATAATTTTAGGAGTCTAACTCTTCCCTTTCCCATCAAATCCATCCCACTCTGGCTGCTGTTAGCAGAAGATTTTCATTTTGACCATGAAAAGAATAGAAGAGACCTCTGCCTCTACAGTTCTCAGGAATATTGGGCACTATGCACAGGCAAGGAAGATTTTTTTTAAAATGGATTATGAATCTGATCTACCAGATGGCAGAGTTGCAATCCTAAGTACATTGAGTACTATGAGATTTATTTCTTAATAGTCACACTGCCTTGAGGTTTAAATCTACATGTACTAATACTTCTAAAAGTGTTGTTCTCCAAAAATGGGCAGGTAGAGAGGGAAAGAGTGAATGAAAGAGCAGCCTTCCACAGGATGCACATAAACACCACTGCCTGCCAGCCAAGCCTCAGTCATGCAAAATGGCAGCCGGGGGGAAGGGAATCCCATAAGCTTTCCTGCTAAGAGTACTCCTTCCCTTGCAATCCAAGGGGCCGCTCACCGGTTCCTGCAATCACGGATGCATGAGAAGACTCCTACTGGAGTGGGTTGGAGAGGAGAGGCAAAAGCGGGCAAGGCAAAACGTGAGAGCAACCAACTCTTGTTGAGGAGGGAAGAATGCTTTTTTTACCTGAAGCAGCAACCTCACTAGTAACCTTGGCAGAGTCTTGATGGGTGGAGCCTCTAGATATGTTCAGTATGCAAAACACTTTGCATCTTTTTTGCAAAAATGCCGGGCCTTTTACTCTCCTCTTCCTACTTTTATTTTTTTTTTTGGTAAAAGCAGGCCAGACATCTCCTGTAGTCATCCACACAGTTGCTTTATCTTCCTTTCACACATATATAGCCTTTAACATGGTAACACATGGAGAGGGGGAGTGAAAAAGCCGAGCGGTACCTGAGCTCTACTGGCTGGCAAAGCACCCGGAATGGTCAGAATGCTAGTATGAAGGATAAGACCAAGAACAGGCTGACAGAGGGAACTCAGGAGACCAGAAGAAATGGTGTTGCTGTTGTGTGTTTTGTAAGAAAGGGACAGGCAAAACAGCAGTAGATGGTCTCATTGGAGGTGCGGGTCTGAGGGAAAATGCCTTGAGGGTGATAGCAGTGAACAAGCAGGGTGGAGGGTCACACAGCAAGAACTTGGAGGCTGCAGGCTGGGGATCCTGCTGTAGCTCATACTCATACACTGGGCCATTACAAGGGGTAAGACAACTGCACCTGCATTCAGTACCCCCGTCTAGTTCTTCTCTTGCCTGGATGCAAGTTACTCAAGTGTAAGCTAACAGGCATTAGAATCACCATGGCAGCATTGGCCTTTTCCTCAAGTTGCAAGTAAAAATTACCTCTGGATGAGAGCATGAAGGAGGCATACTTTTTAACAGCAGTGTGAACACGGATAAAAAAGTTCTCGCCCATCATTAGCCTTGCAAATCTATTGACAAAAGTCACTAGTCCACAAAAATCACTATCCTATCTGTCCAAACACAATGTTCTTTCAAATAAGGCTTTGAAATGGCCTTGCCTTATTCATGGAACTTTAGGGGCACAAGAGAACAAACAATTATCTTCATCTTGTAATTCTCCTATGTTTCCCCATGACTTTTTTCATTTTTATTTGCCAAAAAAAAGGGGGGGGGGAGGAAAAAGAAAGGAAAGGAAAGGAAAAGAGAAGACGAAAATAACTGCAAAATGTCTTTTGGTTGGTAGTGCCAGGCGCTCTCAATATGAAAGCATTCATAGTTATGCTAGTAATAATAATTTTTGTGTATCAATGGCCAGAAAGTGAAAAAACCAAATGTCTTCTAGCTTTTAAAGACATTTCTGCCTAGCCTTCTAGAAGTAATGCTTCCTTATCACAGACAGCCAGGCAAGTGGCTCTTTACAGATCTGTGCCACCATGAATGGATACATTGCTGTATCTGTCCTGCAAAGACATCCATATTTTTGCTCAGGTTCCTGTGCACAGGTCATCATTTAATTCTCTATGGTAACAGAATATCTTGTATTGAATTTTTGCTCCATTCAGACCTGTTTCAAAGCAGAACAACGACATTAGCTGCTCCTGCTATTCCAAGGGGCCCAATTATTATGATGCCTCACGTTGCAACATACTCCCCAAGACTTCTGTTGTCTTGTTTTGCCACTTTATTTCTCCAAAATGATGGCTATGTAGAGGCAATTACCTTTCTCATGCATTATTGGATTTGTTCCTCTACCCTACCCCTTTTCTCTTGCTTGGTCAGTGCATTAATAAATAAAAACATTGTGATTCAACAAGCAGAAGATTTTTAAAAATTGATTTTGACTCACAAGTTGCATCCTGGGTATTATTAGGATAAGCACATATTTTATATGAGATCGTTATAATGATTTGTTATCTGTTTTTTTAGCATTCCTATTACTCTGATACAGTGCACCACTCCTAACCTGGTTGCTTATTAGAGTTTCTAGGAGTCATTTGTTGGCAGGAAAGCCCCAATCACTGCCTTTTCTTCACCAAAATGAAGGCACTCTGATTTGCCTCTTGGGGATTTTGGCAGTGAAGGCACTCTACACCTTGCACCAGCATAAAAGCAGGGCAGCACCTCCAGTGGAGAGTGCATTGCAATTTTTAACCCAATGAGGATCAAGCAGAATGCACCAAAATGGTCCATCCAGTCCTATAAAGTTGCTCAATTTTATTCATTTATTTTTTTACATATTTATACCTCCTGATAGCCAGCACTCTCTGGGCAATTTACAAAGATTAACTCCCTAAAATTACAATATAGTAACATAATATAAAATGATTTCCATACAAAAATAGACAGCAATTTTATACAAACAGCAGTAAACATTCCAGGTCCTATTAAAACTGTGGTATCAGTTGGGGGCAGAGAGAGTCTTAACCTGGCATTAAAAAGATGACAGTGTTGGTGCCAAGGAAATGTCACTGGGAAGGATGTTCCATAGTTGGGGAAACATGACTGAGTAGGTCTTCTCCTTTGTTGCCACCTTTTAAACTTTCCTCAGAGGAGGACCTTGGAGGAGGTAAATTGCAATATATGCGTAGGTTTATGCTTTGACCTGGATCCTAGGTTCAAGCAAATTTTGCACCACAGTGGGGTGTCCTACTTATAGTTTAACTTGACTTGATTCCCCACAAAGCTTCATTCTACCTCTGCTATTTTTTGCTTCTTATCTCTTCAAACACATTTAACCGCAGTTAACCGGCAATACTGCTTCTGTTTTCCACCTCCATCCTTACCTGCCCCTCCACACCCAGTCAGGACTTTTAGCTTTCATAATGCATTTTGATGAACATGCAGTGTAAATATTCAATTTTCAGAATGAGACTGTGTGTGTGTTTTTAGTTCTAACTTACTGTTGAATTGCTCCTTGACAATGGCAATGACAATGAATGGAGTCATCTCACATTAGAGCAGAGGAAGACAACAGTGAAGAAAGTCCATATCTTGAAGGCCATTTTCTAAAACATTTGGACAATCAGGTCTGGGCATGCCATTAGGCAGAGTTGAGGCAGCTTCCTCAGTTAGTTTCCCTAAAGGGAAGCAAATAGCTATTTAACATGTCAGAATTCTGATTTTACTGGCAGACCCTTACGGTTTGCTGGCTTTGGTTCCAAAAAAGCCTGCCCAGCCCTGAGTTCTATGAATCATGACCTGCAGGAGGACGCATATGCTGTTCTACCATAGCCAGCAAAGTGTCTTGGGCCTGCTCTATAGAGAATCAGTATTTTAAACAGGTGGAAGAGGTATTTGGTACTTCCAAATGGCATGTTACCAGGTAACTAGAAGTAGATTTTAGGAATAATGTAGCATAGAATTGGTCTTCAGGACATGGATATGAATAGAGAACTTCACTCACAATCCCTGACTCTTGAACAAGCAACATTAGCAAAAATATTTTTTAAAAGTTTTGAAAATGGTTACAAAAGAAGGTAGCAGGAAGTGAATGGAAAAGAATAATAATACCAAGAAAACATCTTTGTGTTTCTTTTTGACAGCTTGGTTTTTTGGTCTTTTTAAGACTTCTTCTATTATATTTCTTTGGTTGTGGAAACTTTTCTGAAGAAAATAAATCCAGGCTTCATACTGGCTTAAAAGGTAGATCTTTATTTATTTATAATATTTATAGACTCCCCCATAGCCCAGAGGGGTCTCTTGGTCATTTATAATAAAATACATTAAGATCAACGGTAGCTATAATAATGGCCTATTCTGCTGGATGCTGATTCCAGGCCAGGTCAGAAACAATGTATTTAATGGAGCATTTATTTTAGAATAATTGAGAGGTATAAAGCAAATAAAATGTAATGTAGCATTCTTTCCAAAACTAATTTCTACAGGGACATAATTAAGAGCATGCTGCATAATTTCCTTGAGTTGCATTGCCAAAGTAAAGTTCATACTTCAGAACTACTCTACAGCTCATGAGGGGGAACTATCATGCCTCTCCTGCAGCTTTCAGCTTGATTGAGGAAAAAGTTACTTGTTTCCTGGTTCTCAGGAGAAAGGCATCTTTTTTTATCAAACACCTGGAGAGTTACATGAGGAATCCTCTAATTGTGGGAGCTCACACCCAGGGTTCTCAAAGTCCAGATAAGAACATAACAGGAGCTCTGATGGATCAGACTGAAGGGCAGTCTATCCTACCATTCTCTTTTCACAGTGTCCAGAGACCTATGGAAAGTCCACAAGCCCAATAGAATGCTGTCTCCGATATTGAAGAACATATATAGCCATCATGACTAGCATGCATTTATAATCTTGACCTCCATAAATGTGTATCCCCCCTCACTTAAAGATATCCAGACAGTTGGGGAGGTATGCACTCAGCCAAGCTTTCACTTTTTTTCTTTTTGTGGATGAGAAAAAGATAAAGAAAGTGTGTGTGTGTGTGTGTGTGTGATAAACAATTAATGAATTGGGAGCTTTATTTTTATCTATTGCTTATCCAGAAAAGAAACAGTGTACAGACTAACATTTTATTGAATAGGTAACCGTTCATAGATCAAAGGAACAGTTCTTAATATTCCTATTGAAACAGTTCATACAACCTGGAGTGCAGCATCTTTATCATAAAGAATGAGAAATTGTTCATCAAACAGAAGTATACATAAAAGGAAAGATGTTCTGAACTTTAACAAAAGAATAGTTATTGGACTGCTATTTACTTTTTATTCAATCCATCTATTCTTCAGTACATAGCAGTCTTGAAAATTAGACAACAAATGGTCAAGTAGGTGAATGAAACCATTATTTTGATGCATTGGAACCTTGTGCTCACCAGTTTTTGTCTAAAGATAGATGGCATTCACCAGTAAAAATATAGGCACTGGGTTAAATCCTGCCTATAAAACACTGGAATTTTACCAATTTTCAGTGGTCCAGGAGGATTTTATCATGTAATATCATAAAGGTAGGGCTTCTTGACCCATCCTGAGGAAAACCCTCCCACATACAGTTTGGAAGGCAGAAAAAGTGATATGTTGCAAACGCATCCTTAAAAATGCCCTTGTTCACCCAGGCTTTTTCTGGCTTGTAATTGCTGTTAATCATAAGCTGCATCATCTTAAGGTTCCTTGAACTGTTATGCATCGTTTTTAACAATGGTATGTAGTATTGTTGCAGTTGAAATTGTTTCTAATAGAGTACTTGAATGTAATGCTAATATTTATTTATGACTGGTTAGAGATTTTGTTAAATTAGGTGGTTTATAAGCAGTACTAATAAAAATAACTAAATAAAAATATGGTGGCAAAAATGCCAAGGAATCTCAGCATTGCTTGGCTGTTATTGTTTTATCCTCTTCTGTTATGGGAGTTGTAAAATGTCTAAAGTAAGTCTGAGTTTCTTCATGTTTACATTTGTCAGGGGAGTGGAGCATGAACCATAACCAAACTTTAGGAATAAATACTGACCAGAAAAATATTGGAAAACTATTCCCACTACAGTACTGTCTCTTCAGTGATTTGGAAGAGATTCACTGCTGTTGATAGACTTTTAATTATAAGTAACATGATTGAGTATTCAAATCATGGTTTTATTGAGAGAAACAGATCCAATCCTCTGACAGTGAGTGTGGTGTAGTGTTTGGAGTATTAGTTCCTAGTTTGCTCTGAAGCTTAGTGCATGGCTTTTGTCCAGTCACCAATTCTTAGCCTAACCTACCCAGTGGGGTTGTTGTGCAGATAAAATGCAGAGGAAGAGGATGATGGGCTGTACATATAATCAATCAAAATGGAATTTGCTTAACCTGAATCACCCTGGCCATAGTGTAGCATGTGTTTCAAGCAGGAAAAAGTTCCTTCAGGAAATAGAAAAATCTGGCACTGCAAAATCCTTTTGAGGATTCCGTCAAGCATACTTCTGATATACAATATAATCATTTAGGGCCTTCAGTGCCTTGCACACGCTGCTGTGTGCCAGTAATGTAATTGCAGAGGAAAACAGAGTGCTTGACAAAACCAGAAAAGTTGTTACTCATCCACATTATCAGTATTTATAATAAAGTAAGTGAATGTCAAACACCTTCCTGGCATACCTCAGCCTTTCCAGCATATGTGTATGCTGTATGCAGTGACTCAGCAGGCTGTTACTGTGGTGGGAAGACTGCAGTAGTATTGCAGTTTTGCTAATGTTATTGGTTGTCATAGACACAAGTTCATGAAGAACAAAGAACATGGAGTCATACAAATTAAACACAATAGTAATATTATATTTGCATTCCTTCCATTTAGACAAGACTCACCCATAACACCCATATATAGAAAAAGAAATATTAAAAACTGAAATTCCCTGTTTCTTAAGGAATGCTGAAAAAACATTAAAATGCATGTTGAAAATCTACAGTGAAAGTACAACCTTGTCCTCACAATATTTCCCTAAAATGAATCTGTTTGTTCATGTGTTTGTTTCAAGTTTGAGCTATCAGTTTCATATTAATACCCTTATGGTGTTGGTGACAGAATGTTGTTAAAAAACTATAATTTTAGAATGCTGTTTAAGATTTATTGTTGTATACAACATTTTCATTTAAAATAAGTATAAATGTTCTTTTCATGAAAATAATTGGCTTATTACATTCTACCACATTAAATGCAAATGTACATGAACACCTAATTTTCTATATGAAGGATCTCCAATTCACTGTTAGCTAACATGTTCATAGCTGTCAACATACTTTTATTTAAAAGCCATAAATGAATTAATTGCACTTAATCAGGAATACAGCTGTCATAGAAAGCTTCTCCATCTGTAATGTGTGAATAGGAATGGAGAAATTAGATTTGTTTTGCATTTAATTACAAACCAACCTAATTAGCACTTCCCAAGCCAATGTGCATGCTGGAACGCAACTGTCCTCTGTTTTTCATGATGCAGTTCTTTGATCAGAAAAATAAGCTCATTCATTAAAATAATATATAAAACCGTGTATGTATTCTGATGTGGACTTTAATGAACATTTTTCAAATGAATACAGAAGGAGGGTGGAATGAACTTGAAAAATTGTGTTAGAGAAAGTAAAGCAGACTTATTTGAGCATCCTTATGTGTGGGTTGCATAAGCTCTTTAGACTTTTATGTAGGATTTTGTTGCAACCACAAGGGGTCATACAGTATTTAAAAACATGCTTTGGGTATGCTTTGATAAAGCTTCTTCTGCCAAAGATAGCTGTAACATAATAAGACCAATAGGACAAAATATGAAACCATAAGACAAATATTAAACGTTTTTTATTGTGTACCATAGCACTAGCAGCTTGTGAAATCTGCTATCAGCTTTACCCGAACATCCTTTTCCTGGTGCATTTTATGCTGAAGGCTGGAGAAACTATTTGTGAAACAGCAGTCATTTCTGAATCATCAATAGCAACTCAAGCAAGTTCAGAAGAAATACAGGATAAGGCATTTCTTGACACAGTAAGTCACATCTAGTCGGATATTATACGATGCAGCAAAGAGTGTTATTATGGTGGGCATGCTTAGTAAATTAATTAAAGCTGGCACTGAGTTGAACTGGACAGATGGACAGCAGTTCAACAAAATATATCTTTTATACTGGTCAAAGCTTGGAACTCTAAAATAGGTGATGAATGTATGGAAGCAGCCTCCTGTATCTCTCTCAAACCAGCTAGAGGTGTTGCTTCCATCTTATTTGTCTAGTATCTTCCCTTTATGGACACCTTGGGGGAAATAGTTGTCAAATGTATTTGTAAAAACAGCATGCATAGCCTTCCAAGTGGGATCCAAAGGCTCAGACTAAGACTGCTTTGTTTTGGCTCTCCTTGGATCTGTACCATGTCAGAGTTCAAGCTGATTCAGCTGTCTGTGAGGATGAGAGATTCACCTTCAGTTCATGCCTTGCCAAGATGAATGCACAGCCCTGTTTGGTGGTAAGGTACATATTCTCCATGTAGAAGGCCCGGGTTCAGTCTCTGGTCTAAGGCAGCTCCTTCTGTTGGCAGAAGAAAACGTTTGGACTAAACCTATGGCTATTCCTAGATACTTGTTTTAGTTGCAAAGTCATGTCCAACTCTTCGTGGCCCCATGGCCAACATTCCTCCAGGTTCTCCTGTCCTCCACCATCCCCCAGAGTCCTCCCAATCCCACACCCACCTCCCCAGTGACCCCATCCAGCCACTTCGACCTCTGCCATCCCTTCTTTTACCTTCAATTGTTCCCAGCATCAGGGTCTTTCCCAATGAGTCCTTCTTTCTCATTAGGTGGCCAAAGTATTTGACCTTTAGCTTCAGTAGCTGTCCTTGTAAAGAACTGTCAGGGTTGATCTCCTTTAGGATTGACTGATTTAATTTCTTTGCAGTCCAAGGTTAAAACAAATTCCTCACACACTGCTATGATTGTGGACTGATATAGATGGCAGCAGAGGAGGCGCAGTGCATTATCTTGGGTCTCTTCCAGGGGAGGCCCAGGAGAATTTGCTGCCCCCACCCACTGCTGTGATCACAGGGTGAGCTTGGCTTCCTGAGCAGATTGGGCAGAATGTGGTTCATCCCACTGCTGCCAGTCCTGGTAGAGGGGGTTCCTGAGCAGCTTTCCTTTGCTGGGACCAGCTGTGGGAGCTTCTGACAGCTGACTCCAAGTGCTGCTTGGACACTTTTGAGCAATTATCATCTCTGCTTCACTGGGTTACAGTGTAGTTTGTTGTGCCATGTGAACCTAGCCGCTGAGTGGAAGACAGAGGCACACTCTTGAGTGTCTGGCACTGTCTCAACAAATAATTTCTCATTTTAAAAAATCACCTTCTTGAAGAGTGGTGGCCAGCATTTTTTTTTAAAGTAGAGAAACTACTTACTGCTGCAGTGCATGCTGCTGATATCAACAGTCTGCTATCCACTCAGGGGTTTTTTTTCTGGAGAGGAACTAAGCAGTACAGCAGTTTCTGGGTGTAAGGTGCAAGCATAGCCTGGCCCAGTACAACACACTTGTGCACTTTGCTTGTGTGTGCTCTTTGTTGTTCAGTGCATTTAGAAACCTGTGCAAAGTAGTAGAAGATCCTGGGAAGTAAACCACACCAATACATGAGTACTATATTCTAATATTCTAGATGCATCATGAAGTCCAAGAAAACTGTATGTAGAATGAGGTATAACCTGCCCCCCCTCTACTCACATAAATATATGAACAGGAGAAAAATATGTACAGATACAGTAAAGCTCTCTTAAGAATATTATTATCACATATTTTATGGCATTACTATCCTTATCATAACACTGACAATTTCATATAACTTGTCCTAGAATGATATTCTTTCACCTTGAAAATATTGGTGAACACTCTGGAACAGTCTTATCCAACCTGGTGCCCTCCAGATGTTTGCAGTTCATGTGTAGGCTGGGGCTGATTAAAATGGACACCTGGGACATCTGAAGTGCACTAGGGTGGGAAAGCAGGAAGAGGGGGTCTGTGGAGGCTGCTTCATCAGATAAATAATCAAGCCTGATCAAGTTTTAGAACTCTAGATCAGTTTGGACTACTCTGCTGCTCTCAGGATGGACCTACTTTGGTGCAGAGCAGCCTGTTACAACCTCTTTGCCTTCTGTGGCAGGTCTCCCACAGTGCAAGTGAAACTTGAGGCCATCCTCACTCCTGGGTTTAATTTACTCGCCTCCAGGCCTTCTTTGTGTCTACAAACTGAACGTAGAGATTTGTGGGGCAGGTGCAGCAGTGTAGCTGTTGACCTCAGAATGCCCTTCTGGCTAGAATCAGGAGGACTGTTGCATCCCTTTGCCTCTCTGAACTGATGCTCCCGGCCACTGATCACTGGCTACTGCTGCTCCAGATATGAGATTTGCCATGGTAGGCCATGCTTTGAATTGCTTCTCTCCCAGACAATTCTGGAAGACTCACAAAGCAGTGCTTCACACATTGGGAATATAGAAAGCTGCCTTGTACCATCCTAGTCTATTTGTCCATTCAACCCAGCTGGTATTCTGCCTGGGATCAGCTCTCTAGGGGCTTGAGCAGAATTTTTCCTATCACCTGATACTGTCACCCTTTAATCCAAACCTAGGACCTTTTGTATACAAAGCAGGTGTCATAATAATGGGTCACGATCCTTTTACCTTGAAAGCGCAAGAAAGGCAGGGCGTAAATGTCATCAGCATCAGCATCTTAACAAGTTAAGCAGATAATTAACATAGGGAATTCACTGTGTGGGGGAGTGGGGGTAGTAGGTTAGATCCCTTTAATAGGATTTAGACAAATGTATGGAAGATGGGTTGCTTACTGAAGCTTAGCTAAATTAACCTCCATTTTCAAATGCAGTTTCCCTCTGAATATCAGATGCCAAGAAAAATAAACTAGAAAAAAGCCACCACTAGCATGCCCGGCTTGTGAACTTCTGGGGCATCTCCCTTGCCCATTGTTTAGAGAGCTGCTTGTTACTCTCTTTCACTGCTTCTGCTTGGCTCCAGCCGATTTCACAAGATCTGAACAAACAGTTCTGTAGATAAAAGGAAATCAATTTCCATATATATTCCCAAGCATAATCTACAGTTTCACCTCAATTTTCCCACCGTATGGTAATGGGCTGCAGCCTGGACTGCCTCCCACTACCTGGATCTCCAAGTGTACTTTCCACCCTCCACGTCTGGACCCTGCACACATGAATATAGAGAGAAATGCAAATAGATCAAATTGAAGGAAATGGTTATAAAGGCAGAGTAGCAGGCATATAGGATATTGAACAAGAAAGCACTGACAGGCTTTGAGGCTGGCTTTTCCATTTGTAAAGGCCAACCTGCTCTAGGCTCTGCCCTGAATACTTGCCTTTTGGTCACAGTGGGGCTACCCAGAGAGCAGAGAATGAATGCTAATGGGGCAGCTTGTGCTCTACTATCTCCTGCTTTTCAGCCCCTTGAGTTCTCCCTTAGCCCCACCATGCTTGAGTTAATGCAGCTCAAGGGCTGTAGCAACTCTCCTGCATATTTCAGCATGAGCTGGAAAGAAAAGCTCAAGGGGCAGGATATGGACTGGAATTGATTTTGTTTTAAATTACCCAGGGCTCCAGTTAGAGATCTTTCACTCATCCTGGTTTGCTGGAGGGTGCTATAGAGATGTACTCCTCAATTTAGAAAACCTTGAGGAATAATTTATTGCACAGCTCAATTAAATATATTATGGAGACTAAGCTCCATTAATAGTAATTGAATCACCACCCTGATATTTTTAGCTGTCTCTCCTATAATGTTTCTGAAATCTTTTTCTGCTCTGTTACTTTTTATGGAGAGATTCAGAGCTATACCAAAGAATGGCAGTTGTTGAAATAAGGAAAATAAAAATAGGCATATAAGGGGAGGCTGTAATGTGCAGCTGAAATGTGTAGGTGGATATCATCTATAATTTACTTGCAGCATTGCTGAGGACTGACTACATGCAAAATCATCAGACGTAGCTACCTTTGCAAAGACTTTCCTTTGTATGCTAAGCATGACTACTCTGTTAAACCCTCTAATACAGAATACATGTACCAATCTTATAAATTTCAGGGCATTTGTGAAGGAATTTGACAGGACAAGGAAGAAACTTTTGTATCAACGCCAAAGCACCTTTTCTTCCTCCATGGTTTCTTTTCTCAGTCGATTCAGCGGCATCTTATTGCCTAGTAGGCATCGTTGTTATGACATTCTTTTTGTGTCTCCAGTTAAGGCAATAACTTAATGAGCCAAATTATAAATTTGGGCATTATGTTCAGTAACAGCCTTGCATATGTTGGACTGTGGTAATGAAGTGATGAAAGAATTTATCTTCCCAGATCCTATCTGACCCTGCTTTTGGAGCAGCATCATAAAAAGTATACAACAAAGATAAACAGCCTATCAGTATCTGGCCAGCATATGGAAGATGTAGATGGCTAGGCCAGACCTCATATGAAAGACTGGATGCATGTCTTTTTAAGTGTGTGATTGCAATTTACATTAGTTTCATTTATTTTTATACTGTGTGTCTTATTTTTCAAATAAAATAATATCCAGACTGGTTTATAATAAAAATCAATACAGCATGATTCTGCTACTTCATTAAAAGATTTGCATGTGGAGGTTTGTCTCACCTTCTTTGTTAAAGATGGAGAAGGGAATCTTATCCATTATGGAGGATATGAGAAAGTGTGATGCTGCAACCGTAGCATGAGCATCTAGGATGGCCCTCAACCCCAGGTAGTTGTCTGGGCTACAGTACTGCTGGAGGAGCTAGGGCCTTAGCATTGCTGCCTTAGGCAAAGGACAAGCTTATGCTGCCCATTGCGTGTACAGAAGGCAATCGAACAGGTAGTTGAATCCCACTGACATTAGTGATGGGATAGCATCCTGTAACTGCACCTCAGGGCAACAGGGGGGCTTAAGGGGTGCAGGCCAGGTGGCACATCACACAGGGTTCTGTCCTTCAGCACTTTGCCCACCATTCCCCATCCCTCAGAACTTCATTCTGCTTACTGGCCCTGAGAAAAGCAAGGAAGCATGATAGGCTACGAGAGCTGTGCCTCAACACTGAACACAAAATTGTAAAGGATCCTGAGACACATCTCTTGGATTACAGCATTCAGCTGCTTGATTCGGTACAATGTCTTCATGTTGCGTGTCTCTGTACAATATAAACAGATGCCTATGGAAAGGGGGAGGTATATAAAGATTAAAATAAGTGAACAAACATTCAAATAAGAGCTGTAGTCCATTTGTTACTTCATTTATAATGTTTCTCTACTGCCACCCATCAAATCAGATTCCAGGTCTGTGTGGCCAATAAATTATTTAAAACAGAATACAATCCAATAAAAATGAACACACCAGAAAACCATAATAAAAAGCAGCAAATAAAAACATTTTATTCTTTTGACTGTGTCCTAGAGCTGTTTTTAATGCACTGGGAGAACGAAATTAGTTGTACTCTTCATGGAAATATAGTGCTGATTGAGTCAAATATTATGATGGAAAAAAATTGATATGCAGGTCTATGCAGAAAATTACCAATTAACTTTGTATTCAGAAGGTCTTATTAATGGATTTAACTTATTTTTTCTAGTCACCCATGAGTACCAGTGCAGCAGCTGAATTAAATCCTGAACAAAAGCAGTTCAAAATTAAGCCATTTCTTTGGCATAGCCTCCTTGTTTGGATTTGTGTACATAACAGCTGCTCTGAAATAGATGAAGTGCTCAAGCATGTCCTGTTCTATAAGGAACAGCTTCATCAGAAAGACTGGTAAGGACAACCTTATAACTTGATTCAGTTTTTATGGAAATAACCTTTGTGCTGAAATGTTAAATAACATTTTGTTTTTTATGTTTAAATGTTAATCACCCCAAAGTCACCTGTCAGATATTGTTTTTGCCAGAAGGAGAAGCAATTTATGTACTTTTTATTTTATGTACTTTTTGTGGCGGTGAGGACGGCGAAGAAGAAATTCTTCTCTGTTTCCATTGCCTCCTCACAATACCATCTGGTGGAGCTCTTTCGGGTGGTGCAGGGGCTGGTACATCCGGGCCCAAAGAAAGATCTTGTGCCACCCTTGAAGGCCCGCTGTGATGACTTTGCCAAGCATTTCAGGGAGAAAATCGCTCAGATTCGCCACGAGCTTGACTCTACTATTGAACCAGATTCTACTGGGGAGACGCCATCAATGCTGTTGAGTCCACAATTAATGGATAAATTTCAGTTGTTGCGGCCTGATGATGTGGACAAGGTGCTTGGACAAGTGCACCCTACCGCTTGCTTACTAGACTCATGCACATCTTGGCTACTTAAGAAAACCAAGGACGGGATTGGAACCTGGATCCTGGAGGTGGTCAACGCCTCTTTAAGAGACGGCCGGGTACCTACCCCTTTAAAGGATGCGGTAGTCCAGCCAGTCCTAAAGAAGGCATCCCTGGATCCAGAGGTGGCCGCCAATTATAGACCGGTGGCCAACATCCCATTCCTGGGCAAGGTGCTAGAGTGGGTGGTAGCGGGAAAACTCCAAGCACTCTTGAATGAAACTGATTATCTGGACCCATTTCAGTCCAGCTTCAGACCCAGGTATGGCACTGAATCTGCCTTGGTCGCCCTGTATGATGACCTTTGCAGGGAGAGAGACAGGGGGAGTGCATCCCTGTTAGTTCTCCTGGACCTCTCAGCGGCTTTTGATACCATAGACCATGGTATCCTTCTGAATATGCTAGCGGAATTGGGAGTTGGAGGCACCGCGTGGCGGTGGTTCCGCTCCTATCTCAACGGCCGATTTCAGAAGGTGGTGCTGGGGGACTATGGCTCTGCGCCATGGCAGTTATGCCATGGAGTTCTGCAGGGGTCCATTTTGTCCTCTTTGCTATTACATGAAACCGCTGGGAGAGATCATCAGGAGGTGTGGGCTGCGGAACCATCACTACGCTGATGATACCCAGCTCTACCCCTCGTTTTCTACCAATCCAGGTGAGGCAGTGGCTGTGCTGAACCGGTGCCTGGCCGAGGTAATGGGCTGGATGAGGGCCAATAAACTGAAGCTCAATCCAGACAAGACGGAGGTCCTGTTGGTGGGTGGCTCGGGCCTCAGGATGGAGGACTTGGGCCTTGTCCTAAATGGGGTTGCACTCCCTCTGAGGGACAGGGTTCACAGCTTAGGAGTGCTCCTCGACCCTGAGCTGTCTCTAGAAGCTCAGGTGACGGTGGTGGCGAGGAGCGCCTTCCTTCAGCTTCGGCTGATACATCAGCTGCGTCCCTTCCTGGAGAACGACTGTCTGGTCCGCATACTTCAATTGGTGCAGAATAGAGCTGCCAGGTTGCTGATGGGGACTGGGCATTGTTCTCATATAACCCCAGTTCTCCGTCAGCTCCACTGGCTCCCGATTGAAGTCCGGGCTCAATTCAAGGTGTTGGTTATGACCTATAAAGCTCTAAACGGCTTGGGACCTGGATATCTAAAGGAATGCTTGTGTCCATATTTGCCCTCCCGCCCCTTGAGATCAGCAACAGATGCCCTTCTCTGGGAACCCTCTGTGAATGATATTAGGAGGGTGAGTACCCGGAGGAGGGCTTTCTCTGCGGTGGCGCCCCATCTATGGAATGCGCTCCCCAGAGAGGTCCGCCTGGCACCGTTGTTATTTGTTTTTCAGCGCCAGGCTAAGACCTTTTTATTTAAAACTTATTTTAATTGTTAAATTATTTGTATTTATAGGATTTTAAATTTTTAGCTGAGATGCACCGGAGGGTTTTTAAATATTTTTTATTGTTATATTGTTATTTATTTATGTATTTCGTTTCTGTTGTGAGCCGCCCCGAGGCTTCATTGTGATGGGGGTGGCATAAAAATGTTTTAAATAAAACAAACAAATAAATAAATATTGCTTCAGTTTATCAATAAATTGTTTTTGCCTTTTTTGGCTAGGAGCAAATCCATAGATTTTACCAGTTTACTTTTATTGCATTATGACTGTTATTGATAGGAACGTCATTCCACCATTTCAAGAATTTTCATAGAACTAAGCAGCTGCAATGAAGTGTGCTATCCTTCTGGGACAGGTATTTGGCTTTAGTTCTGGGTGCCCATAATATGCAAAGTGTAATATAAACTAATTTTGAATGCCTACAGTTAATTTTACACTGCAGTTGTAGTCTTGATAGCTTCTGCTAATTGAAATCTCAGCGAGTTGTAATTGTGGATTTCGTTCATTGGAGTTTTGCATTATGCTTAATATTCAGCCATTTTGCCAGGAAGAATCTTATTAGATAAATACCAAGTACATGCATTTATGTAACAACTAATGATTAAAAAAAAACATATAGTTCTGCAAAGTTGGCTTGAGAATTAGATCATGATCTTCTTGAAATCTGCAGGTGTTCAGTTTATGTATCACTCAGGAGGTTAGGACAACTGAAGAAAGGAAAAGGTTTTCCTTGAGTGTTATGTAGTTTGCCATTGTTGTGTTTAGCCATTGGCAGAATGCCAGCTCAGGTCCAAACCAATAAGTAGTCAACTATTTCCATATTTAGTCTCAAATTCCAAGAAAGGAGTATGGATTGAGCAGGATTGTTGCAGTTAACATAGTTATTTTGCTCATATGGGTGTCTGTCTACTTAACATGCTGCATTTCAAGCAGTGATTTTCATATGAAGAAATGTGGGCAAAGAAACCCCTTTCCTTATTTTTTGTCTAAATTTACATGCAGAAACAAGACTCCAGTGAAATTACTGGAGGTAGGAGGATGTCTAATCAAAGAATATGATTTGCTCTTAAAATTATAGCAAAACCTCACTTTCAAACCTAACAATCTTAAATATTTGTGTCTGTATATTTGCCTGTAATATTGTTGATACCACACTAGTGAAGTTCTGTAGTATTGCATCATGGGTGCAATTACGGTGTGTTAATGTAGCAAGAATAGAACTGAACTCTTACATCAGGTGCTGTAATTCTTTTTATTCTGAAAATAAGGCACTTACTTGTAGGCATATAATTTAAAACACTGATAGACCAATATACTGTGTCCATTTCTGAGCACCACAGTTTAAGATGCAGACAAGCTGGAAAGCATTCAGAGCAGGATAACAAGGATGATCCACAGACTGGCAACAAAGCCCTTTGAGGAGATACTGAAAGAACTGGGCATGTTTAGCCTTGAGAAGAGAAGCCTGAGGGAAGATAAGATAGCACTCTACAGGTATTTGAAAGGGTGTCACAGAGAGAAATACCAGGATCTCTTCTCGATCACCCCAGAGTGCAAGACATGCTATAATGGGCTCAAGTCACAGGAAGCCAGGTTCTGGCTGAAAATCAGGAAGAACTTCTGACTGTTAGAACAATAAGGCAATGGAACCAATTACTTAGAGAGGCTGTGGGCTCTCCCCCACTGAAGGCATTCTAGATGCAACTGGACAGCCATCTGAGAGGGATGGTCCTGCACTGAGCAGGAGGTTGGACCTGATGGGCTTCTGGCCCCTTCCAGCTCTAACATTCTAGGATTCTAGGATAATGGGAAAAATGCTCCCAAAACTATCACATGTAACTTGGTGTAGAGTATTGCATTAATGCAGTAGTATGTTGATAGCATGTATGTAAACTATTGATGTCACCAACCAGAGACTAAAAAGGAAGTCCAGGGACCTCAGTCACTCTGTCAGCTTGTTGGCAGGAATTATTGCTGGCTCAGGTTACCTGAAGGAGCGCTTACGTCCATATATGCCTGCCCGCCCCCTGAGATCTGCGGGAGAGGCCCTTCTCTGGGAGCCCTCCGTGAAGGAAATTAGGAGGGTAAGTACTCGGAGGAGGGCTTACTCTGCGGTGGCACCCAATCTATGGAATGCGCTCCCCAGAGAGGTCCGCCTGGCGCCGTCGTTACTTGTTTTTCGGTGCCAGGCGAAGACCTTTTTATTCAAACGTCATTTTAACTGTTAATACTATTTATTTTTTATTCTTCAGCCAGGGCGACTTATTTTATATTGTTAACTTGTTTTATATTTTTATTGTATAATATTTTAATTGATAGATTTGTGAGCCGCCCCGAGGCTTTGGCGAATGGGGCAGCATAGAAATTTGCTAAATAAATAAATAAATAAATAAATAAATAAATAATATCTTACCGTATCACCACCACTTTAGATGGCCAGAAGACAGAACCACAAGTCGCAACTTAGCAGAAATCTAGATACACAAAGAATAAAGAGGGCCCCATCTGAGCTTATGGAACTGCGGATTTTTGCTGGGGCTGTATTTGAGCACTTTGTTGTTCAGCTCCAGAGTGTCCACCCCAGCTTGACCGCTTGCTGAATAATCTGTTGCCTCCAGGCCACTAGCTCTTATACTGTCTTTTAACAGTACTTCACCACACCAGCGTAGGATACTCAGCAAAGAAAGCTTCACACTGACAAGGTATTTGTAATGCTTCCCCTATGTTAAGTTACTCTTGGGGTCATGGACCTGACTTTTTGTTTGCTTGCTCTATAAAGCACCATGTACAATTATTGTAATATTTTCATGCATTTATTTATCTATCAGATATAATTTATTTATTTTATTTATTTAAAACATTTGTATGCCGCCCCCATTGCAAACAGAGCCTCGGGGCGGCTCACAAAAAATACACAAAAACATACATAAACAATAACAATATAACAATTTAAAAGAAAAAAAAAATTAACCCCCCCCCCGGTGCATTCTCGGCTAATTTTAAAATCCTAATAAATACAATAATTTAGCAATTAAAATAAGTTTTAAATAAAAAGGTCTTAACCTGGTGCCGAAAAACAAATAATGACAGCTACAGGCGGACCTCTCTGGGGAGCGCATTCCATAGATGGGGCGCCACCGCAGAGAAAGCCCTCCTCCGGGTACTCACCCTCCTAATATCATTCACAGAGGGTTCCCAGAGAAGGGCATCCGTTGCTGATCTCAAGGGGCGGGAGGGCATATATGGGCGCAAGCGTTCCTTTAGATATCCAGGTCCCAAGCCATTTAGGGCTTTATAGGTCATAACCAACACCTTGAATTGGGCCCGGACTTCAGTCGGGAGCCAGTGGAGCTGATGGAGAACTGGGGTTATATGAGAACAACGCCCGGTCCCCGTCAGCAACCTGGCAGCTCTATTCTGCACCAGTTGAAGTATCCGGACCGTCTTCAAGGGTAGATTCTCTATCTTACTAATCTATTTATAAGACATGTTTTAGATACAGTTAATGATTCAAGCTAATTTATTATTGCTCATGTGGCATTAGTTATGTGTATATTTTTTCAGCAAGGGTGAGAATTCACGCACTTGCTTCTGTTCATTATGTATTGTCTTATTGGGATGTGTTATCCTTGGTATTCTACTTAAATAAAGGAGCTGATCTATGCTCTGATAAATTTACACACTAAGATAATGATCCTGAAAATTTTAATGTTCATGTAGTGTGCTGCTATCAAAAAGTCTACCCATGAATGGGTGCTTTCAGGATCTAGCACCTCAGACACCCAGGAATTCTTAGACGAGTGCTAGTGATCTTTTTGTTTGAGGCATTGGGCTTAACTGTAGGCAGCAGCATAATACAATGCATTTTTTGTTAAATGCATGAAATGAAATGCGTAAAAAATATAGCCATTCCACTCCATGCCTCTGCTTTCTTTGTTTTTGTGTTTGTTTAACTGCTTTCAGTAAGTGCTAAACCCTTAGGGAACATGCTTGAACTTCAGTAGTGCCCCTTTTTCTTTTTTCTTTTTCTTCTTTTCTGCCTGTGAAGTCACACTTAAATTTTCTTTTCAGTAGGAAAAGTTGCTTTAATGTGAACTTCACTAAATCAAACCACATTTCTGATTTTAACTTAACTTTTCAAAGATTGTGGTCTTTGCTACTTAAAAATGAAAATAAACGGGTGAAGAATATAAAGCAACCGTCGTTGCTAATCAGACGATAGTTTAAGACAATGGGCTGTATCCAATTACTGTTGCTGCACTCCCACTTTTTTCTGTTTTGCTAGTGGGACCCATTGCAAGTGCAACAGGAACTAGCAGCAGCAATCTCAGAAATAAGTGTTTTGGCTAGTCTCTGATTACTGCAGGATTTGGTAGCTTCCCGTTACATGAATGGTGGATCCTGCTAGAACATAAGCAGCTCTTGGTACTGCTCAATGTATTTTCAGTCCCCCCACTCAAGTAACCTTGCTTATATTGATTCTTAAAATAAATTTACATTATGAAGTGCTCTCTTGTCCAATCGGATGCTGCTTCAGTGTAAGGGATGGTGCTTGGTGAATGTTTAATAGCAGAGATTCCATTCCCAAGGCAGTTAAACAGTTTCATGAGTTATATACAGTTAACACAAACTGACACAGATTGTTATTTCCAGATAAGTTATCTCTTCAAGTTGTACCATACTGTGTGATCATTAGTTTCTCACTCCCCACACACTTCACAAGTATTTTCTATTCTTGGTGCTTTGCACTGCAGCATTACTATTCCTATTTTTTACCAGTGACTTTGATCAAATTCTGGCATTTGAACCCTTGTGAGGAATTTGGCTTCCTGCTGTAACCATTGCATTTCCTAGTAGGGGCTTTCATTCCTTTCTCCTCTTGCTCTTTAGGTGTTTATTTGTTTATTTGTTTTTGATAACCCATTCGATTAGCCAGATTGGCTCTCAGAATAGTTTACAAATTAACAATGGGAAAAATATAAAACACACAATACGTATATTTAAAAAATCACAACCAACTGCAATATAGCAGAGGGAGGTTCAAGGCTACAACAATAACTAGGTATAGTAATAAGATATATAATAAAACCAAATTGTTGTGTCCTGGTATGCAGAAGCCCAAAATGCACAGCAGGGAAAGGTTTTCTTTTAAAAGATTTATTCTCAAGAATAACCAGCTACCAATGAATCATTCTAGATGGCACACCTGAGTAGTCCTCAGTCGGCCCTTTTATACATTGATCATTCAAGGGTTACATGTTATGGAGAGGATGATGTACTATTACACAGAAGAGGAAGAGGATGGGGTGGGCTGGTGTGAATTGCCCTTTGTTTGAGCTACTGTTATCTATCAAGTGCCAACTAGCTTTCTCTGGATTGGTGCCTGGTTAGTGCCAGCTACATTTCAAAGATGCACACATGCTGATTTCTAGAAAGGAGGGTTTTCTCTGCCCTAGTTATGTGTCAATGATTGCATGATCATACCTGTGTAAGCTATTCCTATTGATTTGTACATCAAAATCACACCATGACAATAGTTAGTAAGAAAAAAGCCAATATACCTCCCTGGGGAACTGATTCCATAATTGGGGTGCCACAGCTGAGAGGGTCTTTCCCCTTGTTGCTACCTTCCTTACTTTTAAAGGTGGCCCCCAATAAAGGGCCTCCATTAGGGTATGGGTAGGTGAATATGGGACTCCAGTTGTACCAGCTGGAGTCTCCAGACTGTTTTCAAGAGTAGTACCACATAAAGTGCATAACAATTGTCTAAATGCAAGGTTATCAGAGTGTGGATTACTGTTGCTACATAGGTTCTGCCTGTCCAGATAGAGGCATAGTCGGTATGTCAACCAAAGTTCTTCTTCGTGGTCTCCATGCAAGTCACACACCAATGGGGGGGGGGGCTTGACATGCAGTGTAGGCCTCATCTCAACCAAAGCTGATGGAAGGCGCTTCTGGTCACAGCTTGCACCTGGAGCTCCAGGGATAGTTCTGGCTTCAGGAGTACCCCAAACTCCACACTCTGTCCTTTAGGGGGAGTGCAACCCTGTCCAGGCCAGGACAGTTCTCCTTCTGGACTAAGGTTCCACCTATCAATAGTACCTCTGTCTTGTCTGTATTACGTTGCAATGTGTTATCCTTCATCCAGCCCATCTCCTCGAACAGACACTAGTTCAGGATCATCATGCCACATCTGGATCTGATGCAAATGAGAGGCAGAGCTGAGCGTACTGATGACACTAAGTTCAAACCTCCCAATGACTTCTCCCAGCAGTTTCATGTAGATGTTGAACACCATGGGGGATAGGATGGAACTTTGTGGCACCCCATGACACAGCTGCCATCATCAGCCTCACCAAATGAAAATTAGTCAATAAAACAGGACCAGAAGGTGCTCTGGAAACATCCGTTAAAGGGACTCCCTTAAATGTGGAGCTGAATTTGTGCGGAATTGGACTGACTTTATCCTCAAAGTGCCATGCAAGTTAGTCACAATGGACTACCAAGGGTTCTACCAGATCTTCCTTTGGGCTACTGTGTAAGAGGCCATGGACCTCTCGAAATAGCTCCACTGGATGGCACTCGGAAGATGCAATGCTGGTGGAGAAAGATGCTTTCTTTGCTGCCTTTACCATCACGGAGTAGGCTCAATAGTGAACTCTTACCCGTGTTTGGTCAGATTCAGCCTGTTTTCCTCCATCTGTGTTCTAGCCATCTTCCCAGTTGCTTCATCATCCCCCATTCTGCTGTATACCATGGAGCCATGCAAGCTCTGCACATGGGGAAAGGGCACTTAGGTGTGATCATGTCAACCACCTGAGCCACTTCTAAGTTCCATAGAGCGATATGAGCTTCAACAGGAGCACCAACTGTATTAGCTGGTTGTCTATATCTAATAATAAGTGCATCATTAAAAACAAAGCACTTGCCAAAAGCAGCCCCTAAGCACATAGCAGTTCTCCAGGATTCACAGGCGGATTTGATAATTCCTGTTTGAGACAAGCTAGTTGAGAAAAATACAGGTATCTACATACATTGTATCTACTTATGGTCTAAAATACAATATGGCCACTAGAAATTAAAGCAAACTGAAATACAGAAGCACTTATTGGAATGGAAAACCAATGTAGAACAGAGACGGATGCTTACAGATTGACAGATTTTTTTTAAGGGTTAGAGTATTGGACTGGGACTCAGAAGATCTGGGTTGTAGCTCTACTTGGCCATAAAGCTTGCTGAATGATTGTGGGCCAGCCATTCACTCAGCCTAACTTACCTGGTAGGTTTGTTTTCAGGATAAACACAGAGAGGAGGAAGACCATATAAGCCCCAGGGTTACTTGCAAGAGAAACATCATAAAATATGAATGTAATCCATCATCATCATCACAGGGAGAAAAATAAAATCCCATCAGTGTCATCTCTGTCCTTCTTGTTTTTCTTGAATATTGTGATGCACAATTCTAGGATAGTGGTTTCTGAATTCAGGCCCTATTCTGATAATTTAGATATTAAAAATTAGAGTATTGAAGAATGTGAATGAACTTAACTCTTTTGGAATTAGAGAAGTAGTTTTGATTGGATCTAAGAGATTTTGTGAGAAGAGGGCATGGTGTGACAATTTTCTTTTTGTTGACTTGTAACATTTTCAGGACTTTGGTCAAAGCTGAATCACTGCCTTTCACTGAACCCCTTGGAATCATTTTTCATTTCTTCACACAGCCAGAGTTTGTTCTGCTTCCCCCCCGAAACATTCTATTTTGTTTCCTTTCTAAATCTATATGGAATGAATGACTTCTGGTCACTCTTTCTGAAAAGCATTTTCTTTTCTGGAATCCCAGCTGTACGAATAAGCCCAAATGAAAAGAAAATGGTGCTATAGCACCACTGGGTTGCCAAGGATTGCTGACATTGATGAATCATTTTTATTCATATATCACAGAGGAAACCTTGCATAGATGTGGACAATGCAACTGGAAGCTCTTTAGAAAGAGGCCATCTTAGGTTTGCAGATAAATAGTCCTAGTTATAAAAACGATCACCTTCAGCCACCTGTTCAGGGCTGAAGAGATTTTTGTTAAAGACAGCTGTCCTAGAATTAATGTGCAGATATCTTCAAAAGAAGTCGTGACTTTATTAACCCCCCTCCCAAAGTAAAGACTTTTATGGAGAGCCTTGATGCTTTTGTTTAGGAACAGGCAATTTACCTACGGTAGGCTTAAAAATAATTTTAACTAATGCTGATGTCATATTCCATGTGTGTTATTTCTTTGCTCTATTACATTACTCTCTATTGACCTCATTTTGATGACATTATTTTGAGCAGTATTGTGGTATCTTAATTACATTTTTTTATCTGAAACTGAAAAAAGTATTCTGAAAGGAGTTGTTTCATAAATGCCATAGATCATGAAAGGCCACACATGACTTAAATTATTTGGATAGCCCTGCACTCTCCATATCTATTATGATTTTAATTTTTAAAATATTGATAATTTGAAAAAAAATCTCACATTCACACAATTATTTTCATGTGTGTGTATGTGTGTGTAGAGAGAGAGAGAGAGGAGAGTAGGAGGGAGGGAGGGAGTATAGGAACACATACATTATTGTATATATAATAACTACTTGATTAAAGAAAAGTTAACCTAGCCAGCTAATCACCTGAACTTGCATCTAAACATTCTATGCAGGTTAGACAGAAACCACCCCCCCATAACTACTAGCATTCCCCAACCAAGCATGCGCCTTAAATGATGTAACTGATTATTTAGCTCTGCAATCCTATGCACATCTATTTAGAAGTAAGTCCCATTGAATTCACTGGGGCTTACTCTGAGATAAAGTGGATATAAGATTGCAATCAATGGGCTGGTTTGCATGATCATCCTGGCTAGTTGTGAGCTGTGCTTCATGCCAGGTAGCATGGCTTGTTGGACGGTAAAACAGCCCTCAAGTAACCCTACAACAAGCCATGTCAACCAGGTTTGGCTGGATGGTGATTACAAAATTTGTGTCTGGGATGCCCTGGAACACACTGCAGTTCACAACAAGTAACATGGTTTGTTTTTATCATGCAAACTGGTCTAAAGGTTGTTATATACCTTGGGTAACTCAAGTTGTTCATAAGTTGTGGCACACAGGTCTTGTAGAATACATTTAAGCAGCTAGTAGCTACTTGAGCATCAAGGAAGGCATTGTAAAGTAGCAGCAGGCTGCTGCTTCTCCATTGTCCTTTTCTTTTTCTTTGATACCATTGTGTGATCCCTTTGCCCACAAGTGATATCATTGCATGGTCCCTTTCCCTACAAGCCACATGATGTGAGGTGGGAAAATGCAAACTGTGGTGATGGCATAGCAGGTTCTGTGTATTAGATGTTACAAGAAAATGAAACTGAAATGACGTGGAGCGCTGGCAGCCTCATGTCAGTTATAATGTCTCTGTTGTCTCTTATCTCATTGTATCAGCATCTCCAGTAGACTGGAGATGCCACTACTCTGACTAACCATGACTTTCCAGAGCACCCAGCAGGAAATGCTTCCAAGAACTGTTACATGTGATCTTTTTAACTGAAGATGCCAGGGATTAAGCATGGGGCCTTGTACATTAAAAATGTGCTCTCTTACTCAGGAGCTATCTCAGGGAGTCAGGGCTGAGACCTGAGCCAAGACCCTGAGCTGAAGTATACAGGAATTGCAGCAGTTGTTCACCCAAAGTTTCAGTCTGGACAGGAAGCTCTTTCTTATCTAGGAAAGCCCAGTGATCAAAAGACTAGCTCAGAGCCTGGAATATATCACTGTTGTGGAAGATGTTTCCCACTGCTATTCCAATAGCTTATTGCATGTGGCAGCTACATACAGAGACACATTCTCACCCCAGTGCTTCTCAACATGGAGGCATCAAGTTATAAGCATCCTAAAATATTTAAGAGAGGTTTCCTCATACTGCATACTACAATCATAATTAAGTTTTCTACCTTTTCCTTGTTCCTTCTGCCCACTGTTTCATCTTTGGGTTTTACCATATATTTTTTCAAATTCTGATCTTATTAACAAATTTGTATTATGTGAATAATATTTCTATTCTATGATGGCTGACATTTGCAATTTTATTAGCATTTTCCCTCAATAAGTGGAAATGAATGTAATAGCATTGATTCCCCCAATGTTCTACTTAGTACTCTTCTTCTCCAGTTATCAAAGTTTTCTTATGACGTTTGATTAAATAAAAAAATCTATTTTACAGAAGTAAAATAGCAGCCCACAAACTTTCATTCTGTAAAGCAGAAACTCCATGCAACTTTTAGACCACCTATGGGTATTATAACAAACCAACCTTGGCTTCAAGGCCAAAGCAGATCCCCCATGTATTGTGCTGAAGAAACTCAGCTAACTGTCAGTGAGGATTTTCAGTCCCCCAGAAATCTGGGAAGACTGGCTCTATCTAGCTTGTGATTAACTAATGGGGATCACCTCAGATGTGCAAAACCCTTTAGGTACAAACCTGGGAGAAGAAAGATGCTTATGGTCTTGGTTTGTTTTGATTTGCTTGCTTTGCCTTTGGAGGCCTCACTTTTTGAGGTCCTGCACTACTAAAGACTTGTTCAGCTGGTACTTAGAGACAGGCTTAGTCTGTTTTGCTGTTTTGCCTTGTAAATATTGTTTCCAAACATTGCTCTGGTTCTTTTGTAGATTATTTCCTTTCCCTTTCCCCTTTTCTTTTGTAAATAAACTTAGCATCTATTATGCTTGAATCTGGGTACTTTAAAGCAACGGACCTTTGCACAAAGTCCAGAGCTTTCCTCATAGTTATTGTTACAGTTTAGGTTTTCAGACATAAGGATTTGAAATAGAGGGTGTTGGCTGGCACTCTTGTTTCATATGCCTTAGGGGTGTCCTAGGGCTGAGCTGAAATGCTGGGCTGGCTGAGGAATGCTGGGACTTTTAAGACTTTAAAAAATCTAAATATGCATAGGTTTGTGCCTTTAATTATGACATACCCTTATTTTGCTTCTTTCCTAATTAACTGAATGATTTCTCAGTCATCACGTATTGGTCCTAAAGCTCATAGAAGAGCACAAGTCACCTTAATGATTTTTCAGTGGCTCCAATTACTGTATGACTGTCCCTGATCCCATTGCATTAATGAAAAAAGAGCATTATCTATAAATCTGGTAAATAGAAATAAATGATAAGTGGAGTAAGAGCATTCAAATCTAGGAAGAGCTCTGCTGGATCACATCAAAAATTCATCCAGTCTGCCATTCTGTTTCCAGCAATGATCAGCCAGATGCTGGTGAGGTATTAAGGCAATCCCATTCCACTGGGTTGTATCCAGTGGCATCTGTCTGCCAGTGTAATTAACAGCTGGCAGAGTAAATTTCTCCCTGCAGCCACTCCTCCTGCGTGCTCCCAAGTCTGCTCTGGAGCATTACAGGACACTCTGGAGCAGATTTGGGGGGCATGCACAGAGGCGGGCTTTCTATGGGTTACTGTAGCACCTTAATTAGTTGTGAAGGGGGATACTTTATGCTAGGGAAATATTACAGAGCATGAGAATAATACCATTAGTATTGTAGTGATGCTCCAGCATGGCAGGCACATACACTGACAAAATTAGTACCTGGATATTAATGAACTGAATCCAATTATTGTGACATAGCTGGTTTGTCAGTTACAATGCAAAGGACATGCCCTGTAGCTAGCTGTCCATCTTTTTGAAGAAAATACAAATGGTTGAGTTACAGCAGTGTCCTAACAGTCAGGTTTCCTCTAGCTGATCAACAATATCAAAGTTAAATAGAGATTCTGAATGGCAGTAAGCTAGTTTATTGGAAGAATTTATATTCAGTTTATTTATTTGAATGGAAAGCCTGACAGATTTTAATGTCTTGGTAAAATTTGCGTGCCTACATTTTAAGTACAGGAATCCCTTCAGAGAGAGAGTGATGTACAATACAGGGCTGACTGAAATCGAATTGTATTCTGAAATGGATTTTCTGGTAGCCATTTCCAGAAGCAGCTTTTTTCTCACTGGGGTATAACAGTGGCTGCTTTCCCATCCAGGCCACTGCACCCAGCATGGTATTCCCATTATGGGAAAATAACTCACTACCATTACTTAGATTACTAACTGGAGCTGCTGACAAAGCTCTGTTCTCCCAGCATCACTTCCCTGCAACACGTCCAACTCTTTCATATACTTTGGTGTGTGAAATGTATGTATGGATGAATCTGTCACTTTCACATATTCCTATGTGTGGTTCTTTTACCCTAAAGATCTTTTTAATATTCATAAAGAAATTTGAGAAATTTGGTACAGTTTTATATAAAAGTACAATCAATGAGCTCAATGAAATTCTCATCCATCTGCACCAGCAACATTCATCAGCCCTATAGAAAAGACCTGCTGTCATCTAGCTGTTAAAGATAAGGGTCCTCTAAGAAAGAAGAGGAGGAACCTTAACTGAGCATTAAATAAATGCTTGGATGGAATTCATACCCAGAGAAAGAAGCATTTGAAAGATAGCCCTGTGCCTAGAAAGAAGAATATCTCTTTTGCTTTATTCCACATTCACTTTTAAAATTCAAGTTCTTTCCATCCTGTTTAAGAGGAAATTAGCAAATTTTGCTTGTGTTTGTTTACAGAAATGAACAGAACAAAATTCTCACTTATTGCTAGCAGGAAGTGTCTCCAATAGGGAAATAAAATTCAGGGTCTCCATGCACAATTTTAAATTACTTGCCCCTTGACAAAACAATTTAAATGAATATCTTGTTTTGCTCCCTTTTTTGGGACCAGTACTCACTCACTGCAAGTACTTCCTATAATTTTCTAAAAAGGCTTCCCAGCACATTAAGCTTCTCATAGCAACCTTTGTATACTGCATAAGATTTGTTGGGATATTACTGTAAGTTGCCATCCCCAATAAAGTGCTGCAAGGTTATAGTACAGCCTCTCTGGAAAAGGTCCCCTTGTCTGCAAGCAGTCTACATTTAATCAACATATAAACACTGTGCCTGAGACTTGATGAACAGCAATTATAGCATGTGGAAAGCAGTTACATGTTCCATGCAACCACCATCTTGCTGAAATGTGCTTGCTGTTGTATGCTGGCCCACTGTGTCAGTATGCTAACAAAATCCTGTGGCCCAGATAGCCTTATGCAACAGCGGACTAACAGTATATGGGCATGGGCTGTTGCATACAGTAAGCATGTTGGAGTGAGATGGCAGCCATATGGAATGTTTGCACAGGACACTGTTGCATTTCAGTCAGGCCTCATATGTCCAGATGTTTATGTTATCCACATCCCAAAGAAGGTGGTATGCATTAATAAAAATTGGTGTTAATTGTGAAACTAGTGGCTTCTAGTAGTCCTTAATATGAAGATAATGACAGCAAAAATAAGACATTGGGCTAATATTTGTCCTTTCTGTCTTGAAATATTTAGGTTGGAATCAGTATTGGGCTTGATGATCCTTGGAGAGACTGCCAAATTAAACATGTCCTGCTTGAAAGTTTTAATGGATCTAGTGAGAGATTTTATTTCAAGCTCAATGCCTCTTCAGAAGCAGGTAACAGGCAGGCTAATTTAGATGTAGGAAGGAAATGTTTTAGAAAAACACTAAATTGAGCAGAAGTCAAGCATTTATTTTCTTTACTGAGGTTTCTGTTGGCCTTAGTCTTCTAGATTGAGAAACTGGATAAACAGACCAGTTGTATATACTTGAAAAGTAATTCTATAGCCCAGTGCTTTCTGAGTTGCTGATGGCTAATTACTTCCTCAGTGGTGAAAACAGCTTGTTTTTGTGAGACTGGCTTGGGAATAAGTCACACTTAGTGCAGTAAAACTTGCCTTTAAGGAAGGCAAGGAACCATGTCCAACAGAGCAGTGGCCCTCCAGATGTTATTATCCTAGCCTGAATAGCCAATATAAGGGAATGATGGGAGTTGCAGTACCACAACATTTGGAGGTTCACCTCTTCCATATTTCTGGCTTACAGGATCAAACGGGAAGGTGTTTTGTAAAAAATTCACTAAATGAGCCTTGTTACTGTATGCTCTTTGATTGTTTACATATTTAAATATCACCATTAAGTGGTAGATTTAGGTAATTTTAGATTGTGGACTTAATGTTCCAACCCCCTTTTGATGGTAATGTGTACTGCTTAATCAAAATGGTAAGCCAGCATTGCTGTGTTTGAGGCCCTGCTTGTGTTCCTGAATAGGGCCTTGGTAGTGTGACTCAGAGCCCTGCCCTGCCTGCACCGGTTTCTTTCTCAGAAATATTGCCTTGTAACTGATGTGCTATTCACTTGATTAAAACGTAATGTTTCTTCCTATAGCAAAAGAGTAGCAAGGAGAGCTTCTCAAGCTGGCACTGGCAAGTGGGATATGTATACACTGATATACTGAGAGAAATCTGCTTGCATGGCATTAATGCAGATTTGCAAAAAACTGCTTTTCTTGGATTCTGTTATTGTGTCAAGGAATTTAAAGAAGACAAAGAATTAAGAGGGGCAGGCTTCCTCAATCTTTTGTGCTACTGCTCTTCATCTAATGACTGTAAGTATCAAAGAAGCAAATGTATTCCTCCATTTTTGTGTATTTTGTGTACTTGCATATTCATACTTGTGGTTTGTACAAATTTTGTACTTATGAAGATATAGCTTTACAGCATCATAGCATCATTTTTTGTATAGATAGACAGATAGACACACACTTTCAAATGTTTTGTTTATTTCCTACAGCATTTATGCTGAAACTCTGAATATCTCATCCCTGTATTTTAGTAAGGACAAGTTTCTCCTTCAGAAAACTCCACACACCTTGAATAAATATTGGTGCTCTTACCTGAAATTCTTACGCATACTTACTGGGGATTGATTGATTGATTTTGTATGCCATCCTATTATATAAGATCTCAGGACGGCTTACAATATTTAAAAAGACAATTAAAACAACAATTGCAATAAATAATAAAACAAAACAATAAATTTCAAACAGAACAACTAAACTTAACAACTATTAAATTTTAAAATACTGTTTAAATAAAAAGGTTTTGGCCTGGTGCCAAGAGGAGTATAAACTTGGCACCAGGCTTACCTCTCTGGGGAGTACATTCCAGAGTCTGGGTGCCACAGCAGAGGAGGCCCTACTCTGAGTTGATAACTTTTTTACCTCTCTTGGGGTTCCCGGAGTAGGCCTTCTCCCATAGATCTTAAGGGGCGTGAGGGATTTAAGAGGACTTAGAGACATCCAGGAAGACATCCTTCTGATCAGGTGCACCTACACATACCACCTTTGTTTGTTTACTATATTTTTCTTTTCAAGGAATTTGAGATGGTTTACATATTTCTGCTTTTCCTCTCATCTCACAACAACCCTGTGAGGTAGGTTGGGCTGAGAATCTGTGACTGGCCCAAAGCCACCCAATTGGCTCCATGACTGAGTGGGGACTAGCACCTGGAGCTCTTAGATCCCCAGTCTCACACTCTTAACCACTATGCTACACAATGTTACCATCTGTAAGAGCACAACCACCTCTTAATCAGTATTTAAAGATAATCTCAAACACTGGAGTGTTAATTTAGCCAAAACAGACATAATGCCCTTTGTTTCATGGTAGTTCAGGCTTGCCACACCTCAAGAATACACCAATGGGGCAAGAAATGTATGAGGTTTACCTGGTATCATCACATAAAAACAAAGCAAAAAAAAAAAAAAATCATAACCAGCACACAAGAAAGGACAACAAAAAGTAGACTTAAATTTTTAGTATAAAGTTAAGTTGGCTTTTGACTGTATGCCCACCACACCTGATGAAAAGTGTCCTTGGCAATCAAAGTCATCTGGGTCTCAAGTGAAAAAGATGACTCTGGGATCCTTTCTGAGCTGCACATCTGAAACAAGTTGAATGCCACTCAACCACTCATGTCTGGGTTGAGTTTCAGTTCACTGGCCTTCATCCAGTCTTCTGCCTTGCTCAGGCACTAATTTGGAACATCTAATGCCTTTCCTGGGTTAGAAGAAAAGGAAAAGCAGAGTTGGTTATCATTGTCATATTGCTGACAACTCAGCCCACATCCCTGGATAATCAAGATTTTAAATAGCACGGGGGATAAATTTGAGCCTTGTGGAACCAAGTCCCTGCTCTGTCCAGCATCCTGCTTATATACATCAAGAAAGAGGTAAACTCCAGCCTATGGGCCTGAAATTTAACCATAACGTTATTTATAAATTACCTTCATTAGATGATCACCTGGGATCAGTGTGCATGTAGCAGGGATGGGAAACAGACATTTCTCTCTAGTACAGGTGTGTTACCAAATTCAGCCAGTCAACAGCTAGGGCAAACCCGGGTGGACCCCAGACCCGAGTCAAAAGGAGCCTGAGATGAGACTGAGAGCCAAAACCAGCTTTATTCTAGTGCACTATAGAATAAAGGGAGACAAAAGGGGATGTTCAGCCCAAAGCAGTGTTGAAAGTTGCAGCCCGGTACATGCGTTTTATACCCTAGGTAAGCAATTAGGTCACCTAATACACTTAGTATTATACCTCTAATGCATCAATACATTAATGTAGCCACACCCTCACTGCTGTTAGCTTCAAAGAGTCTTTTCTTCTGTCAAGGGCCAGACATTTTCCATGTTCATTTCTTATCTGCTCGAGATTCACACAGGCTTGCCATGTTCTTCCTCCCTGCACATTTGCAACTTTCATGGCGGCTATAACCAGTTGCCACTGTTCCTTTGATTATTGTATTCAAGGTCAGGCTAGTGTGTTAGCTGTGGGTTACACAAAGTTCATTTTGTTCTTATCCGCCCTCCCTTCTGGGACAGTATAACTGTGGTGTTTTTACTATGCGGCCTTCCTCTGGCCAACTACTTTTGGTGTGTTTTGGGGTGCTGCAATTGGCAACAGGTGTGTGCAGCCTTTTCTGTCCTGAGAGCTCCATGTAATAGAAACAGAGCGAGTCAGAAGGGGCCTCCCAGGCCAGATAAGGGACCGCATACACACACATGCTTGACTGAAAGAGAAAGTCTTCAGTTGCTACTGGAGCACAAATAAAGATGTCCTAATCTCTAATTGGGCAGTGAGTTTAAAGCCTTAAACAGCTTGGATCTAGGTTACCTAAATTGGTGTCCCTTCCGGTATCTATCTTCCCATAGCCTAAGATCATCATCATGTAGTCTTGCCACATGAGGCAGGGCAGTTGGCTAGGAGAGGAGGGGGAAAAGAGAGTGAGAGAGATAGACTGAGTCATATATGCCAGTGCTACTTTTGAGAGGTATACAGCAATGTTTGTATCTGATTGAAAATGGGAATGTCTTAAAAGTGACTGTTGGAAAATATTAAAGGTTTATGCTAGATATATAGATGTATCAGTAGTACTTTGTGTGAAATGACAGAGTTTGGTTTGCTCAATAACCTGGCAGTATTAAGACATTCATTACCAAAGCACTAAGCTAAGGTTTTCTCATTTATGTTGTTTTCATAAATATTTCCAGTTGCTAAAAGAGATGCTGTATGCTAAGTGGTGGGCTGGCACTTGAAAACATAATGAGAAATGGAAATGGAATGAGGACATGCTTGAAACCCATCTGAAAGGTTTTGACATTATTGTGATAGAGGAGAGGTAATGGTATTGTTGCCATGTCAAGTGATGCTGTTTCTTTCATTATGGGGTCCTTGCAATTTGACTCTGGTAAGATCAGATTCCCCTGTGATCTTTTAGAAACTGACTGGACCTGTACAACTTCCACATGCTTCAGCAGTCATGGCTTGAAGTCTTTCATGTACCAAATGCTAGCACATTTGTGAGACATTATGGAATGTCAAATGACCTTATAAGTTTGTGGTATTTTGAAATGTAGACAAACAAGAACTCATCCATGTGTCTGGGAAAATTCCAAAAGTGGATCCTTTGCTCCACTTTCTGTAGATTCTATTTACTGATTTAGCAATGTCACTATATGTGCTGCTTTACACAGTAATATAGCAAAAAAAAAAAAAAAAGACCCATATCCTGAGACTACGATGTAAATTTGGCTAATACAGGGCGTCCACACAGGATCAAGGGACAGAAGGGAGCAATAAAGAGAAAGACAAAAGAAGAGGCAGAATGAGAGAAGCAGGTTTCACAAGGAATAAATATAAGTGAATGCAGTTGTATTTAGTCTTTGCTTCAGGTGATGAAGTTCACTAGTAAGAGTGTAGCTAATCACCATTTCTCCAAAATGCACATTCTTGGCATCTCAGGCATGCATGATCCATTTGATTCCATGCAAGGGTAAATAGAGGAGGACAGAAATGACTTGTTTCCTTAGGTGAACACAACAATATCTGTGTGTGTGGTGAGCAAGAAAAATTAGTATGATAGATAGTGTCACCCATATGGAAATTCATAGAGATTTTCTATGACCTGTGTAGATTTTCACCAGGTACTCTGAAACCAACCTGACCAGAGGAAATCAATTTAGAATAAATTACCAGCTCTTGCTACCTACATAGATGTCAATAAAGATACAGTGACTACCTCTCAAACTTCATTATGTGCATTCACACTGATCTCATGCTAAATATTTCCCAGCTCAGTTCAGTGAACACCCACTCTGTTGCAACCTTGGAAAACTCTGTGCTTGAAATGTAAAAAGTCATTATTGCTGCTATCTTAAATTCAACTATACATACTTAAGTGTATATTAGTACAAAACATATTCTCTAGATTTCCTGTTTTGAGCTAATCTACCTGTTATGTGGGAAATCCATGACTGACATTCTTCCCATGCATTACTTAGAGCAAATAGCAGCCTTGGGGTGAGGGGAAGAAATAAAGGCTTTCCTCCCAGTTGTGTCTCACCGTGTTCCTGGCAGGACCAAGCCAGAAATGCATGAGACTACAGAGTAACAGACAGACCTTGTTGCTTGGCCTGGTACTGAGGGGAGTCAGAACTCTCAATCCTCTCTCAAACAATCACTCAAAAGTGGGGTCTATTCAAGTTGACCATCGGTTCATGGAAAACAGTGGACTTTGACTGCTCTCATCCCCTTCATCCCAATGTCAAGATCACCCAGGAGCAGAGGTAGCATTGTGTCTGAGCTGATTATCTCAGGCCCAAAGTTGTAGTTCCCATCTGGTAGCATAAGGCAGTGGTTTTCAACCTTTCCACAGCTGGGGACTGGTGAAAACAGGAAAACCACCTTGGAGACTGCTGAGGCAGAAACAAAAAGCACCATACACACAGTACAGTATTGTGTTTTAATTTCCAAACACAATGCCAAAAAAATGAAAATTCTCCAGAACAACCAGAGACTGAGCAACAAAAAATGTCAACAAAAGAACAAAATACCAAAATTGGAGCAGCGTGGCTTCCAGTCGGCTCCCACTGAGCCATCTCTCCCTTCCCTGGTCCCCCCGGTAGCACTGGTGCACCCCCTACGAATATGATGCCAGCCAAGAAGCCCAGCCAGCCAGCCATTGCACCTGGCCACAGCAAGTGGAATTCCCTCCCCCCGCCCCCCCCCCCCCCCAGACTGGCAGGAAATCTCTGTCAGACCAGTGCTGGTCCATGGACAGGTGGTTGAAAACCACTGGTCTAAGGTATCCCATCCATGAGCCCCAATCATGAGGAGGAAGTCAAGTTTCTCATGTGCTCTGGATCTGGACCCTGATTACATTCTTAGGAATGGGTAAGGCAGTAGAAGCAGTTAAATTACTCTTGCAAGCTAGCCAGCACTACAGAAGCACTAAATTGCTCTTGCAGTCTAGCCAGCACTACAGAAGCACCTTATCTTGTTGTTCTCATGGTGATTCTTTGCTAGGCAGCTTCTCTGCTCTCCAGAACATTTTGATCCCAGTCTCTCTGGACAGCTGCTTGGTTTTCCATCAAGGCAGAATTTTGAGCCACACAGCAAGGCTGAGATATATTTCTCCGATCAAATTGGCAGTCCCCTGCAGCTGCATTTCATTAAAAAGGAAAACATTCAGAGATCCAGTCATGGGTCTCTTACAAGTCTCTCCTTGGGGAAATGTAATGTTTTGAAAAGCAGTACAGAAATTCTTCTTTTTACAGGTGTTGTTTAGTCTTTCGATCAGGCTTCCTGAAATAATCAAGACACATTTCTAGATTGCTAGAAAATATTATATCTCATTTGTGCCATGATTAAAGTTGGGACCAGTTTTTATTTAGGATGGGGTTATAATTATTTAGAAGTATGACATGAAAATGAATGCACTTAATTCTTCCCATATATATTTCAGACCACACATTTATTTTATGTACTGAATTTGATCAGCATAATATTTATTTATTTATTTTGACATTTGTGTGCTGCCTCCTGCTCCATGTGTTGTCTCTGGGCAGCTCACAACACTTAAAATTGCAAACACATTAAAACAGTAAAATTAATAAAACCTAACAATAAACTATAATCAAAATAGCAATAAATACATAGGTCATTATAGGTTCTCACTGGGGGGACAACCATAAAATGATACATTATTATAATCATTAAAACCAGTTATTAAAATTTATTATTAAAATTTGTAGTTTAAAAGCCTAGAAAATGTTTTTGCCTGGAGCTGAAAAGAGAGTAGTTTCAGCCCCAGGCAAATTTCTCAGGGGAGCTCATTCCACAAGTGGGTGGCAGCCACTGAGAAGGTACTTCTTCTATTTGCCATCCTTCTCACCTCTTTGAGGGATGGCTTCTTTAGAAGGACCTCCTGCTCAGATCTCAGCGGTTGGTATAGGCAGGAGGCAGATATATATGAGAGAAGGTACTCAGGTCCTAAGCCATTTAGAGCTTTGTATGTCAAAACAAACATTGCAAGATGGTAAATAATTAGTGTAATATGGGCCTACAGGGTAGTGCCACTTATTAAATGCATGGCCCTATTCTGAACCAGTGGGATTCACCAGACCATCTTCAAAGACTGTTCCACATAGAGTGCATTACAGTAATCTAACTTGCATGTTACCAATGTATGTATAATGGTAATAAGATCCTGTCTGTACAGGTAGGGGTGAAGCTGGTAAATTTGCTGCAGCTGAAGGAAGGCACTCCCGGTCACTTAGTCTACCTGAGCTTCCAAAGACAGTCCTAGGTCCAGGAGCAGCCCCAAGCTGCAGAGTGCAACCCCATCCAGGGCAGGGTAATGGCCCTCCAACCTGTCAGATGTAGTGCCTACTGGCAGTACTTCTGTCTTGTCTGGATTAAGCTTCAGTTAATTTTTAATATAATGTTTATTTTCTTAACATGTACAAATACATAGAAGAAAATATAGAATAAAAGAAAAACTACTAAAGAAACGGTTTATTGACCCACATCCAGTTCATTATTGAGCCCAGACACAGGTTCAGGATAGAGACGGCTTCACCTGGATTAGATGTAAATGAAAGGTAGAGCTGAGTATCATCAGCATACTGCTGGCACCTCAGCCCAAACCTCCTGATGACCTCTCCCAGTGGATTCATATAGCTATTAAACAGCATGGGGGATAGTATGGAGTCCTGTGGAACTGGGGCAGAGCAGCTATCCCCCAGCACCACCTTCTGGACATGAAAGGAATGGAAAGGAGCAGAACCACAACAAAACGGTGCCCCCAGCTCCCATACCAGCCAACCTGTCCAGAAGGACACCATGGGTGATGGTGTCAAACACTGCTGAAAGGTCCAGGAGAATCAAAGGGGTTGCACTCCCCCTATCTCTCTCTGTCAGCAAAGGTACAGGGGACCAAGGCAGTTTCCACCCCTAATATATGATAAGATGCTCACTACAAGAGAAATATTGTTGCTTTGTTCAAATAATGTTAATGTGTTGGTTTTGTTCACACCTTAGATAATTCTGTCAAAGCCCTTTACACATTCTTTCCTTCCTTACCTTCCTCTTTGGTAAGGTAACATCCTCCTTGCTCTTTTATTCCTTTCTCTGCATCCTAACAAGAGATATACTACACAAAAAGCCTATTATTAACCTCCCTTTCCTCTCTTATACTATGCATCTTACAGGATCACCCCACATAGCAAAGTCAATGACATCTGTCATAAACGTGAAGACAAATATATGTATGCTTGATTTTGAAGGTTACTTCTGAAATGCTTTACCACCACCTCTGTCAGGGACATCAAAAAATTAAAAAAAAAAGCCTAAATCAGTGTCTTACCAATATCTGGACACTTACAATTTTCCTATTAAAGTATGCTTTTGAGGGAGGCAAAGAGACAGGCAGGCAGGCAGATTAAATCTCCTATACTTTAGGAGATTTAAAGGGAGTTTGGAGATGGTGCCCAGATTTCTCACAATACAGCATTGCCAGCCTGGCAGTTTAAATTTGGAATGTGAGATAAATGGGGGTATAAAGGGAAGAGTTGGCCAGTGAATCTAAAAAGTCAAAGTTAACAAGCCAAATTAGTCAGACAGCAACTGAGAACCAAGCTGTCTTGGGCATGGGGGATACACTGTAGAAAAGGGGGGAGGAGAGTGAATTCCTAGCCTCAGTGAGGCGGTGCCAAGCCAGATGGGCAGACCAATTATGTAGCGTCGAATTTCCCAACTGTTTGGGCCACAAGCATAAACCAGAGAGTGGAATCTAGACTCTGGGAAAAGTCAGGGAGATGGGGACCATTCCAGTTTGGAATCAACTCTTCAAATGGTCCAAAATTGCTCCCACAGATTGGAAAGATTGCTACTTTGATTTATGTAACTTGTTAACATCTCTCACCCTGTATCACAGCAAAACCCACTAAGCCTCAGTAATGAACTATATTTTATCCGCTTTCATCTTGCTGTGCTGGAAAAGAAAAGCCAGGCTGAGGGCTGGAGCGGGTGGGGAATGTGCTCACAACAGGAAGGCAGGGAAGACTGGGAGTTTATTCAAACAGTCCTACACAAGATGTTCACCTGTGCTTTGTGTTCCTTTGGATGACCCTGAAACATCCTTCAGCAATGGCAAATGAGCTGTATCCACACTTTAGAAGACAGAAACAGAGAAGTCTTGCTCAACAAATATAGCTCTTTTTACAGGGACAAAATTGTGTTCCATGCCCTTGCCTCAGTTTGTACTGTGCTTTTGTACTGCAGTGGAGCTATCCATATTGTAGTTCCCACTGGAAGTGCCTCTCACAGAAGTGGACATGACTTCTGTCACTTTCACTTGTGCTGCTAGGGGAGGGCGGAACCCAAGAAGTGAAATGGATAAAATTCATTGGCAGTGCTATGACAGGGCTAGGAAGATCATACCATAGTAAGTGTTCACTAAAGTTTCGGTTATTATTTTAAAGCTTAGGTCAGATTTATTTACAAGGCTGGCTTAAAACACACCAGCTTTTATTAGGATTGGGTTTCCTTTAACCTGTTACAGTAGTCAAGAGAGCTTTGGGGCAGCAGCTTAATCTGAGTGCACTGGAATAGCATAAATGATATAAGCAGATTAACAAACGGATGCAGAACTGTTTTTCCATGTGTATTGGAGATAGCTTGCCAATACTAACTTGGGTGAAGACATTGATTAATTATGCACCTGACACAAGACACAGGATATTGGCCAATAGCTCCAGTATGACTACTCCTTTATGTTATGTGCAGATTGCTACATTTGCAAGACTCCAAGACCCCTCAAACAATGCTAATGCAAACCTTCAGTGATGATGCATAAAGAAGAGGACTCACCAGTATGGTTTTCCCTAAATAGCTTCTGTCAAATTACTGATCACCTTGACCTGGCCTAGCTAATAAGTCCTACAGGATCACAGTCCCGGACATTGTGACTGATGCTCTCTGCATCTTGTGTCTTTTGTGTCTGTTTACCTATCCCCATACAAATGCATGTGGTGGGACTGAATTAAAACCTGTCAGAATTTCCATCATCCAACAAAAAGCTTGTCTTGGCACTAGTTTGAAGAGTTCAGCATTCAAATTTTACTAAAGATGACAGGTCTCTCATCCATTATCACTGTCTCATCAATCATAGCAACAATAGCAAGGCTCCTGTGGAGAGGTTATTAAAGTCTAGCTTCAAGATTCCCCCCACCCCACCTGCATTTATGCCACCATCTCTGTACATGCACAAGGACCTCAGTGTATGTGTGTGTGTATGTGTGCATATCTCTATCTAAAATCACGACTAAGGAAATCAGAAACAATCAGAACTAACATAAAGCTATACTTCCCAATTCCCCATTTAAAGTTATTCAGTTAAAATGTATTAAATCTGACTTTACAGTGTTAAGGAAATGCTAAGTAGAGTTGGTAAGTGTCTTGATGGCTGACTTTAAAAACCAGATGCCTAAATAAGCGGCCTAAACAAAATAATCAGTTCCAGTTTATGCCGATGAGTATTCTCAAAGATCACGTCAGATTGCCCATTTTTGTTCAGCTAAGCAAGGGGTGATTTAATATTTCTTATATCTTTTTTACCTTCCTGCATTTAAGATGGATTATTAAAGCAATGTCCCATGAAATACCTAGACAACAATATCAATATAGATTGTTAAGTGACAGGAGCCATAAAGCTCCTACAGAATATGGTGCTTCTTTCTGTAAGAGGCCGTACTGCCTGTGCCCCATGCCAGCTGAGATGCAGAAGATAGGTTTTATAATACAGTAGTTAAAAATTAATCCTTTTTATTTGAAGGAGGGTCAGTGTGCAGAACAAATGTTTTCTATTTAAAGTATACTTGGTGCATTCTTGTCCCACTTTTGGTGTTTGAGATGATAGGAGTGGTAAAACACCTTCAGAATTACTAAACACATTCTTGTTTTTCAGTGGTTACTCAATTAGCATTGCTAAAAGAAAAAGTTAAAAAAATTGAATATGAAAAGATTTTTTTTTCTTTTCAGGATCTCTGAATATCTAATGGATCTTTCTTCTTTAACTTCTGTTCTTTTTAAAGAGCTTTTGTTGCAGAGGTTTTTCATGTGCCACCCTCCACCCCCAGCATCTTCACTTGCTGAGCTGTCAGGGGCATATTTCTCTCCATATATTTAAAGCAACATTTTTGATAGCTGCCACTAGGTCATGCAAAGTCGAACAAAAGAGAGACTTGTGATGCTGCTAGGGACCTGGATGAGCAGTTTTGTAATAGATTTCCCTCAAAATGTCTAGACATGATTATTAGATTGCAGTCCACTTTTTTGACAGTTCTAACCTATTGCAATTGGCTTGTCTTTGTAAGGAAGGTTTCGTTGCTGTTGGCTGTTATTGCATTAAAAATGTGCCACTCGTGTGGTATAGGCTTTCTTCACTAATATTTTTATTCAACAATTCAGTATTGGCTTAACTCAACTGGAAAAGAGCAATACAGCTTACTTGGTAAATCTTGAGTTGATAAAGCAGGTATGAGTGGCTACAATATGGCTGGCTAGGTCTGTAAGATTTGTCATTTATCTTGTAGGTTTCAAGACAGATGGTATTTAAATTGACAGTAAGTCTGTTGTGCTTGCAATATCTTGTAATTCACTGGTCAAAGATTTAGAGCAAATTTAATTTGGAGGAAGCGTGCATAAAGCATTTTTCAACATCTTTTAGAAAACCATGCTGATTAGAAGAGCTTCATATTTTCTTACTGCTTTTTTGCACATGTATCTATGGGGTATTGGTTTACAATCAAATAGGATCTCAGAACTGCACAGAAGATCAAGCATATCATTTATTTATTTATTAAATTTATATCCTACCTTTTTCTTACAAAAAACTCAAAGTGGCTTATAGAATTCTCCTCCTCTCAGTCTGTGAGGTAGGCAGGGTTGAGCATCTGTGACTGGCCCAAAGTCAACTAGTTGACTCCATGGCAGAGTAGGGACTAGAACCCAGATTGCCTGAGTCTCAGTCCTGTGCTCTTAACCACTACACCACACTGGCTCTCATATACCTCTTTTACTTATTATTTATTTACAATATCAGCATATTGCTCCATATTCACATATGGAGTGTCTGGGGTGGTGAACAATGAAAAGATAAAACAGATAAAAATAAAACACTTGATTAAAAGGGTCTCAATAAAGACCATGGCTGGTGAGTTCACGGATGCTTCCTGAAAGGAGGGTGTTTTTAGGAGGCACCAAAACAAAACAGCAGCTGCAGCAGCAAGAACCAATGTTGGTACTTGCATATAAGCGGGGTGGGGGGGTGGGGGGGAGAGCTCTTATTACAGTTTGCTCAGATAGATTCATCCAATTCTGAGGAGGTAGTGGAGGGGCAGAGGTGGGCAGGTGAGTTAGCAGTTGCAAGGTTACCTAGTGAAGACTCTGAGGCAGAATGTGAGAATCTATCTGCTTGGAAAAGGAGGGAAGCACTGCAGAACAGGGGTGGGGGACATTGAGGAAGCATTCCTTGACCCTGTAAAGAGAGGACACCAATTTAGAAGTGTCCAAGATTCCTGCTGCCTAGTCCTCAAGCAGTAGGAGCCACCCTGAGGATGTAGTCAAAATCTTCTCAGAAAGAGAGGGAAGGAGGTGATGTTTCAGTTTGGATTCACCTCTTCATATGGGCAGGTGCTTCTCCATCATCTCCAGGAGAACACTGCTTTGATTTATATTATATCGTAATCATTAAACTTTGATAAGAAGATTGTGATTCTGTGTTCTTATCTAAGTCTGCTGGAGAGAAAAAGAGAGATGGAGAGATCTGCTCATGACACTGCCTGGATTTAAAGGCAGGGAGTTCTAGAAAATTGGAGCTGAAGGCTTTTCTCTTGGATGACTTCAGTTAGCCCATAGGTCCATGTGGAACCAGCAGAAGGATACCATCTGATGACCTCACTGACTGGGCAAGTTAGTAAGGGAGAAGGTGCTCTCTCAAATATGCTGGTCCCAAGATGTTTAGGGCTTGATGCACTAGTGCCAAAATCTTAAACCTGGCCCAGAGGTACCTGCTGAAAAGGCGCAGCTCCTAACAACACACAAACTGCCACATTCTGTACAGCTTCCAGCTTGTGCAGTTTTAAGGGCAGGCCCACATACAGAGCACTGCAGTAATCCGGTCTTGAGGTTACTAGTGTCTGCACTACTGTGACCAAACTATCCCTGTTCAGGAGAGGCAATAACTGGCAAACTAGTTTAAGCTAGTAAAACCATTCACCGGGTGGTAACTTGGGTTTCCAGACTATGAACCTGATCTTTCAAAAGGAATGCAACCCCATCCAGAACAGGCAATGAGGTTATCTCCCATATTTGAGAACCACTCACCCACAGGGGTTTGCTCATGCCAAGATTCAGCTTTGGTTTATTGGCTTTCATCTGGATCACCACTGGAGATAGGTTTAGATCCAGTACTTGATTCAGTTGTCAGAGTGAAATAGAGCTGGTTCCATATCCCTCAAGGATAACTTTGGGAACTGTGGAAGCCCATGGTTCAATCGCCAAGGGACTTCTGAACAGTCTTCCAATGTTATCAACCCTTCAGGTAAAACTGGAATCATTGTACCACTGTGCTTCCAATGCCCAACCCCCAGAGTCAGTTCAGAATACCAAGCTTGATGGGATCTGAAGTCAATGAAAGATTGAGCAGATTTAACAGGGTTTCATTTCCCCTGTCCCTCTCTCAACCAGTGTCATTCATCAGGGTAACCAAGGCTGGTTTGGCATGTCAAAAGCCATATTGGAATGGATATAGATCCCCCACTCCCCAGTAGCTCTATTCCATTACTGGAGGGCCAACTCTACATGATCTGACTTACATACAAATTTTACTTAAAGACAAATTTCCATTTTTTCAGGAATGGAACTCGTTTGTAACCCGGGGATTGCCTGTAATTTGTCTGGGATAAAGGACCCCTCTGCCTGTATTCAAATACAGAGCTGACAATAGGTATCAAAATAGTTTAGTTTATATTCTTGCTTTCATTTAGCTCTGTTGTTGAAACAATTTACCAACTGCATTTTGATGTGTGAAATTAATTAGATGGTATTCAGTGGGGCAATGAGCCCCCACTGATTCCATTCCCCAAGCAAGACCTGCTGCTTGTGGAATGGAAATTAGGAACTCCTGCGAGGATTTGGAAAGAAACACAATTGCTCCTTTTCAGATCAGTTGACAAAGTTCTCATGTGCAAGCTCTACTGATCTGCCCTGTTTCACTCATTTCCAGATGCTCGTTGGAGCACTAAATCTTCATTGTACAAGTGGTGAATCTCACTTGTAAATGGAATCAGTAAGAGCTCAGTGCTCCATTGGATACTGTCCAGTGCCCACATAATTTCATCCATCATAACACATTTGTTGAATGGTGGAGCTTCCTATAGGAAATACTAAATCTCTGCTGTGCAAATGGTGGTTGTGCAATGGAACTGGTACTGTCTGGCTACAGGCTTGTTGGATACTGCAGGTTAAGTTACAGACTGACCCATTCTGATCTTTTGTATTCTGGTATGTCTACAGGTGCATGATTCCTATTCAGGTGTTCCAGTTCTTTTTTCAATGAACATGCAAGGGGGGAGATTGGTTGTACCCCTACCTTGCTATTCTAATCACATGCAGCCTGTTAAGGTGGAACTTTTGCAGCCTGTTTCATTTATTTGACTTGAGATACTAAAGAAACAGCTTTGCAACGACAGCATGATGTTCTTGCCTGTGCCATTTAGTGTTTAGGGAAGTCTATATGGCTCACTCAATGCATTTGCTGACAAACAGCTCCTAAGATCAGGCCATTAATTCCCAGTGAGGACTGGGGATGATAGAGCAGGATGCACAAATGTTCATTGGTTTCTTTTGCTATGTGGAAAAGTTCTCAAGTCAGTGGCATCCTGCTGCAAAGAATTAGCTCTGGGCATGTCTATGCATTATGCAAAAAAAGTACATTGTTTGCAGCCTTGTGTTCTAGTAGCAGGTCAGGGAGCACTTGAAGGAGACAGGCAGCAGCAGTGGGGAGGGTGCTTAATTATCCCACTTTCTGATTTGTCACTGCAATTCTCTCCCCACCCCCACCCAAGCCATTTTTGTTATCTCCTTCCCCTGCTGGGTCCTGAAACTGGAAGAAAGCCTATCTGACAGGGAAAACATTGGCAGTGGTGGTAGGAGATGCACCCCCTGATGTGTGTGAGGAGGCAGGAGACAAGATAACCTCCTGCCTGTGAATTTTCCTCTGCATATGCTTCCTCCACATGTATTTTACACTTTACCTTGGCAACTGTGGATGGGTGGACATGCATTTGACTAGGTGACATGTAGTCCTGCTCTGTGACACAAATCACAACAATACATCTTTCCAACTTTTCCTGTTGATAGTGCAAATTTTAGTATATTAGAGATGGAGTCAGTTTCAACTAAAGTTACTGAAGTAGAAAATCTCTTCTTGCTTTAGTTACTGTAAGGGCATTCATTCTTTTTTCATAAGAGCCCTTTGGTTATGCACAGGCGGCAGAAAAGGCATAGGCTCCTTCACCTCTGTCACATCTAATCAGTGCACACCAGGAGGGAATGTGACCCTGTTTGTGAGTTTCTTGCCAGGACTGAAAAAAATAATCAGAACAAAGATTTTTGAATGTGTTGGCACTACTTTGGCTTCCCACATGCTTCATTCCACTTCATTAATTCTGAATGGTCCCAGAATCCTGGACAAAAGTCAATGCTTCAATTTGAACATGATTTCCTTTGATTTGATAGGCTCACTACAATGCAGTGACTGGGTACACACAACCTGACAACCTATTGTGCCTGATACATTTCCTGCAGTGAGGAGCATGGTTTCCTTATTGTCCTCAAACAAGCCACCCTCACAACCCATGGCTTGTTCTAGAGTTTGTTGCACTGATGATGGGTTGCTAAGTCATCAGAATCTGTGTAGCTGATCACCATCCTGGGTATCTAGAAGTGGCAAGCATGCTGCTTGTCAAGAGCAACAAAAAACCCATGCTGCCCTTGTCAAGCATACCTGGAGGACTCTTAGCACCAGCTGCATGACCACTGGCAGTCTGGGGTGATCAGCACCAGGTCTGTGTCCTGCAACATGATTCCAAGGTCATTTGTACTCACCATGGCTTTCGTTACACCTTGAACCCATGCTTTTTCACCTCTCAGAGATGCTGAAATGTAGTCTCTGGTTTGATAGTGGCAGCCCGTTTCAAAGTGCCTAAGCAGTGTCTTGGAGGAGCTGTCACTGCTTTGTCACTACTTTTAAAAATACAGGGTGTCCCAAAAAATTGACATCATTTCATAGCCTAATAATATTCTCGCTCAAATGATCTCAAATTTTAACAAAATGTGTAAAAACTAACTAATGTTAGTTATGCAAGACATGCTACAGCATGTTTGGCAGGAGGTGGACTACCGACTTGATGTGTGTCGTGTCACAGACGGTGCGCATATTGAACATTTGTGAAGCTTTGTGAAATCAGTTATAAAATCTACATTCCTTTGAATCTCTTGTTTGAATTTTGATAAATCTTTTATTGTTCAATATGAAGCCTATTTAATTTCGTTTGCCTAGGACATGTAGTTACTCAGGTACTCACATTTCAAATGATATCAATTTTTTTGGAACACCCTGTATTTTTTGTGCCCCAAATGTGCAATTTTTTTTGACAAACTATTTTCTGTCTAGTTTTGCTTGCACAAGGCCCTTTATACCTGAGCAGAGTCCATGTGTGCAAGCTGCTGAGGTGCAGCCGGCACCCCTCATGGGCATTGACCCAAGAGCAAAGCAAGAGCTTTGTGTTTTCACCTTGATTCTTCTTGACAGCTGTAAAAAGGAAAACTGTCAAAAGAAACCAAAACCACGAGTGATCTTTCTTTGCAAAAAGAGACTGTCAGTTGAACACCCATGTCATGGTGAGTTCCTTAAAGGTCATATGTTTTTTGGAGGGAGGGTGGTGGTTTGATCTGACTCCTGCTCTCACTTTTCCACCCTTTGCCAAAATTCTAGGTTCTTGGGAAGATGGACAAGTGGAAATTACCCCTCTTTTCTGGATCGGTCATTTTGGACAGCTAGCTGTCAAAACTCCAGCTCCTTTTGGGGAGGCATTTTAAACAGGCCCCCCCATAGTTTTTTTTTCAAAGGGATGTATGTATGCATTCATACCTGCACAACAGCCAGCCTACTTATTGCCAGGGTAGGTTGTCTTGATGTGTGAACATTGAACATCAGTTAATGCCTTGCTTATATGGATTAGTAATGTTGCACAAGACAGCTGATTTGCTTCTCTGACTGTGGAAACGAAAGGGCAGGTGATTTTCTGTATTTTACTAATATACACTAGGGCCAATTATGTTGAGAATGTTTGTTCAGTTAAAAGGCAGGCATGTACTGATGTCCACAGACTTCATTGCATCTCAAACTCTGTATACATTTTTCAGTCTAATTATCAACATACCAATTTGGTCCAGTAAATTGACCTTGAGGTGTTTTTTCTTAAAATCCCTACTTGGCTTTTTCAAAAAGCCTTTCAACTGAACTCGATTTCATCTTTGCGTTGGCCTTTTATTTCATGAATCTCTGTTGGACTCCAGGAGTAAATGTAGCTGCACTTCTGTGTATTCATTGATATAATCTGGTGACCTGCAGTATACAATTTGTTCTTGAAACCTGCAAAAACCTTGCTCCATTTCTAGAAGGCTTGGTGCTGTGAAAACCGTATCTAACCAAATATATGGTTTTCCTTCTTGCTTTGTCAATTTACTCCTTGCCACTGTTTTGATATAATTTTAGCACCTTAATTAGCATATCCCAATATCAAAAAGCATTTCAAGATTTAATCTGTATGCAAGTAATTTGAATTGTACATACCAAACCTATGTGGCACCATTTGTTCATTCATATGCTGAAAATGATCTCATCTGTTGTTTTTTAATTACTCCTATATTAAAAAGTGGAGCAAGGATCTGTGTATGATTGTCAGTTTTTATATGATTCCTTGTTCCCTTTGGGTGAAAGAAAATTGTGCCCACCTGCTGATGGAACAGAATGTCTCACTCTGCTTCCCCCTGGATCCCCAACTCATTGCCAGAGGATTAGGGGGCTCTCCAGAGCAGATTTTGTGGTGCACGGAGGGTTCTTTCTGGGGTCTTTTCATGATGCTGCCATCTTCCAGAGCTTCTCCTGTGTTTTCCAGTCTTTTTAGCAGGTTCGCTTTGGAGCCAGGAGGGTCTGGTATTTGAAACTGCAGCATTCCAGAACAAAAGGCTCCTGAGAAGCTACAAATCTGCTATAGTGCAGTCTGGTGATTGGGGAATAGAATATACAGGAAGATAGAGAAAAATAAACCCCTGGGGAGGGGGACATGTAAAGGACATGTTCTTCCTCCTGCAGTGAAAACAGAAGCAGCCTCAGTAAAATGGACAGTTAAACCCCTCATTTAGAGAAGCCATAATTAAGCCTCTTGCCCAAGTACAAAGCATTGCAGCCACACCTTGTAGCCCTGAGCATGCTTATTTGCAAGTACTTTCCACTTAATTAAATTCAGCTTACTTCTAGTAAGTATGCCTAATCTTGCAGCCTTAACCTCTTTGACCATGATCTACATACAAGAATGTGCTTGCATAAGAGAAGATGCATGTGCCTTAAGCTTTCTTAGGATTTTTACCACAACAGCTCCCAAGGATAAACAAGTATGAAAGCTAATTGGGTAGATCATTACTGAAGGGAAGCAAAGGGAAGTAGAAGAGGTTGTAGAGATCATGGCTGTTTGTCAAGTATAAATTGAGAGGGGGAAAAGGTGAATTTAATTTATGGAATTTGTTGCTCACATAATATGGTGATGGTCACATAATATGGTGATGGTCACCACCTCACAAATCTTTGAGAGGAGACTGAAAATTCAAGGAGGACAAATCTAGAACCTCCTGGATCACAGGGAGTATGTTGCACAGTGCCAGCTGCTGGAAAGCAACCAGTAGAAGGGTATAGCTTCTTGTGGGTTTCTCATCTGGTATGCCACTGGGAAAGAGCATGCCAGGCTGGATGGACTTTTGATCTGATCCATCAAAATTTCTCTTGTGTTCCTATGCTAATGGAAATTTACTTGACTGAGTTTAATCTTGATCTCAAGCAAAGGGTAAGTCTATCAAAAGGAAAGGACCCCCCCCCCCCCCACAACAAAGGAAGCTTCAAAGTTCTTGGAGGAGGAACTCCAGGAAAGAGAAGCAAAAGGTTTTCAAAAAATATGAAGCAGCTCTGCTAAAATCCCACTATTGACAATTGCAGCCACTACAGCTTAATAGCTAGAATTTTCAGATGACGTATAATAAATGAAATGTACTCAAACCTAACATTATGAATTTTAATAAAAATACTCCTGGATCAATGTTGTTTCATTAAAATAGTCTTGTATTGGTGGACGGACCTCCATATTTAGGTCCTTATGGATGCTCAATAGTAATTGAACTGTCAGCAGAAAGCTAGTTTTTAGTACATAAAATTCAGTACATAATTATGGCATAGAATGGTTATTACATTTCTGTACATGCAAGGAAAGGAACTAACTAGTTTGCTTCATTGATATTAAATATTCTGGGTGCAGATACTTAAAAAAGCAAAGAAATGCTGTTATTTCCCTTGTTGAACCTGACTATGCTGCATAGCAACCATGTGCCGCATAATCCTGTCTAGGTAAGTGTGTTCCATGGTGCCTACTTCCAGGTTAGTGTGCACAGGATGGCAGCCTAAGTAATTACTTTTGTAAAATCTAGCAAATTGATTCAATAGAAGAAAAACATCTTTTTAGCAATGGTAATGCAAAATCGCCACTCATAAGGATGAAAGATGTGGAGACCCATTTTGGGAGACACTTAGCATATTAGGGTAGCACCAGCCACGAAAGAGATGACTAATATTTCCTCAGTATTTGTCATGTTCCCTGTTCTAATTAGGAGGGCTTGTAGGAAATGCTGCTAATGCCAAGTTAACATGATACAAGGCTGGATCAGGAAAAGAATCTCTGAAGGATCAGTGCAGTAATTTCGCATTTTCAGATCTGCGGACAGTTTAAACACCGTTATGGTTGTGTGTATTTTTGTGTTATTTCTGCTTTCAGCTAGAATGGAAACAGCTATGTTTTCACCTTCAGTTTGTCCAGTTGCATACTGAGATTGCCTGGGATCAAACCACATTTACAAGCTCATTATATTCTTCCCTTGCAACAGAATGGTATGCACACAGATGTAGCATTTAAGTATATTTCATGAATAAATAAGCACAGATAGCACCCTTTGATATTCTGCTGGTCTCCAGCCCCCCTCAACCACCTATTCATCTTCAGCAACTCTGGTATGCCACGTTCAGCAAAAAACATCCATGAAGCAAGAGAAATGCTTATTATGAAGATTCAGAATTGTGCATGCTGGTGTATGAATTCAGTAAGCCCACATTCTTCCATGTCTCCCTGTAATGTCCTAAGAACATTTATTTTTCTACTTTTCTGTTGATTCCCCATTTATAATTAAAAATGCCTGGGTTTTGATCTCACCAAACAGATGTAACACATGGAACCTTCAGCTACTGTATCCCTTTGTGTCTCCGTACCAGATGCAGGGGGCAGGCAAAGTTGCTTTGACTTCAGAGCTTCTCAATACTCTTGAGGCCTTCCTTGCCTGCATTTGACTAAAAGTGAAATTAAAATGGTAGTGTCACATCAAGCATAGCATCACAATATAACATACCATATGGACAAGATCCTACTAATGTTTACTTGGAAGTAAGTCACATTCAGCAAGGGCCCTTGCAACATTTAAATAAATGTATCACTCAGCAATTCAGTGTAGTCACAATGGTAGGGTGATTTGCAGCAAGCTGCACATAAATCTTGAAATTAAAAATGCACTGCTATCATTAGTTGCTTCCAAGGAAGCTGTTCTAGTTCTGTTTGATTCCTCATGTCAGTAATGGGCTGGATGTGGGTCAATAAAACTTAATTAAAGCAAAGCAGAGGTCAACTGATGGACAGATCAGGAAACAGGGGTTCAACTTGTGCAGCATACTTTCCCTCTGAAGCCTCAGGTTTGTAGTTTGGCTATGCTCTTAGACTTCGTCTTGAGCCTGGATATCCATGTCTCAGTGGTGACCAAGAATTTCATTTGCACAGATGAAGTTGCTGCACAAGCTTTGTGTCTAATGTGGCTGCAGTCAAATGAGCCTTGGTTACATTCTGTTTGGACTACTGCAATGCACTCTACATGGTGCTGGCTTTGACAACTATTCAGAAACATCTGTTTGTGCAGAAAGTGGTGGCCAGACTTCTGGTTACAGGGAACATGTGACTCCCTTGTGACTGGCTACTGGTCTTTTTTGGGCAAAATTCCAAGTGTTGGTTATGACCCATAAAGTCATGTTCCCATCTACTAGGAAATGTTCACAGCACCCCAAAACATTATTTGCAGGTCATGATCCATTTTGGGTTATCCGGTATGGCGTGATCTACAATCTAGTTATCCTGCGTAGTGAACTCACATGGGTCGTGAACCGAGAAGGATTAAGGAATGCTGTGTGGAGAACTTTACAGAAACAAAAGGACATTGAAAAGGAGAGTCGAGTCCTGAATGCTGCAAAAGTAGCAGAGGTAGGTGCGAAATCCAGTAGTTGGTTTAAGGTACTGCATGAGCAAGAGTGCTATCATAGTTTCATTAACCAAACATAGGTACCTTTCAGTTACAGGAGAGCAGAAGGACACCCCCGCCCCCCATCCCCTGGTACCACCCAGTTAATATTAGTTAATATAACCTGCTAGTTATCAAAAAGAAACTATATAATTTTAAAACACATTTCTAGGTATTAGAAGTTTCAACAAAATATTAGTGGTTCAGGCCCCTATGTACCTGAGAGTAAATACTATTGAGCTAAGTGGGACTTATTTCTGATAGTGTTGCATAATTGTAGTATTTGACAAAGCATATAGTCAGTAATGCAAATCCTCTCCTATTTAAGTGAAGTAAGTATATTAAAAATGACTGAGACACTTTTATTGGTCTAAAAGGATGGATTGTTCTTCTTTTAGGATAGGACTTGAACCAGAGGTGGGGGTGTGGCCCTCCTGAAGCTGACAGACTGCAACTTTCCCTCACTGTTAACTTTGCTGGCTGGAGTTGATGGGACTTGCAACATTTGAAGGGACACACATTTCCCATTCTTGAGGAAAGGGGTAACAAGAGAATTTGAGTTTCACCAGAGGAAATGTTAAACAATATACACGGTCAGCTGTGACCCATACATAAGAAAGGAGTTTTGAAGTGTGTATGTTGATAAGCATGGGATAGACATCAGGAAATGCAAATCTCCTCTGTTTCAAAACAACAGTGTAAATATCCTTTGTTACCTGGAATAAGCAAAAGAAGTAAGTCATATCTGTAGTTAAACTGTTAACCAATCAGGATAAAGAAGGTGTGCCAAAAGTGTATAAAGGCTGTTAGATTGCAGCAAATCTTTGTTATCACCTCTTAATGATATTAACCTCTTGCATGCAAGATAGCTAAGCTTCATGTCAGTATATTTTTGTGGCAAGTATTTTATTTTGTAAAGGCCTCCAGATTCAAACCAGGGAGGAGGCTTCATCCTCTCCTGGGACTAATTTTGGAAGCCCCACACAATATTATGTTCACAGCTGCTGTAGGCATAATTTGATTGTTATGCCTGACTTATGGACAGACATCCCACAGAAATGCTTTGCTAAAGTAACTGAAGACCTGATAATTTTAGTTGTTTTTTTTTTCCTGAAAGCCCTCTGCAGTCTTTATCAACTGTTAGTACTGCTTTGATCTCTATATGCTGTAGAACAGCTATAATTTTTACTGAGTTCAATATGATAGAATTCCAGTTAGATTTAACAAAGGACTTCTATTGTGTTCTTGAGATTCCCTCACCCGCAGAAGTTTGTGGAGACTTGTCATGATGTTGTCATCCTCCAGAACTTCTCTGTTTTTCAGGCTTTTAAAGCAGGTTCTTTTCAGAGCCAGGAGAGTCTGGTATTAATTTTTAAACTGCAACATTCCAGAACAAAAGGCTCCAAAGAAGCCGCAAATCTGCTATAGGGCAGCTATATTGCAGCACCACCTTGTGCTTGCAGTTTATATATATATATATATATATATATATATATATATATATATATATATATAAATAAATAAAAAGCAAAGAAAGACAAATCCTCATTTATTGGGAAAATTCAGATAAATCCTGGCAGAAAAAGGTTGCTTATATGTGCCTTTGTGTTATAAAAATACCTGCACCCCTTTCTCAGAAAGCACCAGAATTCCGAGTCAGGTTACTGTTTAGCATTTGCTGTTACTTTAAGACATTGGAACTCATATCTCACCTGAGAAGCTGCCCTCACTATTCTTTTTGCGGATCAGTAAGAGCTAATAAGGCTGTCAGGTTAACAGTATTGCAATCACCCTAATTTGCATGACGAAACTTGCAGCGAAGACTGGCAATGACTCCTGATTGTTATATCAATCTTCTGTAATCAATGGTATTGTACTGAGCCCCTTCTGCAGATCTCTCACCTTCTTTTGACTGTGTTCCCCCTATTTCGTCATCAACTGTCCAGCTGCTGGGCCCATGTGACTCAGAATCTATAAAAAACTCTGTATATGTTCTGGAAGCTTGTAGTTGGCATGGCCTCTACCCAACAGTGCTGTTATAAGTTTGGGTTCTCTGCAGAGGGTGCTTGAGTGATCTTTCAATAAACTGCTGAGGTTCAAGGCAAAATGGGTCTTTCTGGTTGTCCTGCCTTGCAGCCGCTATTGAGATGCCCCAACACATGTGAAGGATTTGATTATCTTCCACAAATGAAAAAGGAAGGGGGAACCCCACTAAAACAAAGGGCTAAATCTCTCATATAGGGAAGCCCTGGATCTTAGAGCTCCTAATCCCAATAATGTAGAGGGCAATCCATTTTCCACTGAAGCCAATAACCAAAATCTTTTCAATTTAATTGTTCTGTGTTGCACATAATGCAAATAAAAGCACATTCTTATATGTTCTAGATAATTTCATTTCATTTCAATTGACATTTCTATCCTGCCCCATGTCCCATTGGGCTTTCTAGACAGTATGTAATTCTATTTCTAAATACACAATAAAGCAGTATCCTAAAATCCAAAATAAGTAATATACGCTACAATAAATCAAAATAAAAAATGCAACAAAATCATGAGCTAAGCCAGGTTATGCCTTGCAAATCACTTACATTACATTGCTTACATTCCCTTTCTTTCCTCTGTACTAGTAGTACTTGCAAGAAATGGATGCCATATGGCAGTTCCTGAGATGAGTGTTTCGGTCATTTCCCCTTTCCCAACAGGATCCTCCTTCCAACTCACTCTAAGTGGTTTCCCAAGGTGTTAGGAGGGAGGAGGAGTTAATCCTGCCTTTTCTTCTTGAATCCTGACTTGCTCTGAGAGCAATTTAGGAGATTGGTCCTCCTCTGCTTCTTGCATGGATAAATCTTAAAGTTACACACATTTCGTTTTTGTTCCTCCCTTCTCTACTCACAAGTAATCCTAATCCTAGCTAAGGAAGTGTTTTGGACAAGATTGCAGGCTTCTTTTGCCTTGGTTAGCTGCCAGAAAAACCTAGCTACCGATCTCATTTGCACATGAGCAACACATCTGTCTGTTGGTCCATTCATCAATGTCCTCCCTATACTTCTTTCTCTCCCTCCCAGAATAGATCTCATTTTTGTGGCTCATGTAGTGAAGAGACTTTTCATCCCCCAGCAATGTTTACAGTTTAAGCCAGTCTATAGACAATTTTACACATGCAAACGGCACTGCACCATGATGTAATGTGAACCAGATGCTTTGCAGAAACAATTATCCCCCTTTTCCTTGCCCAAGGCATCTCCTCTCTATTATTGCCCAGTCCATTATTGTTTTTCTTGTTAGACATTTTCACACTAGTGTATACACTATGAAGGAACTAGAAAAAGTATCTGAGCATGGGGGAAAGAAGAGGTTAAAAAGTAGATTATGAGACATCTATCTCTGCTTTATATATTAAACCTTGACAAAGAGAAAAAATCTCTGTATTTGAGTTTAGTACTTCGGTCCTGAACATATTTACTTAAAACTAAATAGCAGTGATTTCAATAACATTTACATCTGAGAGAACATGTTTAGGATTGAGTCTTAATTAAAATTCTAATTTAAGATTTTATTTAGTTTTTTAATTCAGTTGTCGCCTCTAGGTGCTGCTAAAAGTACAAGCCTCTTATTCTGAATGGAGAGCGATAACAGGGAATTCATCCTGAAATACCTTGGAGATGAAGGAGAATATCCCAACATGGGCATTCAGTGATGGAAGGCTTCATCCACTGAATTTCTCCCTGGTAAACAGCCGTTCAAAGTATAGGAGCCCTTGCAGGAAAAGGTGGTGATTACACAGAACAATCTGTATCAGGGGCTGTGGGAGATGGTATAATATAACCATCTAGATCAGTTAACTAAATGCACTGTGCTATTGCCCCCACCCTCCAAGCAAGTAGGCCTGTGAACTTGGAGGCTTGTGAGCCCTCTGCACCCCAAACAGTGATCCCTGCTGCGGCCACTCCTCATGCCCTCGCTTGCCCCTAGACAGCCCTTTCAGCTGTCCAGATAAAGTGTGGGGAAGGAAGAGGGGACAGTGAGGGAAGGAGGCTGAGATGCCAATAGGAACAGGTGCCGGTGCTCAGCCTTGGCCTGCTCCCCTCCCTCCAGCACGCTGCTTTTTTCTTCCCTCTGAGGTGCCTGAACAGTCAGTGTGGTTCTTTCTGTGCTAGCTGTGAGGGGCAAGGGCGGCCTTTGGGGTCTTGCAGGTTCTTGGAGCTGGGACTCCACATAATCCTCTGACCCAAAAGGCAACATCAGGAGGCCATAAGATTGTGCCCAAAGTGGTCTGATTTAAAGCACACAGACACGCAGGAAAGTGTGGCAAGTGAGGATATGCGGGAATCCTAGACATGCTATATCCAGTCCAGAGGGAGGAAGTTAGGTAGTGTTAAAATGAAAAGAAAAAGGGCAGAATGAGGGTTAAATATGATCATGAAAAATCATGTTTGCTTTATACTCAATGTGCCTCACTAACAGATAAATTCCACATTTAGTAGGCATTCCTTCTCTGTTCTGAACTTTTTAGGCCATTTTTCTTTGGAGATTTAGGGTCAAATGAAATGTTATATTACTCACTTTTTAAAATGTGTGCTTAAACTGGCCACTCTTCTTTTGAAGCAAAACAAAACATAGCCATAGGCCACCCAGTGTGGAACGTGCTCTCAGTCTGGACCATCCCCACCACCGCCCATGTGATAAACTGCAGAGTTGTGGCTGGTTAAAGTGGGGCAAAAACATGGACAAAGTGGTTTTCTAAGGTGGCCTTTGACTACACTTGCCCCAGTAGAGCATGACCTTTATTTATTTATAGCATTTTTATACTGTTCAATTAACACAATGCTCTCAGAATGATGTACAGAATACTGTTAAAAATAGACCATAGAACACACAATTTAAGAAAAAAATAAGAACAAATGCCTGCCAAAACATCCATATAACAATAAAATTTGACAGACATGTACAATCAAACAATACATAAAACAATACATATTAGCAACTATTCCACATGTACCAAAACCACTTAAAAGCCAATATGAAACTAAATAATGTAATCAACAGTTAAAATGGTAAGAAAATAAGAAAGCTTTAACTTGGTGCCAAAACATATATAACATTGGCACCAGGCATATTTCCCTGGGAAGCTGATTCAGGGACATGCATGAAAGGCTGACCATTTTGGCTGGACTGACAGCTCAGATTCTGCGAATGAGATGTGTGCAGTGGCGTTGGCCTATCCTGGCAGGGCTGATAGCTCAGGCTCTGATAAGGAGATGGTTGTTGAAAGGGATGCAGCTGCAGTCCAGGGCCCTGGATACCCGCCTGTGCCTGTTATGGGAGAGATTAGTTCAAGGGCCGCCATGCGGCCCGGTCAACCCACCCATGGGAATGAGGAAGAGCAACAAGATCCTGAGGGGGGAGATTGAGAGAGGGGAGTCTATTGGATGGGGAGCTCCAGCCTCCTGAGGAGGTGGACCTGATAGTCACAGTCGTAGGGTGGCCCAATTGGGATCTCAGAGGGAGAAGTGAAGCTTTGCCTGGTTCCCCAACACTCCTCCCCCCAGGACAGGTGCAGAAGGATTCATAAGCAAAGCTTTGGGTGAAGAAGATGGCCAGAGGAGGTTCAACATTTTGTTTTGTATATGCTCAGAGACTTGCACATAAAATAAGGACATTTGGCAAGAAGCACTGGCGAGACTGTTACTGCTGGGAGGGAGAACTCAGCTCACAACAATAAGTGGGGTGCCACAGCCGAGAAGGCCCTTCCCCTCATAGCCAGAGGATCTCAAAATAAAAAAGTGAATTGTGTGGAAGATTCCTGCTGTATGCCTAAAGCTGCAGTCATATGCAGATCTACTGGGGAATAAGCACTTTCTGATTTAAGATGCAGTGAATAAGGCTGTATATATGAGTTCCCCTGGCTAAGTTGCATGATTTGTGGATAATGTATGGCTGAACACATGGAGCTGCCTTATTGGAGGTTCAGGCAAGGTTGAATGAACCTGTTCAAGCACCTTATCAACTTCCTCAAGCTGAACCAACTGAAAATTAGCCAATAAAACTGGGCCAGACTATGCTCTGGGTACTTAACTTGATCCATCTTCTTTAATGTTCAAGTCTAAGTCCCAGTGGATGAGACTTTATCCTGGCAGTGCCTACCAAATATCTAGTGGGTCTAAAATATCCATGGGGCAGTGTATGATTGGCCCTAGATGACTCTAAAGATCTTCACTGAGTGGCAAACAGGAGACTGGGCAGAGGAAGTGAGATGTTGATTCTTAGCTACCCTCACTATCCTTAGGTATACCTAATTATAGGAACCTGCCAGGGTTCAATTGCATCCACCAGGAATTTCCCTCCATCTGAGCCCTATCCACCTTCTGTATTGTTTTCCTCTACCCAACTGAAAAAGAAAACTCTAGATTGTACCCTGTCACATGTGTTGGGCCAGTCCTATGGTTGACATGGAGTCTATGAAATCTTAAGCTGTCACAGATAAGGTGGTATCAGCACGAATGTTAATGTCCCCCATGATCAATTGTCTGGGAGACCTCAGCATCACAAACAAGACCACCTGTGCCAACTCGGATGGGGAGTCTGCTGAGCAGCAGGGTAGGTGTTACACCAGTAGAATCCCTCATCTGCCCTGCTGGTCCAAAATCAGATGCAAAAACTGGATACAAACACTAGTCACTAGTAGTCTTATAGTAGTCCTAGAAAAGATACTTAACACTAATGTTTTAAGAAAACAGAAGTACGAGCAATATGGTTGGCAGTTTTAATATTTTAAAATATTAAGAAATGAATATGAAACAAGTTAGATTATTGGCAAAACAAATCAACATTTATGTAAAGACTCTTCTTAGCAGCATTTGCTCCTTGGAACCAACATTACATTGAGGTGGAAAAGTAAAGCAGTAAATCAATTACTCTCAAAGTTTTGAAGGGATTTGATAATTTTGAATGAGTTATATCAACACTTTGTATTATTGCATGTATTAATACAAATGTTTGAGCTAATCAATAGATAGGGGAGCAGCAAAACACAAACATGATTTTCCCTCTGTTACATTTACTATTTATGCTGTCTTCATAATCCAACTAGACAGTTATAGAATTAGAACAAAGAAAAAACAGCTTTATATGCTATTTATTTATCCTAATGGCAGAAAGTTTAATGATAGAAATGTTAGGATATTCACTGGGTGCATCAAAAATAATGTAATGGTAATGTAAAAACTGAGGAAACAGTATGTGATTCCTAGAGGAACTGGATTTCCACCTCCATAAGGGGTGAACCAAAGGACTGTCATCTCTGGGACTTTGAAAGCTTCTGTATATTAATTTGAAAATAAATTCCATTCTTACAGTGTAGGATAGAATGACAGAAATGGGTTTCATAATTCCAACAGGTAAAGGAGATAAATTTGCTATAAGTTGTGTCTTGCAGCAAGGTTAAATTATACATTAAACACTCTCCCATTCCTATTACCTTAGGAAATTAGATAAGAATAGCTGATTATTTAACTAAGAGAGAAATAGGTCTAGGAAATTTAAAATGCACGTTTTTGATGGTCGAGAGGATATGGGATTTTGTCTGATGAACATTTTAGGTATTTTTGTCTAGGTATTAATGGTTGTTTATTCAATTGAATAACTGCAAATTATGAGTTGAACTGTTTCTGTTGTATAGGACTCTACTGAAGAAAGAGTATGGAGATGATAGTATTTGTTTTGCTACATTCCTCATAGTATGCATATGCCATGCCAAGGGGACAGTACAAACAGGGAGTCAGTTGCAAAATATAAGGTGATAGGGAATGACCTGGGTGTACCTATGAAGCAACCATGTTGATGCTAAGCAGGGATGGGTCTGGTCAGTTCCAGGGTGGGTGACCATGTAGAAACTGTAGTACTGCAAAAATTCCACAGAGAAGGTGGGATGTAAAATGAAGTTTTGTGTTCAGGAACAGACTTTCCAAAGGAATCCCATGAATGTTCACTTATGAAAATGTTATGTAGAAATCATCACACCTCGCAGGTGGCTTAAGCAGGATCATAGGTTTCTGTCTGCTGCTTTTCACCTAGTCATTTGCAGAAACAATAGGTAGATCAGCTGCACCTTTTCTGTGCTTTGTGATGGTGTGGTGGAAGTTGCCAGAACCACATCAGAAGCTGTTTCACGTACAAGGTCTTAGATGGAGCCTTAACCACACAGCTGTTCTTTAAGTACCGTTTGACAAAGGAAAACAAAGCATGCCACAACAAAGGCTCATTCTATAGTGAATAGAGTTGCCTTGTTGCAGGTGTCAAGTCTTTTAGCGGATTTTTTAAATTTAACCTTAAAAGCAGAAGGAGGCCCAGCATAAAGGAAAAAGAAAAAAAAAAGAAAAAGAAAAACTGGTTAGCAAGTGTAAGCCAGCAGCCCCAGTACAGCTCTCTGGCCACCTGAGGCCTGAGGCAGCATGTGCTGCTGCATTGCACCCTGCCCTTTCTCCTTCTCTTCCCTTTCCCTTGCCATATGCTCCCTTTGCTATGTGGCTGCCACATCAGCTCCGTGAGAGCCACATGCCTAAAAAAAATCTGTGGATCCCTTGCAGGTGGTGACAAAAAGAAGGCGGGGCACATGACATGAGGATTCCCTCACTGTGGCAGGTGCCATGGTGGGAGAGCAGCTGGCAGGTCTCTCCAGGGTCCATCTTGAATGGGTGATGGTGGCCACCACCATCGGGTGGCTGCAGTAGTGGCCGCTTGGCATAAGGAGGGGAAGGTGATGCAACTATTCTTCCCACTCCATCATCTGTTGCAGATGCCTTGCCCTGCTTCATGGGTAAGGCTGGTCCTAACCTCCAGCCCAGGGCCAAATCCATCACTTCTGGGGTTCCAGCCTGGCCCTCATGCATTTTCCAGAAGGCCAACACCTTTTACATGCTCACCCCTTTTCCCCTCACAACCAAGCTGTTTTGAAGTTTTTTTTTCTATATACTGAAAGATTGATATGCTTTCTGATGGTTTAGTTATTAGCAGTAAGAACTTTACACTACCACATGGTGGCATCCCCCCCCCACACACACACACATTCTGGCCTTGCTGTCTTTGCCCTGCACTGGCGTCGTGAGTCTCCTCAGAGCTTCTCTGAAATGGAATTCATCCATCAGGCTGAATGACTTACTCCACAGTTGCCAAGGGAGTTGAAAGCATCTCCCTGCCTCTTCCCAGAACATGTCTTGATCAGAGCAGGCCTGAAAGGAGGATGCTGACTTCTTTCTGCCAGTCCACGCAATATGGGAAACTTGTATTGTCCACAAGTGATGTGAACAGTTGGCCAATATTGTCATACTATCTTGCTTTTCATGTCCAGTTTGACAAATGGACATGCCTCCCCATCCTAAATTCTCTAGTCAAGCCCCTATAATGTAGTATCAATAGAACTATAAGCTGCTTGTGATAGGGGTGCAATTCTTTTTTACTGGTTTAGCATTGAGTTCTTTCCAGTTCTTTCTTTTCTACTGCCTTGCAGCATGCACCCTTCACCCTTCCACCCACCTGTCCACCCACAACCTCAGAGGTTAAAAATGGCATACCTCTCTAACAAAAGTCTTATTCTGGTGCACTCAGATCTTGTATCTAAGCAGCACTAGTGAATATTCATGTATGCTTAACATTTACAAGTTACTTTGAAATGCTTCAGTTTATCAGGACTGTATTCCTCTTAAATAAAGACAGTCCTCCTAACAAAGAGGGCTAGCCAGAGCTCGTCCAATCTGAGTAGTTTGCATTTTGTGTCATAAATGTCGTAATGCTTTGAGGCTTCAAAGCCACTGTGAACATGCTGGTGTGTACTGCAGGACAGTCTGCTAGTAACAATTAAAAGAATACACTGTTCTGAATTATTATTTTGTTGCATACATGTGAAGAACTCAAGGCAGCCTGCATAGTTCCATTTTATCTTCACCCCACAACCCTGTGAAGTTCATTAGACTGAGAGTGTGTGACTGCCCAAAGTCACCCAGTGAGCTTCATGGCTAAGTGCAATCAGGCACCCGGATCTCCAATGTTCTTAGTCCAACATTTCAACCAGCACATCACAGCGGCTTTCTTAATCAATAGAGATGATGCAGCTAGATTTTTTTTTCCTGAAGCACCTTGACTTTGAAAGACTAGAAAACCCCCTTTCCACCAGTCTTTTCCGTAGTCTGTGTAGATGTTTTCTGTATGATATGATATTTTATACACATTTATATTTATCCATGTGCAAGATGAGACATTTAAAGTAAATCCTAACTTAATATGAAAATATCTCAAGGAAGCATCACTAATATTGGCAACTGTTTTATCTTTTCATGGTAGCATGAACATATCTGATAATCTAGGGGAAAAATAAACACAGTGTCAATAAGATGGAAGTAGATGAAGCAGATATAGGGGCAGTGTGCTTCTGGAAAGAGTATTTATTTATTTAGAAAATTTCTAGGCCGCCCCATTCGCCGAAGCTTCGGGGCGGCTTACAAATAAATAAATTAAAATACATAAATAACAATATAAAATACACATAACTGTATAAAATAAGTCGCCCTGTATTCCCATGTATCTGTTTCCACATCACCCTGTGAGTTTCTCTGCACCCACTCTAGCTTGTTAGCAGTCACTTGTGGGTCAGGAGACATACTCTGACTAACCCTAGCAAGTGGAGAACAACCCTTGGGTTACTGTATTGAACAGGAGCCCTCTGCTGCAGTGTTAATCTAACATTTCAAAAATATTACAAGATTGGTAACAATCCAGATGAATTTGCTTATGGGCATAACTCTACCCATATTTCACTTCAGTCTGGGCTAATTTAAAGTGACAGTGTTGTAGTATTTGGGAAGTTTCTTACTGGTTATTTTTCCAAATTCTAGCAAAGTTTTCAAAGCTCCACTGTAACTTCTTGATCATGCAGAAGGAGAAAATGGTATATTGTATGTCGCCATGCTTTCCTTCCTTTAAAATTCTGCACAGCAACTCAACTTTACTATGTGATAGCGGCTTGATTTTTTTTTTTAACTCAACTTGATCAGAAGCATAAAACGAATAGCAGGAATTCATGAAAGGTGAAAAAGCTGGAAACATAACCACTTAACTCAGGCCCCTTTCTAAACAATCCATTTATAGTGGAATAAAAGAGCATTTGTAACTCATTTCCTGCAGGGGATGCAGACATCGCTCTCCTCAAGGAAGTGCTTTTCTTGTAGGAGCCTCATTTTCCCAGCATCCAAAACATGATATTTGGAATGACCCTCTGTGAGCCGAGAGCCCTTTTTGAATGTGTTTAACTTTCTCCCAGTATAGGTGTGTTCAGCATTTTAATGAGTCCTTTCCTCTCAGCACAATGGAGGACATTTTTCCAGTGTAAAAAAAAAATGACTTCTTACTGGTCATTGTGCCTCAGACACGTGCCAAGGATTGAAATCAGGTCTGCATATCCTTTCACAGTGTGCAGTGAAATTAAGCTGCTCAAAGTAATTAAATTTTGTGAATACGAACTATGATAATACAACATTTCAGACTTAATTTAGTTAATGAAACGGAAGGCTTATTTCCCTTTCTACAACTACAACTGCTAATTTTTCTGGTGGTGGTTTATTTTTATAATTTATTTTTCATCTCTGTTGAAGATTATTGTACTCTTTTATTAGCGACTGGCAAACTGGAGCTGCTTGACAAAGTAATTCCAGCCATTCCTGATGTACTTTCAAGGAAGTATGTGAAAAATGGCAGTGAGCAACTCTCACCACTGAGAGACAATTTGTCATGGGAATATTTTGCACATGAGCACATATGGCTAATGCACATCTGTTTAAACCACTGGTTTTTTTTTTAAGCAAAGTATAAAATATCTGACTGGGAGAAGGGTTTGACTCCCATACCTTTCCCCCAAGGAGTAGCAATTTAAATGCAAACATGTTATTCACAAATGATGTGAGGCACATATTGTATTTTGGATGTAGGTACATATTTACACACAATTACACAAAACTCTGTCAGAATTAGCATAGTGATGATAATTAAGAGTTCACCATTGCTGGATGTACTGATGATTTTAGTGGCTAAGATACGAGCACTTTTCATCTTCTCTGGTGGGTAAGAGAGGTGCAGCTATTCCTGGATTGAATTTGCTCAACCACTGTAGTCCATGGATGGACTCAGAACTGGATTACTGCAGTGTGCCTTATGTGGGACTCGATTCAGATTGGTCTGGAAGCTTCTGTTGGTGCAGAATGTTACAGACAGGGTAGAAATGGGAGCAGCTTGCCACCAACCTATTATACCTATGCTGAGGGAATTGTACTGGCTGCCAGACCAGTAAAGTTTTGGCACCTACGTATAAAGCGTTAAATGACTCAGAACCAGAATATTTAAGCAATTACCTACCTGTTCAGTTGCTGTACCCATCAGGTGACACCTATGATTTTAGAAATCCAGTTCATGATGTCTTGGAATTGGGTCTTTAATGCCATACCTTCCATTTTCTGGAGTTCCTTACCAGTACAAATTAGGCAGATGTTGACCCTTCTGAACTTTTGCATTTACTAAGAACATATTTTTTCCAACAATGATTCCCAGAAAAGTAACATTGTTTTCAATAAACAGTAACCTTGCACAATATCATATTACAACCTTATACTTTATTATTTGGTACATTGCTTAGAAAATTCTTTTTATGTAAGTGATCGATAAATGTTGTTAAATAAATAATAAAAGGGTCTCAGACTTGTAACAATCCAATAATTTTTGGAAGCAGTGTGAAGTAATGTAATGTATACAGGCCGGGACTCAAATTAAAAAGTATGGCCAGGTCTTTCCTCATCACCTTTGTGCTAGATGTATTTCAGCATGCTAACACTGTAAGTGGGAACAGCAGTTAGTATTACAAAGCTGACTGATGGAGAATCTCACATGATACAAGCTAAAGTCCCAAAGTATTGTACAAAGTGTCACAAACCAACAGAAATATGCTCTGGCACGTTCCTCTTTCAGAAAAACAGCAGGAACGTGGGAGCTGAGGCACGGGGCCAGCAAAGCTTCAGTGCCCAGGCATATATGACATGGCAAATCACTAAAAAGTAAGAAATGTTCTGTTCAAGAATCAGGCTTTTTATCCAAGTTAGATTTCAGTTGACTTGCATACGTGCAAATACACTAATAAAGGGCTGGTTTTATAGCACAACTAAATGTATCTCCTTTTGGGCTCCCTGTCTAGCATTTCCAGGCTAGACTGCTCTGCTGAAAAGCTGCCGATAAGCTACTATGATTTGTGAATGCTATTTGGAGGCAGAAGCTGATAGAGAAATTACTGGCAGCACATTGCATTAGGACATTGGGGGTTACATTGATTTTCTATATCTTGCACATTTACTTCAATATTTTGGGGTTTCTATCTGACCTGATGGACCATTTCTCCTCCCCCTCCATCATAATTTCTAAAAGCCCCTGAAAATAATGCCTTCTTGACTATGGAATGAATCCAAACCATTTTATATTATTGATTAAATGTGTTTATTAAGAGTATTTAAGAAACATCTTTCATTTTAACATGCCACAAATACAATGCAATAAAATATAGTAGTAAAACAACATCATAATACAAACAAATTAGGGCACAATCCTAGGGCCGCTAGACGCTAAACTGCTACAGGATAGGTTTAGCATCCAGTGTTTCAGTGCCCTCAGTGCCAGAGTGGTGCTTTCCAGGCTGGTTGTAGCTCTGAAGTCACAAGTGCAAGGAGGAGGCAGGAAGAAGAGGCACAGAACTCCACTGGGATATGAGGAGTGGGATATTCACCCACTCAGCCCCTCCTCTTCATGACTAGGAGCAAAAGCGATTGATGACTAAAATCTGCCACTGAGGTCTTTTGTAGGGTGTGGAGGCAGTCCATGCCTCTGCACTCCTCATGCCCTCCATGGGATGCCCACAGTCCTTTGATTTCAGCAGGTTTTAGGCAGCAACACAGGATGATGTTCTCTGAGACATAAAAACAGAGAGCAGAACCAATAAAACCCAATTTAATTTAACTGGAAATGTGTTGCTGTTAGGTACCATTTAAATCAATGTGGAAGAGTAGTTAGGAAATCCCATAGTTTTAGTGGGAATTAAGAGGAACTTGCATAATCTAGATCTCACCTTATGTCCTTTTTGTGCATGATTTATAAAGGGGACACGTGACACCTCCCTCATTTTTGAAGCTATCTGTAACATTTCCATACCATTTTGCATGCAGTGGGACTGAGGTTAAAATAAAGCTACCTTGGGATGTCTGAAGAGGAGTCCTTATTTTGAGATACAAATATAATTCTATTAGTTTGAGTTCCTGCCAAAGTCCAAATGCTGGATTGGTATCTTGTGTTCATGCAGTCCAATCTCTAATGTGCTTAACAACTAGGGGTTATCTGAAGCTGAACAGAGCTGAGAGGGAGCAAAAGAAATCTGGTATAATTAATTAGGGGTGCTTGTTATATAAATTGGCCAGTCCACCTCTCTAGATCTAGAAAGACAACCTACACATTTTTTACTATAGTCATAATAGCCCAATAAGTGTACTTAGTAATGGTTTCTGGGAAACTGGGAAAACTCTGTGGGCAGTGTTAAAGCCTTCGTTGACACATTGAAGAAGCTCATCTCTAAGCTCTTTCTGGCATGCTTTGCTTAACACAAAACAGTGACAAAGATTTTTTAGAATGTTCTCATGTATTTTCTTGAGCATGAGTTCTTTTTTTCCACCTTTGACCTTTTGACCTTCTTATATTAGGTGAAACCTCCTTTATAAGTAAAGCTTTTCGTTCTTATCCTATTTTTGCACTAAAATAATTATAAAATGAATGCAATAATAAATACAATTCTAATTAGAGAATGAACTAGTCTTACGTGTTCATGATTTTCTCTGTAGTTTGAGAGAATGGCTCATCTCAAAGAGAAGTCCTGTCAGTCATTTTTAGTTTCCATATTCTAGCATCATAAAGGAATATGCAAAGGCAAAAGCCACAGGCAGAGCTTTGCTGCAGATCATGTTCTATGATGTCTTGATGCTGCTGGTGGATGACAGTTGGACTGGATTTTAGGCACTTCCCTGTGCTACAGCTCAGCTTGTTTTGGCTGCAGAGCTGAGAGCAGCAGCATTCTGGGATAGTCTCCGTCCAGAAGGAAAGTGCCTGCTTGCCATGTTTTTGCCCACTTTTCTACAGAATGCCATCTGTGACTTCCCCATATTGGGAATAGTTCCATCTAATTTCTATGAAAAGAAATGATACAAAATACTCTCTTCTGGGCAGGTATCTTTATTGATGACAGTTAGCCCTGTTCTGGTCTGCCTGCATAGAGGTGACCATTTGTCCTACTTTACAGAGGACTGTCCTTGGAAGGACTATTCAAGGACAACTCTGTATTTGAAGGGTCCTTTATTTGAAGGACTGCCCATTTCAAGTCTTGTTAAAATAACATACAAAGAGAGAACTATATCTGCAATCATCTATATCAACTATATCATCTTGCCACAGTCTTCCCCATTATGGTGATGGCGAGATGTACTGTACATTTTAAATCAGTGACTCTCTCTCAGTCTGCATCTATACCTATACATCAGCATTGCTGCCCCCTTTCCCTTGCTCTTTAGTGTGTGGGATGCTTTTCCTCTGGTGATATGTAAGTGGCCACCTTTGTTTGCATCATAATGAGGTCAGTGAAGGGACACCACCTGGATAATCTGTTTTAGAGCCACTTCAAATTAGTAGTATGTGATCTGCTAGAAGTTACACTCGCCTTCAACATTTGCTGCACCCAATCCAAGCGCTTGAGAATGTTTTAGAACAATGTGTTGAGGTTGCCATGTTGTGGATTTCCTCATTCTTGAGGAAAAAGATCATTAGCAATTATTTAACCCTTTATTTGCTTATTTAAAATATTTTTAGGCTGCCTTAAAGGCTAAACCCTCTCATGTGCCACTGGGAGGAAAGAGTTCTGTTCCAGGTGCTGGCCACAGCCAGATTAGGAAGGGGCGGCAGCATTTACTATTAGAATCCAGCCTGTTCTCCTCTTGCAAGAAACCCAGGGGGTCCTCCTGGGCTTAACTCAAGCAAGATTTCCCTCAGGACTCTCAGACTGAAGAAAAGCTCAGGCTTTGGTGGCAACTTTGATGACTAAGTGGCAAAGGCCTATGGAAACAGACTCAAAATGTTGCTTAAAGAGCAGTGAGACTAGGTGTCAGAGTCCACAACTTGGACATGGGCAGCCAAAGACAAGACGAGCAGCAGAGACACCAGGACAAGGGCAACAGAACATCAGAAAAGGCAGAGGCCAAACGCAGGGCTTAATGGCAAGTCCAAATTGTAGTCATTGTACAGGCTGAGGTCAGGAACCACAGGATGCATGCGGGCAGAACAAGGATGTGGTCAGGAACAAACCAAGGTCGAGAACCAGGTGGACAAACAGAAGTGCAGGTACCTTAGACAGGATAACAGGATGAGAGAAACAGCATGGCAGGATATATGCTCTGGCAGGATACACAGCAAGGCAAGACACATGAGGCAACAGGACCCAGATGCAGTCATGGTCAGGCAAGCTCACAGGAAGTTCTGTATTACTGAGGCAACATGGCAAGGCAGGATGCAAAGAGAAGGCATGATGTATATCAGGCAAGAGGCAGGCACAGCAGCAAGGCAACGTGGCAAGGCAGGAACCAGGAGCAGGGACTGTTAGGCAGGATGCAGGCACAGCAGCAAACAGGCCAACCTGTGTTGCCGAGGCAACATGCAGCAGGGAGCAGGAGCGGGAACGGTCAGGCAGGATGCAGGCATAGGAGAACCTGTGCTGCTGAGGGAACATAGCAAGGTAGGAGTGGTCAGGCAAGGTGCAGGCCCTGCAACTACAGGCAGACCTGTGTTGTTGAGGCCAATGCTGAAGGGAAGAGCTTGTTCTTACATATCTGGTGCTCATCAATAGATTGAGAGCACCAGCAGGGCCAGGGACTGATCCTGCAAATATGGTGGTAGTTTTTTTTGGTCCTGGCCGCCAGAACAGCCAAGAACCTGACACTAAAACTTAAGTAAAGGCTAGCTCTGCCATTGCTGAGAGTTAAACGGTTATTCCCAGTTTTAGGACCCATTGATTCAACTGGCATTGGAGAGATTATGGCTGCACTCTGATTTCTGGGCTAAACCTCAGCCTCCAAAGGTGATTACAAAACTTCCTGAATTCAGGGGAGTGATTGTAGGATGACATCACATGTGCTGTGGCTTCTGGGGAAGTGGAGAAGCCCAGGAGCAGAGCTGAGAAGAATTCCCTTTCACACACAGTCACTTCCCCAGATGTTTCAGCTTAGAGTCATGACTGAAACTCATGGCTGTTTTTCATACAGTACATTCATAGTTCCTCTTCACAAATCATGCAAGCCCAAGCATGAGCAGCAACATAATTCTCATGAAAGCTTTGCAATTTCCTCAACTTGTATTCACAGTTGAAAGTGCACACTTAAGAATGCACATTACCCATTTTTACACTTTACCCTAAGGGGGAATGCACATTTAAGATGCACGCTTGGAAAACCATACATTTTTCATGTTTGGAAAAATCAAGACACTTGCATTTGGGAGCAAGAAAGAAGAGAGGCAAGCATTCGGGTGGAAAATGGAGAACTTCAACAAGCTTGAACATCATGCATTCTCCCATTGAGTTGCTGCATGTGCATCTGCAGTAGAAGCCACATTTTCCCAGTGACCACAAATTGTGATTTGAGCACTGTCGAAATGTGATATACTTACAAGAGGCATATAATCTTAAGGAAAAGGATCTGGATCCAAGGTAACAGATGTGTAACAATTAGTCATATGTCACAGTATAAACTGTTCAGCAGTCCCTGACTTGGTCCAATAAAACAGTCATTTTACTTGCTATGCATTTGTCTGTGGGACAAATATTAAGGACTGATTCACTTCACTTATAGTATTCACTGTTCCTCCATTTGCCTTCCTTGAAAACTGCCAAGGTAATGTCAGGGGATACAAAAGTTCTGACTGACTGGGGTATATTTTCTGTCAGTTGTTTCATGTGATATGAATATGTATCTGTGCATGCAATTTTCAACTTTGTTCTTGGAATTTAATCTCCACAAAATCCTTCCACAGAGAATTGATGGGGCATTCATCAGAAATTTCAGAAGTGTAAATATCTGTGATGGTCCAGGGTGGGAGGCGGGAAGAAAGCAGTTTGAATTTTGTGACATTAAGGGGTAGTTATGCCACATTAATGGAGGATAGAGGATGTTAGACTTATGCTTCTATGGTGGAAAGCTCTGTGAAGGCAGCACTGAGAATTCCTTATGGACAAACTGACTTTTGGAATTACTTTTTCCAGCATGTAACTCCCATGTCACAAAAATTATGTAGAACACCATGTTTGATCAGCTGTGCATGTTTTGCTCTCCATATATGCACGAGATAACTGATGCCACCTCTCTAGGGGCAGAATGGGGTGACATTAACTTTGACACTCTTTTTTTGTGCTTGAGCTGGATCAGGTAACATGTGAGCTGTCCTTTCAATTCAGTTTATAATTTGCTTTTTGCAGTTTCGTCTTTAACAGAGAATGATAAGATGAACAATTTTGCATCTGTTTATCTCAGGTTGCATTTTCTGATAACCCATCCAGATTTGTGGAAATGCTGCAAATAGTCTTGTGATGCTTGTGTCTGTTATTTACTCAGCCCTCAGACAATCTTCAAATCCAGTACAGTTCTTGAATCTACTTCCCTGTAGTGTTTCTTCCCTTGCCCCAGGCAACTGGAAGACTCCTTAGTACCAGGAATTTTTAGTAAGGAACTCTCTTCCTCCCCAGTCTACTGCCCCCAGTTCCCCACCTTGGCATCTAAATGCACATAGCTGAAGACAGAATATAAAGTTCAAAATGTGTCTTAAAAGGCAATAACATCCAAAATGCTTTGAGCATATGGATGTAAAATACATGGGTTTTTCCTCTCCATTTTTAAAAGCATATAAATTATGCTGTGCAGATAAATGTTGAACGTGCGTGTCTAACTGAAGAATGAGTGTTGGATTCTTTTTTCAGAGTTTACTTAATACCCTATAAAGCAGGTTTTAAATTGAAGAGACTAGAGCCATAACTGAACAGAATCTGCTAGAGCAAGGATTAAAAGTGTGAGGCACTGGAATGAGAGGTTACTGCATCTGGCCAATTAAAAAAGTGGGTATCTGCACAGTATATCTGCATAATGACATTAATAAACATTTGACACTGAATCAGATTAATTCCCCTCCTCCCACAAAATGACATTCTGTATTTTTAAAGCATCTCCTGTTCCATCTGTGCTCCTACAAGGACTAATAGGCATCTCGAATGAAGTCTGACTGACTTGTAAATGGTTGCTTAAAAATTAACTGTATCCACCAGTTGTCACTGATATTTTAAAACCAAATTGACAGGATTCAATATCCAATTTACTTTCAAGAAAGAAGAACTGCATTATAAGCATAAACATGTGGCTGATTATTACATAGCATGACAGTCTGATGTTAATAACTTTAATTATTGTAACCAGATTTGTCAAAAAACAAAACAAAACAAAGGCCTTGTGGGCATCTCAGAAGATGTCTTCCTTTACAGAGAAAAAGTAATTAAATATATTCAGTAGTTAAATGAACAGGTAAAGAACAAGAAGACCCCTGGATATTGAAATTTTACAGTAGGTCAGCACATTGCTTTCTTTTGCAAAAATATTAACTGCTGCCCCAATCTGGATTATTGGATTACTGGATTACTGCTACCCAAGTAAATCAGGCACTTGGAACTTCCTATGCCCACTTAGGTGATGGAATTCTGGACACCTATGGGCATACTTTTATTTATTGCATTTGAACTTCACTTTTCCTCTGAAATGGAGCTCCTGGTGGTACACACACTTTTTCTCCAGACATCTGTCAACCAATAAGGTGACTACTTAATGTACGCATAGAAACGATGAAATGCATCTTCCTCAAAAAGAGGACACCGATTTTCTTCTGTGCAGGTAATACCGTATATATATAGATGCTAATTTTGAATGCAAATCTTTCTAAATATTCATCTTTAGATATGCAACTTACCTCACATAGTGAGGAAGTCTGTGACCAGGTGCTATTGATTGGAAACTTCAGAGGCCCATGTCCTCCCTTCTTATGGTTGCTTATCTTTAAATTGGGTGTGGACTAGATAGGACTAGACAGCCCTTTGGACAGAGGGCTGTCCTGTGCACAGTAGAACACACAGGGAAAGGATCCTAATCTATTTATTCTGCACTAGTGGAAATAGGAGCTTGTGTAATGTTAATAGTACATAGCATGTTGGATTTCCTGGGAGACCTGTCACACTAACAAATCTTGCTGGGGTTGTGCAAGCACTGATTTCCACTAATGCATGTAACTACTGTTAGTGTTCCAACATCTTTGGATCATTCGCATTGTCACCTTATCATCTAGGTGGCATTCAAGCCAGGCCTTGAATTCTGTTTGCTGGAGAGGGAAAGGGGAGGTGTAACCCTGTTGACCTCTCAGGGGGTTTTGATACCATCAGCCATGGTATCTTACCGGATAGATTGTCCATGTTGGGAGCTGGATTACTGCATTGTAATAGTTCTGCTCTTCACTGGATGGCCAATTCCAGAAGGTGGTGCTGGGAGTTTATTGTATTGTGCCTTGGTGGCTTTGCTGTGGAGTTCCACAACACTTTAGTCTATCTCCAGTGCCATTCAATATTTATATGAAACTGCTGGGAGAGGTTTGCCTAAGGTTTGGGCTGAGATGTCCTATGTGGATCCCTGCCCTACACACACTCACGCGCGCGCACACACACACACACACACACACACACACTAGATTATTCATCAAATCCAGGTGAGGCCGTGTCTGGCCTGAATCAGTGTCTGGGTACAATTGATTGGCTAAGGGCCAATAAATTGAGACTCAACCCAGACAGGATGGAGGCATTGTCAGTGTGTGCTCATTTTGTCCAGCTAAATGATATTAAACCTGTTCCAGAGCAGGTTGTACTGTCCCTTAAAGGATCAAGTTCAAAGTCTGGGAGGCATGGATGGACTTGGTCACATGGAGCACTTTTTATCTGCTTTGACTGCTGTACCAACTACATCCTTATCCAGAAAGAACTAATTTACCTACAGTTATCCATGCTCTGCTGACCTCTCATCTAGATTACTGCAATGTGCCATGTTGGGAAAATCCAAATAAATCTTTGTAGAGAAAAGTTACTTTTGTGTGCTTTTTGATACAAAATCAAACTGCAGTGTCCCTGCTCCTCTTGCCCAGAAAGAACTAGAACTTTTGGCCAAGCTCCACACACCTGGGAAAAGCAGGCAGCCCTGGAGGCTCCAGTATTCATGCATTTCTTCCCAGAATCGGACAAGCCACTGGGGAAACTGGGCTTCCTTTCCAATGTAAAAATACCTAGGCAGCCCACCTTTTCTTTAAGGAATTCTGTATCTCTGATTGCAAAAACCACGACATTTTAAACTTGTTAGATTTCTGTAACTTCTGATTGTTATCTATTACCCAAGCCTTCAGTGATGTTTTTCCTGATGCCTGTAATGATTCCTCAATGTTTCTATGTTATTCCCCATTGTCCTCACCTTCTTACCCGTTCAGAATTTCATCACTGCCTTGAAACTGTGACTCACAACTTATAAAAAACTCTGTCTGTTCTCTGGAAGCTTGTAGTTGGTGGACATAACTCCACCTGACAGTGTTGTTGTAAGTTTGGTCTCTGCAGAGGGGTTTTCTCACCAGTAAAACTGCTGAGGGTCAAGGTGAGGGCATCTCCATGTGGGTCCAAGCGTACATTCTCACGGGCTGCTAAACCAGGATTTCCTGACAGTTCTATATGGTCAGTGCATTCATATTATAGCAGAACTTTTTCATGTGTGCTGGATACTGGCTCACTTCTGGGTCCAAGTGATGCCATTCAGAACTTTAAATGGCTTGGAGATAGGATGAAGGATTGCCTCCCCTCCCCCCATATATATCCAAGGACCCAAGATGGTCCTAGGAGCCCTGCTGGAAAAAATGAGGCAGGTGGCTGCATTTTCTGTTTGGGCACCACAATTTAGGACTCAGTTTCCCAAAAAGCCTCTCTTGGTACCTCTGCTGTGCTCTTTCCAGTACCAAGTGAAGGTCATCCTATTTTCTCAGTCATTTTAATCTTTCAGTTTCCCTTGTTTTACATCTCACAACGTATTTTCAATCTTTGATGTTGTTGGGGAAGAGATCCAAATAAATCACATTGAAAAGAGAAGGTGCTTGGTCTGTTTTGTTTAAACCTAATATGATTTTTAGAATCCATGTTGAGAAGCAGAAGGAAGCTGCCAGAAGCCTCTCCCCATGCTGCCAAGACTGACAAGCCACTGGCTAAAAAAAACAGGGAAATTACAATGTTCTATTCAACTATTGCCCTGCAATACAAAGTAATCCTTGAGGAATTCATAGTTTTTGCAAGAACTATCAAGTTATCAAGGCTCACATGGCTGATGCACCACAGCCAATCAGAGCACAAGGATGTGCAACTTTGTAACAAGCTCCTCCCCTCTAGTGGAGCACGGCAGCTGAGCTCAGTTTTCATGAATGGTATCCCAACTGCTCGCATTTACGTGTTTAAACAGACACGAAGATCGGTTTAAGTTTCAGAAATGTATTCAATCAAAATGTCAGTGCGCTGCAATCAGTAATATTTTCCATTCTACTGTAACATACATAGCTGGTTGATTTGTGTTTATTCTGTATATGCTGACATCAGATTGCCATTGTACTGTCATTATTGTGTCATCAACTACTCTGTACCCACATACGTGATTAGGAGGTTATAAAATACTTTGTACATGTTTTGGAAGTTTGTAGCTGGTTTGGCTCTACCCAGCATCACTGTTGTAAGTTTGGGTTCTCTGCAGAGGGTACCTGAGTGATCTTTCAATAAACTGCTGAGGTTCAAAGTGAAAGAGGTCAAGATGCCCTGACACTAGCTTTTATACTCTAGTTTCACACTCTAAACTTTTATATTGTTCCTTACCATGTTGTAGTCCAAGTTTCTACTTATTGTGAACAACATAGAGACTTTTGACTATTAGGCAGTATGGAAATGTAAATAAATCTCCTCCTCTGGAGTTAAATTGAACAACCTTCAGCCATAAGAGATCTGTGTGCACAAGAGGTTGTAGAAATGCAGAGGTCACCCTTGAGGTCTGTCAGCACCAGTTTGGAAAGATGGAAGCAGTAGTGACCCACGAGCAAGGGTTTTATTGCAAAAAAAATGGTATAAGCATTTCTTGAAAAATGTAATATAAAGATTGATCCTAAAACAGGCTGTATCACTGCCAAAGGATGGGGAATATGAATGACCACATATCAAAGATGTCATTTTACCTGTACTGCATGCAAAAACTGTGTCTCGGATTATTATTAAAGTGCTATATAAATAATAATTAATCAACCAGTCAAAATTACACCTAGGCTTTGAAGGTACATAAATCAAATCTGGTCTAATAGCTTTGGAAGTGCTTGTTTGTGAGAGTGTTCTACATCTCAGTATTTCTATCATTTTTAAAAAGCATGATATTAATAGCATTTCAATTGTTAGCATTTTAAATTAAAGAGAGTCTACACGAAAGAATGGAAATTATATGTCTGTTTATTTTCATCATCTCACTCGCAGCTTTTTTTTGAAGATGACCAGCCTATAGCAGGATCAGTAAATCAAGGTGGATGTCAGAGAGGAAAATAAACACGAGAGTGCTTTTCTTTAAAAATATCTCTATCTGTGGATAGATTATAGCCCCAATTGGTTGTATTACTGCCTTGTTTCAGAGCATACTTGTGCTCATGTACTTTGTTTTTGTCTTTCTTCTCATTCCTTAGGTTGAAGGCAAAGGCTTAATGAACCCCTTCCATGCACCCAAAGGAAAAGTTCCATCAAGTCCCAGAAATGGCCCTTCTTCCCAGTACATTGGGTGGCGAGTTGCTACTGCCATGTGCCATCATTTCTTGCCACCCATTGGCCCAGACATCCCCTTACCACGCCAGCCAGTGCGGAAGCCATCCTTGACGCCACATCTAGAATCGGAGCCAGGGGTTAAGGAGAAGAAAGCAAAACGTCTGTCTTTAAGGTACAGATTTCCTAGGCTTATATCATGCTATGTGATTCGCTTAAATTTTCTTTTAATCCTTCCTGCATCCATCATTCCCTTGTCTGATAACATTGGGGAAAATTTTGTGGGGGAAATCAGTCTGGATCAGATCTTTTGGATGAAATGGTCATTTGTCTCCTTTGCATACTTCTCTCTCTATCATGTCACCTGGCCACATGATTACTGAGTTTTAAAATAAGCCTTTCGATAAAGAAACATCTGGTGCAGCAGTGTCATAAGATTAAAGCCTTGTGAATTTCTTTTGAGTCAGGTGCTCTAGCAAGTCAGTTCACATTAAAGGCAACTGGTAATCAAAGAAAAATGAGATTGCTGAAGGGTACACATTGGGTGTAAATGCAGCCTTCATGGCACAAGTCTGCAGTTTTGCCATATCTCAAAACAGAGGTTCTGTCAGAGTACTGGGTTCTTTAGGGGATAAACTGTAATGATTCCATCCATCCTGCTTGGCTGCCACATAGGCCTGGAACACCCTCCCAGGTCATTTGGGATGGTAAACCTATGGCCTTTAGAGGTTGCTGCACTCCAGTTCCCATCAGACTCAGCCAGCTTCATTGATGATCAAAGATGATGGGAGCTGGAGTCCAATAACATCTGGAGGGCCATGAATTCCTCAACATTGATAGCATGGTACCTTGTCTCTCTCTAGGTTGGTTCACATGTCACAGTAAGCTATTTTGAGAACAAGCTGACATTGATTGGTTATTGAATTGCTAAGCCAGTCTGCTGCTGAAAGGCAGAGGCTTCAGAGACTTGTCATGGCTTGTTTCCAGCTTGCCCTCTCACTGTTCCCTGCACATATCCCAGGGGCCTTTGCAGCATAACTCCTCTATATGCCTGATGAAATTAGTTTCTTTCCCTTCCCTCTCTTTTGTGCCTTCCAAAGCACCTGCATTGTCATATCCATGTCATACCTCAGAGCAGAATGGGAAGAGCCTACCTTTTCAGAACAAGGTGGCTGGGGGCTTTATTTATTTTCTTTCAGTAACACTTAAATCCCCCTGCTTGGTTGCTCTTCGTGGGCTGTTCCTCTTGCTAGAACATCCATGTGTGTGCATGATGGACTTACTTGTGCCCCCACTTCAGGACGTTGGTGATTCAGGAGGGGGGCTACATTTTCATGTCTCCTGTTTTCATGCTAAAATCCCACTCCACCACCACCACCACCATCAGTACATCCCTCTTTTCTTTCTCTTGCAAGAAACCTACAACTTACAATGTTCCCTTTCTTTCCATCTTATCCTCACAACAGCAACCCTGTAAAGTAGAGTAGACTGAGAGTAGTTGATTTGTCCAAAGTCACCCAATGGGCTTCATGGTCATGTGGGGTCTAGAATTCAAATGTCTTCAGTCCCAGTCCAGCACTTTAAGCTCTGCACCACAGAGAGACTAAACGAGACAGACTGCTTTTTCTTGTCTTAACCATGCCCCATGAGGGAAGGGACTTCAATTCCTCCTCCCAACTTTCCAAAGTCCTAAACGGGGGGCATGTACACTTACAAATGCTGTGCAAATAGTGTATAGCTGCACTGCTTCAGCTTACAGAGATGAAGCCGAGTGACTGTCAAGTGCAATGCAGAGCTAGAGGAGGAGAAAGCCTGAGGAGGAGGGATGCCTCAGCAGCCCTTTTAGATGAGCAGTGCATATCTTACCCTGACGGGTTGGGACTTCATGGCAAGCCAATATTGGAGATTTCTTTTTACCCCCTTGAAAAAAGTGTGATGGGCAAAAAGCCTCAGTGGCTCCAAAATGGCTTACAAGCAAAGTGGAGAGTGCCTGATGCCTCCAAGTTCTGCTTGGGCACTGGAGTGACTGGCACTTGCCAAGAGTGCACTGGCAATAATGCCAAGGCGTTTTTGCTGCTCCTTTTGAGAGAATCATTGGCTGGTTCCTGTACTCACTATGCGGTTGATCATCTGGGACAGCATGACAACCCATCATGGAGACAACAACCCCTACATGGCTTGTCCAGGTGGCTTGTTGTCCTGTGTGGAAACATGACCAACCATGATGGGTTCCAACCCATTATGGGTTGCTGTGTTGTAAGAACCCAGTCAGTTTCTTTTGCTCTCTCCCTCTCCTCCATAAAGCACCAGTTCAGGAAGCATCCTTACTGTGAGGTCTTACTGGATTACACTCAGGACAGGGACCTTTCTTTTATTTACGCTACTTGGTCACTGCCACATGCACTGTTTCCACTATATAAACTATTAATAATAATGCAACGTATTTCGTTAGTAGTTTTGTCCTCTCTCTCTTCCCATATTTAGACTCTAAACCTTTTTCCTCTTTGCAAGGCTGACTCTAAATGGTGAATATGACACATTTTAGAAGCCTAGAGTTGCTTTTGGTTGACTTAATGAGCCATCCTGACTACTGCGAATGAACAAGCCATTAGGTGCATGGATGAAGCGGAATCTGTGAGAGATGATAGGGCAGATACAATGGCAGACTTGATCATGTGGTATGTCGGTAACAGTTATGTTGAAGTTTCTCAGTATTAATGCTTAGCATTTTTATAGCTCTTTAGAGCATATCAGAACACAGAATGTTCATTTTCTCTTTATCTTCGAAGAACAACAACAACAGTGTAAGAGAGGTCAATATTGTTATCTCTACATCACAGGGGAAGACTAAGAATGACCTGCATAATAAGGCTACATGGTCAGATCACGATTGAAGCATGGTTTGAATCAACAACTTCCTAGTTCACACCTCAGTCTTTTAGTCATTTCTGTGGTGCCACTTTTAGTCATTTCTGTGGTGAAATATACACATCGTATGCATTGCAGAATTATACCCTTTGGCTTAAAAAGAATTGAATGAAAAATGGATGCAGAGTGTAGCATCAGATAGAATAGTGCAATATGACCCAAGGACTTAAAAATTGTTCTCGCTATGATCAATATTCTTGACAGCATGTGCTTTTTTCAGGGAACAGCTGATAGACCAACAAGGAATAATAGGAAGGAGAAGGAAAGGAGATGAGATAGTTAAATATGAGATAAATGTCATCTCCTGAAGTCAGATAAACAATATTAACCCTTTTAAAGAAGGCTGGTTTGGTTCTTCTTTGATGCTGTCTAAAGGGTCTAGCATGCTAGTGTGTATGACACACATGCTTTAGCTACGCTCCCTTTTGGCCATGGTGATTTTTATATGCCAGCTGGAGATCCTGCCAACTGTGCAAATAAACTCTGTAGAGAAAACCCAGGAGAAGCCAATAGAATTATACTTAGTTACCACAAACAAGTATCTGGCCCAGTGGTCTAGCTATCCTAAGTACTCCAATAATGTCTTAATGAAGAAGTAACATGCATTTTATAATATACTTCAGATTAGCTCTTATGAAATGCAGTGCCTGGGAATACAGAACAGAATGAAAATTGCCTATATGAAATGGGAGATGAGATTGCTGTATTTCATGGACTTTAACCACCTTCTCAGTGAAGTGAAAGACAGATTAACTTTCTGATTCCCTCTCTCCCCTGATGAATTATACTATAGGCTAGGAAAAACAGAAAGTCTCTGCCAAAGAACTGAACTGAGACATTCTGCTCATGAGACGTCCCTCAAATTGCAAAAATACCACTGTGTGCATCAAGCCTTTATATTACAGTCTTCTTTAAAAAAAACCCCCAAACTTTGCTTGTTCATCCTTTCATTTTTACCATAATTTGGTTTAGTTTCCCTTTTACCATGCATCTAGAAATCTGATTTCATCCCTTACTTCTGCCGTGCTACATTGGTATACAGACACAATTTGGGGCCAGCTATGCAATCACAGGTTCAGGCTTCGAGTTTCCATTCTCCCCTGTTGCTTCCGCTTCCCCTAGGTTGTTCTAGGATTAGCGTTGTACAGTGTTTATTCAGTCAATGATGTCAGGATCCTGGCTGAAAAACCATGGTGTGAATCCTGAGAAATGTGAGTGGAAGGATGTTCACTGAAAGGGACTTGCATGGTCGCCCTCCATCATTGTGTCCCCTGAAAAGCCTTTCTGGAGGGACAAGAGCTTCACAGGGAAGAAGGGAATTAGTCCAAATCAGGTGCTTTCACTCACTTTTGGCCAATTTTCCCCTCAGCTGGTACTTGGTGAACTATATGCACACCATTAAAGAGCTTTCCTGGCTTTTCAGAGAAGTTTTGGACTGGGCTTTGGGGACTTAAGGAGAGGACACTGCTGTGCTGTGAGCTTCCTTCCACCCATAGTGCTGGATCCAGGATTTGCCTTCCATGAGAGTAAAGGCTCTACACATGGATGGTCCTGCCACTCAATTTATGGGGACCCTCCCCCTGCAAATTGCAGCTAATTAGAGTTCCCTCAGAAATAAAAGGAAGCTATACGTCTTCACACAACACATAATTAAACTGTGGAATTCACTTCCACAAGATGATGCGATAGCCACTGATCTTGATGGTTTTAAAGGGTGAATGGACACATTTATGGAGGAGAAGGCTATCAATGGCCGCTGGTCCTGATGGCTATACACTGCCTTCAATATCAGAAGCTATATGCCTATGTACATCAGTTGCTGGGCAACATGGGCAGAAGGTTACTGTTGCACTTATGTCCTACTTGTCCATATTCTGTGGGCAGATGTTTGCCCAGCATACAAATGCAATGCTGGATTAGATGGTATCATGACCTAATCCAGCATGGATCTCCTTATGTTCTTATATGTAGAATATGCAGAGGGCTGGAGGGGCTCCCATTGGAAAAGTGGCTGGTGACGTTCAGTTCCAATTAGTTAAATTAGTTCAGTTTAAATTGGAGCACAAACCATAGTTTTTAGAATTCAAGCCCACTGGGCAATTCCCAGATATGAGCCTCACCCCATACTTGCACTGACACCATTTGCTATGCGACATTAAGCTCCCTGCCTTTTTCTTTTTTTCTTTGCTAAATGCTACATAGTTCCAGCGTGGGTGAGCAAATCTTTTTGTTTTGCTTTTGACATTGTGCCAAGCTTGGGCTATGACTAAAATGTGAGTGGGGTTTCTATGACCAGTATTCTGGAGAAGTTCTCATACTCAGAGGTCTGCACTTGAGCACAGTGAATTCTTCACTGTCATTATTTTTATAGTCATCCCCGCCTTTCAAACCCCAAGTCTAAAATACTGGCTGCTCTAATCTGTAATTCTTTCCAGTGACTAGGGTGAAATAAGAAACACCAGCTAAATTACCCAGTTTGAATGCAGGAGCATCTCTGAGTCCCACCTCGTGATATGCATGATTACACAACTTGTGCTGTCCTGTCCAGCCACTGTTTGTTTTTGTAAGTGTTTGGAGCACTTTTCCAAATGAGAATTTTGAGCCTTATATGTGGAATGGTTATGCTTTAGTGGGCTCCCACAATTCTGTCCATCCTGCAAAACTGATTTTGACTTTTTGGCCAGTAGTGTAGATCAGAGTTACTTTACTAAGTGTTATAATTAAAAGTGGGTTTTTCTAGTTTATGTGCAGGCATAGCCTGTTATTTGTTGTTGGTTGCTCGTATTGAGACATGAAGTCGAAAGGCAGACAACAATGCTAATCACTTGGCATTAGAAACAGATGTGACAGTAGCCAGGGATAAAGTGCTTACTCAGATGCGTGTTCTACATGTACCACGTACCATGTGAAGTGACCTGTTTGTGCGTTGTGTTAACTTGCCAGGGAATGTGGTTGGTGCTTTTACTCTACATGCAAATAGGTAGAATCAAATGGGTTTGTATGTGATGGGGGACATATAAAACACAAGCACTTTATTTGTAGTCACAATCACATTTGCTTTAGTTTTAATCCAGTAAGTTAGAGCAAACTCCTGTAGTCATCCCCAGTGAATCATGGAACAGGAAAGAGTTCCTATCAGCTTATTATTTCATTACGCTGAATAACAGCTTTAAACATCTGATTGTATTTCATTCATATATTCACTGTTGGCAAATCAAGTGGAGGTATATAGCTGTCCAATGTGAACAACACAGAACCATATTTTGGGTGTGATCATTGATGATATGCCTTCTGTAGTTACTCAAACCTCATATGAGGATGTTCTTTTCAAATCCAGATGTGTGGTGCATACTGGAACTCAAAGCATCAGGACAAAAGCAAGTACATTTCTGGTTTTGCTGACCAATACTCAGAGAAGTAGCAGTTGACTTTCTTTTCTGATATACTCTGAAAGCTCGAATATCAATGGAAAAACTCTGATTTAATTCAGAAAGATTAGGAGACAGTTGCAATGCAATTTCTGTTATGCCAGTTGTGCTGGGGCAAACTTCCTCACTATGAGAGGTGGATGAAGTAATATACTTTTCATCTACAGCAGATAGTTACTGTTTCTTTGTTCTGCATGAGAGACATACATGGTGTGCTTTTTCTCAAGCAAAACAAAATTATCGAGCCTTTAGCGATATTCATTTTGACAGACTGCCCCAGAGTGTTGGCGTCTGAATATAGCAAGAATTGAAAAGGGAACAAAAAATGTAACTTACTGCACATGAATGGAGGAACAGTAATTGTTCTGAAAGGGTTTTCCCCCTATTCTTTTTGTGCAGCATGTTGGTACTTTAATATATTTGGCTCAAGTCTCCTTATCTTGCTCTTCTCCTGTGAGAGAAAATGGAAAAATATCTAGTTCTTCAATAATTATGGCTGGGATCCAAAGACGCCTGTCTATGCAAAAGAGCTTTAGGGTCAAAGAGCAGCTCTGGAATGCCATGCTGCAAAGTGCTTCTGAATCTGCATAGAGATGCAGGAGTGGCCCAGATTATGGTAGGGATGGAAATGGGGACAGCTATTTCAAAAGTTAAAAATCTGATTGGATCTATCCAAATCCATCAGGATGCCTAAGGTAGCCTTATGAACCCAACCGATTGTGTTGAATCAGTGAGTGACAGGATTGTAAGCAGGCCTAGCAGCAAGCAAGATGTCCATGTCCATTGGGAGACCAGGTGTCTGCTGTGGACCAGCCCTTTCAATAGATGTTGCTCTCCCCTTTTCGCCATCTCCTTGCCTGTTAAATAGAGCCTTACATTCTGCAGCATTGCTTCTAACCACTTCCCCAAAGCCTGTTCATTCTTCAGTTCAGATTTATTTAGTTTATAGCTTCTTTCAGGTTTCAAGTAAAGGCAAGATTAGTGAAGGAAAGAGATGTTTGGAGACAACTGTTCATATGGCACATTTCCCGTGCAAGATATGCCTTTCCAGATCTGGCTTCCATTCCTTGACATTAGAATGCTTTAATATGCAATTTGTTTAATTGGATGGCTGTGCTTGGAATATTTTTTCTTGAAATACAGATATAGTAATTGAATGTGTCTCCTGGAGAGAAACCACAATAGAATTTAGGAATATAGTGCTAAGTTACATTCACTAAATAGAAAGAGTTGATTTCCATAAACTCCATTCCCCACTCTACTCTCTGATATTTCAATCATCTTTTTTCAATTGTTAATACACCCAGGCATTCTGTCAAAATGATATGTAAAGCCTGAATTTTCAGAGGAATTCAGCTTCTACTCTTCCTGATAAACTGCTCTTCAGAAAATCTGGCAAGAGCTGAAACCACTTGGAAGTCATGGTGCTTAGACCTTTTCATGTAGGGCCTTAGTGCAGAGGTTTCAGTGACCAGCTGCGTGTGCTCAGAGTGATACCTGTTTAAAGACTAGCCTCTGTAATTTATGGCACACTTCTTAGGGAACTCTCTGGGTTGTGGCCATTTTCCTTACTGTAGTTGATAAAGGAAAGCTAGGCTGTTTGAACCCCTTTCTTTAAAACTAATAGGGTTTCTGCCACTTGCCTTTACGCATCTTCATAGTGCAAAACACCAAGGATCTTGGCAAAAGCTTGTGGAAGAGCAGAATTGCAACATAATCCTAACCTTCTTAGAAATAAGTATATCTCATTATGTTTGGGGGCTTAAGTGGGTATAGGATTGCAGCATTATTTACCCTCCATGGACTTTACTGCTCTTGCTTGGAGTTCAATGTGATGTGAGTGTGGCTTTCAAGATCTCCTTAAGATGCAGTCCAATATGAGTGGATGTTAATATAGAATGACAGCCTAAATCTCTCCAAACCACTTCTGTGTCCTTTGTAGAACCCCTTTTCTTTGGCATTTTTATGTAATCCAGCTATTTTTAAAAGCAAAAACAGTTACCTTCCTTCTTCTCTTCTCTTCTCTTCTCTTCTCTTCTCTTCTCTTCTCTTCTCTTCTCTTCATTCAGGTGACATGGTCAGCATCACCCATTTGAAACTGAAGTGCTCTCTGTGTTGTATGTAGCTCCTTTCTGCACTTTGACACTCTATTACTCATCTCCTCTTTTCAAAGTCATGCTAATCCACTGCTCTTTGCTAAAGCACTAACCATGTATCTTTAATAAATTGTCATATTCATTTATCTTCCTGAGCAGCTCCCACATTCCTCTCCAGCTGTGTTGCTGCACTTTAAGGTTAGTAATTGTTTAACATCCATCATATGCAGAGAGAATTGTCCTTAACTCTTGACCAGAGAGCGGTGGCCAGAGGTTGTCACTTTCTTTGCATCTCAATCAATGTTTGGATGTGTGAGAGCAGATAAAAATGTTCAGGCAGAGGACCTGCAAGACAGGAAGACTTACCTGATAGAAGAGTCCAATACAACAACAGAAACGAATTAAAGTCTGAGATAAGAATGTCCATTGTACAAAGTGTAAAAACGAATGCCAGAAACCATTGTAGTCTCTCTGAGCGGCCTTTGTGTCAATTTTGAAGCAAAACCAGTAAAATGGAGGAGATTTTTGCACAAAAGTCTGAGCAGTAGTCATTTACTCCTACATGCTTGCAAAGGAGCAAAGCTAAATTAACCTGTGAATGTGTTCAGGACACATTTCAGTGTCCTTTTTCATAATCCCCCCCTGCCCCCCCCCAAAAAAAAATCCTGAGGCTGCATAGCGATGAGGACAATAGTGGCAGCTCTAACAAGAATGAAGAAATCTGCACAAATGTCATGGCAGGAAAAAAAGTAGTTTTAAACAGAAGTTTCAGGTGCCTTCTCCCAGGTCATCTTAATGTGAATGGAGTGCTGAAGTAAAAGACATTGACAGAAGTGCCATAAGGGAAAGGTTGGCTAAGTAGTGGACAGGTGGTCTTTTGCTCTTGTGCAAGACCTTGAGATTAAAACGAATCAGAATGCCAACCTTGTGAAAATATGTCCATGTTTGTAAGGGCTATGGAAACTATTTCCTTTTTGTGACCAAATACGGGCGGTGGGGGGGGGGAGCAGGAAGCTTCCCTCTTCAGCCAGCAACCACAGTGAACCGATTCTGGAATGGGTGCTGATATAGGGCATGAGGAAACATGGATTTCTGTCACAAAGTCCCCTGAGATATATGCCAGCAGTGAACTGGAGGATCGAGATGGACTGAGAGAGAACACAGGAAGCCACCAATGGGGCAATCTTCTGTCAGGACTTCCTACCATGACTTTTTCCCTAGGTAGCTTAGCGTGATGTGTGAATGGATTTCCTGACTCAGTAACTGAGACCTGCATGGGAGACTTGTGAGTTCAACTTTATGTTTCTGACAACTGTGCAATGTTAGTATACTGCACAGTCCTGGACAATGCAATTCTTGATACTCGGGGGAATTCATGCACCTGCTGTCCCTCCTGGAAGGTGAGTGATGGAAGATGAATGAAAATGAGTGAAGTTGAGCTGGAAGGACTGGAGCTGGTTCATTCAGAACACTTGCAGCTTTACTGAGCTTTTGCAAAAATGTCCATATTTTGAATAACAGTGGCTATGAAGAGGTGGTATGTGGTCCTTCTGGTGAAAACAGCTGTCAGTCCCCAGGGAGGTGTTGGAGGATTTCCAGAAAAGACTGGGCAAGCATTGGTTGGAATTGCTTTAAGAGACACAGGATGTTATCCCTCAGTTTGAAATACTGATGATCCATAGGGTACTTTTCAACTCAGTCGTTCTGTGATGCAGAAGATAAGGAAACTTTCCTATCCAGGCAAGGTCTTGGAAGCTAGGTAGACTCTAAGCTCCAGAAGTGGATCAACTTTTCATGCCCAAGTAGTTTCAGTGACCCTAGCTAGTAGGAAACAGCACATATTTATATCACAGTTGTAATTCCAGAAAAAAGAAAGATAACCTGCAACTCCAAAAAGAAAGTATTGCAGAGTATCTAATATTAGAAAGAGTATCTAATCATGGTCATCCAGATAAATTAATCATTCTGTTAACACTAGCGTGTCAAAAAAGTGTGTAGGGTCAGGGGGTGGGTGCCATTATTATTTTCTTTAATATTCTGTGCCAGCTTACTTCTTGTGCAACCTGCTACAAGAAGCACTGAGAGGGGTTCATGCAATCTGTGCATTATTCCATATCTCTCAGATTAATTTTAGTATTGGTTCACCCTGTGGGATTCTTGCTTTCTGTGAAAGCCAGGACTTGGCCAGATGGTAGTTTTTCCCATGGCTATTTTTCCTTTTTATAGCAGAGAAAGAGAAAGCAAGAGAGGAACCAAATAGGATGGATTTTTAATGCAGTAATTGCTGCTTTATATTGTGTCATAAGTATTGATCCTGCTAACATAGAGACAGCAAGTTCGACTAGCAGAATCAGCATGGAAATTGTGTTTTACATCACATAATTGTCTCACCTTTCCTTCTGAAGAAACACTGCCCTTCATTCCCGCCCCACCTTGATATTATTACATGAAAAAACGATTGTTTTTGGTGCTGCTGCAAGAACCTGAATGGCACCTCATAGCAGAGTGGTGGCCAATCTTTGGTGCAACAGTGGTACAGTGGTACCTTGGCTCACGAACTTTATCTGTTCCACGACTCTGGTCGTGACCCGAATTGGTCGCGACTCAAGTCAAATTTCCTCATAAAGGTTCAATGTAAATAAGGTTAATCTGTTCTGTAAATATTTTTTTAATCACAAAAATTTGAAACAAAGTAACAAAGAACAACAAAATAACAAAGTACAGTACAGTAGAGAACACTAACCTAGGTGTGGGGGGGAGGTTATTGTTTTGAGGGAGAGTCCCCCTCCATAAGGACATTGGGGAGATCTCTTTCAGGAGTTTCCTCTCTTCTTTGTCTCTTAGCTGCAGGTTCAATTTTGGTGAAAAATCTGCACGTTCTTGTCACCTTCATTACTGCTCTGCACGTTCTTTTTACCACTGTGTTTGCTCTGCACTTTCTTTGGAGCCATTATTCAGTAAGCTTCACAGCAAGTGACTACAGGTCTGTCTGCGACTGCAAGCAGGGAAGATGGCCGCAATTGTGATCATGCTCGGGGTGAGGGGGGAAGATGGCCGCGATTGTGCTCATGCGGGGAAGATGGGCACGATCGTGATCATCTTTGTGCAGGAACATGGCTGCAATCGTGGTTGTCGTCTGATGTTGAGTTCATGACCTGAGGCAAAATTTTTCTCAAATTTTTGTTTGTGACCCAATTTGGTTGTGAACTGAGGCATTCGTAAGCCGAGGCACCACTGTCATTGGAACTGGCTTCTGGCACTGGTGCAAAGGTACCAGTTGTGGCTTAGAATAATTATGATCAGGATGACTAATTTCTCCAGGAGGCCACTACACCACAGTCCACAGTCTTCAGGTGGCCCCCCTGCTCCTTTGGTGAGGCTTTTAGGGGAGAGCATAACTGGCTGCAGACAGGAGGAGGGGATGGGAAAGTTTTCTGCCATGGACCTCTTTCCATCCACTTTTCTTAAAGATCCAAACTGTTGTCTGCAACAAATAACTACAATGCAGTTATGTGACTGTGACGGGATCACTACTAAAGTTGTATGCCCAACTTAAACTTCAATTTTTGAAGTAGAGAATTTCAAATTAGAGAATTTTCAAATTAGAGAATTTCAAATTAGAGAATTTTCATAGGAGAACAAAATGTTGATCAATAGCTTGGAACAGATAAGGAAAATCTGAAGTGAAGCAGCAAGACTTCCTGAATTTAAGGGAAAGAGGCAAGGGCTCAGCACCTTGCAGAAGTATTCTCTCCCCTTTGACTTTTCCACATTTTATTGTCTACAACATGGAATTGGTTGATGTGGATTTAGGTGCTATTGTTACCACTTGATGTATACAAGATACTCAACACTGTGAAGGTACAAAATATGTTTATTCTGGCACAAAAGTTAAATACACACAAACAAACCAGAACTTATGAGTTGCATAAATATTTACCTCCTTTGCTGTGATATGCCTAGCACTGGTGCAACCTACTGCTTACAGAAGTCACACACCATGAAAAATTGAATGGAGTTCCTCTGTGTGAAATTCTAGTATCACATGATCTCAGATTAAGTACATCTGTGTCTGGAAGATCCCAGAATTTGTTTGAGAGCATAACTTAACAAATCATGAAGACCAAGGACCTGTTATAACAACTCCAGGATAAAGTTGAACAGAAATACCAATCAGGGTGGGTTATGAAGAAAATTCCAAAAGAATGAACATTGCCTCTAAATCAGGGGTCTCAAATTCGTGGCCCACGGGCCAATTGCCAGGACGGGCAGGGCATGGGGGAAGTGCCGGCGGCACCCGGGCCGGCTTCCGGGAGCGATGTGGGATGAGCGGCCCACCACCACCGCTTGATACTGCCCAGCATCACCCAGCCTCTACTTCCAGCGGCCCCCAGGTAAGTTGAGTTTGAGACCCCTGTTCTAAATCCATTATTACCAGATGGAACTATTATGACTTGACCATGACTCTGTCTAATGAATTCCATCCACCAAAACTTTCTCTGATTAGCCAGAGAAACAACCAAGAGCCAATAGTAGCACTGAAGGAGCTGGAGATCCATAGCTGAAATGGGAGCATCTGTGCATGAGAAAACTGTCTTCTGGATATGACACAAAACTGGACTTATGGAAGAGTGGTGAGAAGAACACCATTGCTGAAACGAATCACATCAAATCCCTTTTGGAGTTTGCAAAAGGCACGTGGGGAAGGTTATTTGGTCTGATGAGACCAAAATTGCAGTTTTTGATCTCAGTGCAGAATGACTGATGCAAAGACAACAGTGCCCATTGCCCTGACAACACTATATATGTATGATGAAACATAGTGGTGGTAGCATCATGCTGGGTTGATGTTCCTCTACAGGGTCCAGGAAACTGGTCAGGATTGGGCGTAAGATGGATGGAGACAAATGCAGGCCAATTCTAAAGGAAACTTGGGACTTCAGGTTGCAAGGATCTTGGGACTGGAGTGGAGGTTCACCTTCTAAACAGGACAATGACCCTAAACAGACAGCCAAAGTAGCACTTTGTACCAAAGTACAAATAAGAACCTGATTGTCTTAGAATGGCCCAATCAAAGTCCAGCACTTACTCCAACTGAAAATCTGTGGCAGGCCTTGAAAGTTACTGTTCCCCATCAGTCCCCATCCAACCCAACAGAGCTGGAGCAATTTTGCCAAGAAGAGAAGGGAAATTGCAGGGTCCAGATGCTCAAAGCTGACAGAGATGTACTCAAGAAGACTTGCAGCTGTGAATGCTGCCAAATGTGCTTCTACTAAGTACTGACTCAAGGGGATGAATACTTATAGAACCCACAAGTGCCAGTTTGTTTTTGTTTACTTCACTTTGGTGCCTCAATAAAAATATTTTACACCTTCACAGTGCTAATTATCTTGTGCACACTGAGTGGTAACAATGCAAAGTATATCCATTTTGGTTCCAGGCTGTAATAGAACAAAATGTGGAAAATTCAAAGAGTGTGTGTATGTGTGAAGACTTCTGCATGGCACTATACTTTCTCAGGGAAACTAACTCTGCAGTGTTGGTAGAAGAAGCCGGGACAACCCAATCAGCACATTCAAGAGAAAGTATTCAAGGAGAGACCTGCTGCACCCCATGTGTAGGTTAAGTCTAGGGAGCTGAATGAGATGATGCAGCAGATATCTTTGAAGTCTGTGATTTTGTGACTTACATTGTGTGTATGGATAGGACTATTTATGCCATTCCAGCTTGCAGAGAAGTTTTCTGGGAACTCATCGCTCTCCGATGGACAAAATTAAGCAGTGTCCTAGAAAAGGTTTGTAGAGTGCATTTTCCCCTCTGCAGAACTTGGTGAAATATAAATCTGAACTCTAGGCCCATTTGTATAAGAAACATTTACTATGGGAAAATGGCAGGGCAAAGTAACCTTTTGGTGATCCTTTTTATAAACAATCAGATATCCCTGCCATTACTATTTATTACGTGTTAGGATAGAGTTTGGTGCCATAAGAGCCAAATACTGTGCTTTATTTTCAGTGGATTATATTTGATCATACAAAGTATCCCTTGAGGAACTAATCCCTCTGATGCTAGCATGCTGTATTTCCCATTCGTTTAGTCTCTGGCTGAATGGAGAATGACACTGCAGCAATGTTTGGTAGATTATGCCTCAGAGTAGTAAGGTAACTCACAGGTTGATGAACTGTACAAAGTTAATGGGATGTCATTTACAGAACCTAAACATTAGCTAGGTTAGTTGTCATGGCTTAGTAGGTAAGTTTTCTTTGCAGAAGATAAGTCGAAGAAGAAAATGTGCCAATATTGTCTATTTCTGCATGTCTACCATGGTAACTAAGAGTGCAGCCCTGTGTAGGTAATATATAACAAGGTATTTTAATCGGCAGCAGGGAACCAAACAATCACACTGCATTTACTGAGGGCAAGAATGTGAAGGGCTAATCAGTGAAAGAAAGCTGCATAATGAGGAAAGATTGTGTTCAGTAAAACCAATCATAGATTTTTGGTTGTTCTATAGGAAAGGCAGAACCTTACACAATCTGAGTTAGCACATGTAGGTTGAAATTATCTTCTCACTTAAGTGTAGTAATTTGGTCCACAGTTACCCAGGGTCTGCCAGTATACTAGCTATAAAACCTCTAGTGTTAGGAGGTAATAACATTTATTGGAGCCTGCAACCATGGTATGCCAAACATTTCTCAGGAAAAGAGATTGGCTACTCTCATTTCACAGCATTTTCAGTTAACATTCATGTGGGACTTTTTGAGCCTTAAGAATATATAGCCATTAGAAGTAATTTGATTACTTTTTCTTCTTCCCATTATGTCAATAACAGCCTAGTAACTGATATTTTATTTTTAGCTTAAGTCAGGTACATTTCCTCCATGCACTTAATGTTTCCTATTCCATTTGCCATTTATCTTTGGTGAGAGAGAGAGACAGAGAGAGAGCATAAAAAAAACCAAAACCAAAACAAAAAACACTCCAGCTTTGATTGGGGAAGCGGGGGAAGGAAACCTCAAGTAAACCAAGCATGCATTTGGTGATTTAAACTAGTGCCTTTAGTGACTGGGAACATTCTGTTCTCCATGACAAGGTGTTTGGGAATTTTCTAGGTAAAGTTAATGCTGGAACAATATACAGATGGGGAAAGGATTGCTGCAATGTTGTGGCACTCCTAAGTTGGCTGGTGTCACTCTTCAAATAAACTGAGATGGTGAACAGATTTCAAGGAATCACTATAATTTAAATAATTCATTTTTTCATCGAGTGAGTTAAGGATTGGTCTTTTGAGGAATAAATGGCTCATAGTCATATCTAGGTTCCTTGGCCCAAATTAAATGCAGGATCTTTCATTAAGTCATACATCCTATTTTCTGAAACCTTTCTAGATTGTGCTATGTGGATATATTGTCCCAACATTCTTTTCTATGGGGATCTTGGCTAACTATAAAATATCGGATTCATATTAAACAGAAGACAGCAACAAAGATGAGAGATGAAAATATACAAATAGAAAATTAACTTTTTCATAGTTTGAGTCTGAAACTTCTTTTACAGATTGCACTTATAGAACAACACCTCTTTCTCTAATGGACAGGTGGTTAGTGCAAGGGAAGGAGATGGGAAATCAGATTTTGTGTAGGGATGGTCAAATCTATCAGTTTTGATTTCACTGAGTTTCCCATTCTCCATTTCTGCAACATTTTGTGAATTCACTAGTAACAACAATTTTTCAGCAGATTTCTCTTATATGCATTTTTGTATACTTTTCCTAGGATGCTCATGTTTTGTAAATGATTTTACCCTAATAAAATAGATTTGCACACATTTCCTTAAAATTGGCATTTTAGTGCACATTTTTCCATTTTCAAATTTCATTGCAAAATTCTGAAAAGTGCAGATGTCAATGTGCATTGCATTTGATTCACAGATAGGTCTAGGAGATGTGAATTGAGTAAGCTTATATAAAAATGTGTACCAAATTAATTCTCTTCCATTCTTAGTTGGGAGTAGGGGGTCCTCTAGCATAGTAGCACAGCCAGAACTCATCTGCATAATTCTAAAACAATATTGTTAGAATTTCTCATACAACCTGAATATTTGTATGTGAAAACAGAAGAGAGGAGTGTGATTTCCCTGCCTCATGCAGCAGCTTCCTGCATATGTGCCATATTGTTTATAAGGTGTTAAAATCTGAGTCTAACAATCCTGACAGCATCAAGTGAGGAGAGATGCTTATTTTAAATGCACCTCTAATAGTTGGATTTTTCTGGTATGTATATGTTTGTGTGTTTTAAAGATTTACATAACATGAAACTTAATTTGTTACACCAACCATAAGGGAGCCCAGCGTGATAAATGGCTAAATAGATACTAAAGCTAAACAGAATATGGTTTACTTATGGGATTTCAGGGTGTTGCTGTTGACCTAAATGTCTTTCAAAGGAGGGCCATAAGCTTCTGCGTTCCCTTCAGAGTAAAAAGAACTTGACAAAAGAAAATGATCTGTCAGTTAATACAGCTGCTGGTTTGTGTGGTGCAGTGGTTAAAACCATGGGACTGGGACTCAAAAGCTCTGGGTTCTAGTCCCCGCTCAGCCATGGAGCTAACTGAGTGACTTCGGGCCAGCCACAAACTCTCAGCCCAATCCAACTCACAGGACTGTTGTGAGGATAGGATTGAGATGGGGAGGAGAAATATGTAAGCCCCTTTGTGTTCCTTGAAAGAAAAAAGGGCAGGATAGTAATATGAGAAGCAAATAAATACATCTGTCTGTATGTGAGCCAAGACATCAATCTGACAATGAGCTGACCACATGAGTTGATAACAACAGTGGGAATAGATATAAATATTAGGTCATATCTAGGCTCTGGGATCACAACAGAATTGTTTCAGTAGTAACAAATGGAAAATGGTTTTGCATCTAGAAAACCAGAGGATAGGCCTTAGAAAGAACACAAAATGTGATACTGATCTCTAAAATTCATGTATAGAAAAATGAAAAACTTGAATTTTCAGTTTTTATGAATTTGTGTGTTTGACTGGGTAGCTACCATTGGACAATGATCCAGGAAACAGTAGGTCAAATGACATTTTATCGTTTTGTTAAATAATCAGTGCTTTTTCCTAGGCTTTAATTAGCTTACCTATTGTGTATGTAAAAAACTGAAACAAACTTCATCAACCTCTGTCACATATAATGCCCACTTCCCGGATTTGCGGTATTCAAACTATAATTGGCACAGATTTCAATCCATACCCCCAGCCTCATCTTAAAATGTTCTGTAGGGAAGTTTCCACTTCTTTCTGTTTACAGAACATCTTCTAACTTAATACTTCCCTTTCCTTTCTAACTCCAGAGAGCACCATTCAAGATTTATTGGCATCTTTTCACAGGCATCTTTTTGGGCACTTGATGTTTCAGACATGAGATGTGTTATTTACTGTACAAGCCGAATAGCATTACATTTTAATACAGCTATTTTTAAAGGAGCGAATCTTGCACAAACTATTTGGATGTTCAAATTTAAAGTTTAATTATATTGATATACTAGGTAGAGCCAAGAACATGTTAAAATGTGATGCCTTCATGATTCTCTCTCTTTGAATACTCAAATCCCACTACTAGGCTTTTATTGGGACAACAGTTTGTTGGCTTACTATGAAAGAACTCTTCACTAGTTTTTGTGCAGTCTCCCTGCTGATTCTTACAGTGCATTTCCAGCCTGCCATCATTCAGTTTGCTCAGTTCTAAAGGCATGGAACATTATAGGAGCCATTTAATAAAGGACACTATTTTAAATGCATTGATTGATTCAGAAGCATGAATCACTTATCATGCTTCTGAATCTCAGCACTTAAAGTAATATGTAATGGCATCGATCTTTTTTGTAACAAGATCTATTTGTCCAAAAGGACTGTGGATGAGCTCTTTGCCCATTGCTCTGAGTATTACTTGAAATGTAGAGCATTTACTGAAATATATCTTTGAATCTGCAGTACTGTATCATGGGTAACTATAGTCATGCTATCTCCATCTGGCTAGGGCTGTAGCTGGCATATCAATTGAATTTGATAAAATGTGCTTCTCACAACCGAAATCACTTGAGTCTTTAATGATAATACAGGCTTAACAAGCACCTGTGACTGTGAACTGGCTACTGTAGAAGGATATCATCCAGTTGGATAAACCACTGACCAGCAATGTCTTTATCTTGTCTCAGTCTATTCAACTTCATCCAGCCTATTAATCTGCCCCAACACTAATTCATGACAGCCGCAGTCTTACATGTACTTGGTGAAAGAGGTGAAGCTGGGGAAAGGATGGCTATCTCAATCGGGTCCCCCATCTTCCCCAATGGCAACTTTTTCTCAATTGTTGAAAAGATGTTGTCTTGGTCTTCTTACAAAATCTTTTGAGCTAAGAAAAAGGCAGTGGTGGGAAAGCACCAGCTCAGTACTAGCTCATCATGGCCACATTAGACCCTCCATAAAATTCTGTGAATGCCTGCTTGCCCGCTAAGCACTTAATCTGGAAGCAGTGGTGTCTGCAGAGAGATTTCTTTTTGCCTATGTCAGAAAAGTGCATATTTACCACAAGATGGCAACCTAAATCACTCTTCCTCTAAACATGATATTAGTCATGATTCTGTGAGGGGAAATCCATCCTGAAAAAAGCTTATTAATTACTTGTATTGATTCCATGCTGTTAAAATGTACCAAGTGCATTTAGCAAATGATTAGGCTGATATATCTCTATTGTGATTTTGCTTGATAACTTTCTTGGTCATCGAGAACTCAACATTTTAGCTATAGCATTCTAGCAGAAACTTTCACATGCTGAAAAGATGGAAACTGCCATAAAAACCACAAAGAATGCAACTACACAAATTTAGCGAAATGCTTAGAAGACAGTATATCCCTCCTGGCCTTTCTACTCCCACAGTGCTGGGCTCCAGAATCGCAGCCAATCTAGTCCCAGATACATAGGAAGCTGCCTTATGCTGAGCCCAACCATAGAACTGTCTAGCCCGGTACTGTCACCACTGACAGGCAGCAAGGCCTCTCCAGGTTTAGGGCAGGAATCTTTCCTAGCCTTTCCTGGAGAAGCTGCAGATCAAACCTGGCACCTTGTACATGCAAAGCAGGTGCCACTGAGGTGTGAGCCCCCTTTCTGGAGCTGAAGGCTTTCATAGCTCTCCTGGAATCACAAGCAGCATGATAAGGGAGTGAAGGGTGGTCAGTCCAGAAAACTTCTGTGCCTCCCCCCATTGCCGGCTGCAGTTGTTGAATGTAATTGCAGGTTGTACTGTAATCCTAACTGCACAACTTGCCTTAGCTGCTGACTGGAATTCAGGGCTTAGTCATAATGTACTAAATGGATTGTGAGCAAGTGGCACATGCCCTTTTCTGACAAATTGCTTGATGCATTCTGCCTCAGCTTCTCTCAGCCTGTCAAGATGACATCCTCTAGGCACAGTTGGCACTCCAGCTGAATGTATTAACTGGCAAGTTAGCAATATGGCCAAAAAGAGCTTCTTCAAAAACAATCTTACTCTGCACATGGTGCCTGAGAAGGCAAGAACAGGAAGTGAAGCATGAATGTGTCTGAGGTAACAGAAAGGAGAGGTGGAAGGACAACTGAGCAGCCAGGAGATTGCTTTCACCAAACTAATAATCTCCTAGTCTGAAATTCCAGCAACGGTGTTCCCCACTGCAGCTGAAGTACAGTATTTTCTCAGTATCCTCTATTTCCTACCTATGACTCTGCTTGCTACTTTCTCTCTTGGGTTGAATGTTTTAAAGCCTTTTATTCATCAGGGCAACTTGGGGTTTCAAAAATGTGCAATCAGAAGAACGTAGAGGAAAATGGATACTTTGCTATCAGGGTAGATAGCTCTTTCAGGATGAATACTTTGGGCACATCATGAGAGGGCAAGACTCACTGAGGATGACAATAATGCTAGGGAAAGTCAAAGGCAGAATAGGAGGAGGAAGAGCAAATATGAAGTGGATTGACACCATAAAGGAAACCACCACTTTGCATTTAGAAGAACTGAGCAAGGCTATCATGGTCAGGACATTTTTGAAGGAACTCATTTATAGGGTTGCCATAAGTCGGAGCTTACTTGACAGCACATAATAGAATGCGACAGTTGCTTCTACTTGAGGTAAAAAAATCTGGCTGTTCCCTTTCAATGTCTGTTTAACCTTCCTTTCTCTTTTCTGTTTTTTTCCATCTTCTCTGCCTCTTTTTCTTAGATCCCTTTCATTCAAGATCCTTGTATATTCTCATGAGCTCTGCAGCCTTGGGATGCATTGACTGGCTCATTTACTTAAGAAATTCAAATTGGTTTACTGAACCTTTCAACAACATCAAAATCCTTTTGTTGGAACTTGATGGCCCAATCAATTATCTGCCTGTTTCTAGTCTATTGGGTTTGGGCAAGATGTCTGAGCAAAAAGTAGTGACTCAACTCCCACGTATTTCTGAAGGGAACTGATTACATGTACTCCTTTCAATCTTACTTCTGACCTGGTTTTGGGGCTGAGGCTATTTTGGTTGCCCCTGAGGGTGATCTACATCGGGAGATCAGCATCAGGGTATGTAACCTTGCTGAATCTCTCAACGATCTCTCATGTTTTTTAAATACTGTTCAAACTGAGCTGTGATTTTGGGGCACTACCTATTCCTGAGGCAGGTCACTGAAGTTGGGATGGGGAGTGGGACTGGTGCTTCTTCCTAAGGTGGTTGGCAGGTCTTCCTGAACTTGGGAATGAGGTATTAGCAGTATTCAGCGGTCATTTTCTTCCTTCTGTTCCCAGCAAGGCAGGTGAGATGATGAAACAGTGTCCGTAATAGTTGTCTATGTGAACAAATTGAGGCTTAAGCAAAAGATGTGGAGACACTGTTGCTTGAGGTCCTGTTGATCCAGGGTTAACTGTCCAGGCTGCTTTGGATGACTATCACTCCCACTTGACTATCCATTGCACAGATAAAGTGTTCTACCAGATCTGACATTTCCCATGGATTCCAGAATCAGATTTCAACAGCCTCAGCTGATGCACTAGCTGTAAACCTCCCTGTAGAATTGTCTCTGTCAGCCTCAGTAGTTCTCAGATCATGTTATTGTAATATGTGGGGCTGCCTTTGATATAGTGCGTGTAAACGAGGGTAAATCTGTCAGTTTTGGTTTCTGTAACATATTTTAAAACTCTAGTTCTTTTTTCTGCATATGGAAAACTCTGCAAATATTGGTAAATTCTTAACAAAACCATATGGAAATTAAACTTTCACTCATCCCTGCAGTAAGCTTCGATTGGCTCAAAATGCAGCAGCCAGGTTCTTATTTGGTGTGGATTGCTCAAACTATATCACTTCAATATTCTTTCATCTTCATTTGGTGTCCGTGGGTTTGCCAGCATCTGTGTGTCCCCTGTCTTGTGCATGGAAGGTAGGAACATAAGACTGGGCTTATACATCTCTGGTGCCTAGGCTGTGGAATTCCCTCTTCAAAGGGTCCCACCAGATTCCACTGCTTGGCTTTTGATTTTTTTAGGAGGCATTTGGGCCAGGGGAAGACTTTTTACTCTTCACTCCATTAATACTTTACATTTTTAGTCTAAATTACCGTTAAGGTGAAATACAGAAACGCTTCTTTTTGGGAAGGTCAGAGCTTGACTCCTCTTTAATCCCCATTTTGTTTCTGTTGTCACCACTGTCAGGATGATGCTCCCAGAAGCTTGTTTTCTCCTATAGCCTTTGTGCACACCCTAGTTCTGGAGAGAGCAGAAATAAAATGTGCACACAGCCCTCTGTGATGAATGAGCTATTGGATGGACATGGCAAAGGGGCAGAAGACCTCACAGTAGTCCAAGATGGAATCAGTTTAGAAGGGTAGTGCAGGACTATAGTTGCTGCTACAGGGTGGTTCCTCATGCTCTCCTACATATGCAAGGCTAGCAGGAGTACATTGTAAATATGTAACCCAGGATCCAGTTAATTTCTTAGGCCCAATTTTGATGTCATAACAGAATGTCACGCTGAGAGTGCAGCAGACTGGAGGACTCTGTGTGATCACTACTGCTTGCAGTCCCTGGGTTGTTTAATGTTCTTTGTAAGTCAGGAACTCTGGCTTGTTGGGGAGAGACAACCAAAGTTGCAACCCAGGGATTAATTCTGAGTCTCAGCTCTGAATTGTCTTCCCCCCTAGTGAATCAGGGTTGTTGTTTCGTGCATGGCAGCAACAGAATGTCCCTTGGCTTTTTTAGCTGCTTCCCTATACAGTGGAAGTGGCTGTGCAGCATGCACCAGCCCATTTGTTTAAAAAAAAACCTTGAGTTGTTGTGATGTCTGAACCTAGATGTCAACTATTGATCAAAGTATATTTAATGGAGTGGGATTGCCATGTTGGAATACAGTATGAGTAACTCCACCAGATCCAAAGACTCATCCCACTTACTTCATTATGATTAAAATGCCACCTATACTTAGAGCTACAATTGTTAGTTAAATGAATATTGCTAGTAAATATCAATCCTGCATTCAGTAAGGAATGCTTTGCTATCAATTAAATCTGGACCATATTATTTTGTTTATTTTGAGCTACAGCTAATCCTCAGCAGATACAGCTTGAGTTGACATTTCATTTTTGTAGTAGAATATTTTAGTGATTTACATTTATCTTAATCTCCCTGAAAGATTATGAGTGTTGTATCTCATGGCAGATCAATTACAGAGAGCACAGTGGAAGCAAATTAAATTCACTTCAGAACCTGAAACTGGAAAGCTCAGAATACAGTTGATCTTGCAACAAGTTTTATCTGAACTGTTGGCTGATCTACATATTAATTTATCATAGTAGTGGGAAAGCAAAATAACATAATAGCATAACTAGCATAGATATATTTACATCTCTTCCACTACTAATCAGCCGCTAAGGGAATAATGGAAGAGACCTGCAGGGTAAAAATACAGGAATATTTCTAAACTTTTCTGAAGTGTTTTGGATCCACAGGACATGCCCAGCTCAAAAGACGAGTCCACCTGCTGCATTCAGAAAGCACTTGTACACATTTCCAGTTGCCTTCACAAAACTGAACTACAAAGACCCCAAAACTAATAAGTTGATATCTACACACATTTCAGAACAAATTTTCATTTTGTGCAAAATGCTGTGTTCCAAAGGCCACCACAAACATGGTGAACTTTTGCAATTGAATTTCCAGACCTCTTTCTTTTCCCCCTCTCTACAACCTTTGCACTTTTCTCTCATTTCATCAGTAAACACTGATATTTCCATTGTGATGATCATATCTTCTTGTGCTTCTGAGCACACATACAAGGATATGTGACTGCGACTAGGTCTCCTAAGGGCTACCAATGGCTCTGATGCTGCTCTTCAATGGATAGATCAGAGGTTGAGCTGGTTTTCCTGGCCATTTCATTGATGGATGCTGACTGACATGTTTTTGCAACTTCAGTTACAAATGCAGTTCAGCATAGGGAAGTGAGAGCTGGTACAAGCATTAAAATATGAATGCTCTGCTGGCATGTATGATGTAACAGCAGAAAAGGAGATATGTACAAAATCTTTTTCCAAGTTTTCCAACTCACAGAAGAGGAGCTGCGGTATTATTTTTGAGGAGCGCTCCAAGGGTGAATGAATAGCAACTAGAAAAAAGGAGACAGTCCCGCTTTAGATAGTTCTACATCTTTCTCCATCTTTGTCCTGGCAAATTCAAATGCAGGCATCATTAATGTTCTCTCTGTTCTGACAGGTAAGTTTTAATCAATGGCAAGGGGCTGTATTTCTCAAAGTTCCTCATCCCATTGTGAATTTGCCTTAGCAGCCTGACACAATATTAATTGAAAAAATAAATCTTTATGCTTGTGTGGTTGCATGAAGCCTTTGCTCCTACCCTGCCACTTAAGAAAAAGTGAATTATACATAAGTATTAGTGAATTAATCATCAAGGGTGAACCTTATGCATATTTGTACTAATGATAACAAATACAGCAAAACTACATTACCTGGATGAGCTTCAGTGTTACCTTGGGTATTTTTATAATGTTGCCTTTAGACATTCATAGGACTGCAGCCTTAGGCTGCAATTCTGTGCACACTTAGCCAGGATTAAGAGCTAGTTACCTTGGTGGAACTAATTTCTGAGACAACTTGCTTAGGGCCACCTAATCCTTAATATGGATAATTGGTGGTGGAATCCATTGGTATAGTATGGTTTCTACTATCAATAGGTTTAAGATTATGGTGCAAGACTGCATTAAGGAGTGCTTGCCAACAAAACTAAGCAAAATATTTTTGATTAGTACTTGGATTTTTTTTTAAATTAAGAACTAGCAATTGTTAAGAGCCCCTTTCCCCCTAAGTTCAATTATATTATTGTCTTTGTAGATTGGGTAAACACTACACATCTCTGTTGATGATGTGAATCAGATTAAAAGAAATTAAATTATTTGTCTAAGGTCTGATCTGTTGAGCTGGAATTGCAAAGGCATTTTTATCATCAATTTAACCCTAACAATGCTATCTAATTTTTGTTTAGCCATATTAATTACTGTGGGAGCTACAGATTGTATCTAGCTCTCTTATTTCATGGACAGTCATTCACCATATGTCATTACAGATTTCCAGAGTGTAACTAATGACCTCACAATATATGGATTTCTCATAATCAAACAGTCATTGCAAAATTAATTTGCTGGGTGATTTAAGCACACACATACAGATATGAACACTTGTTTGCAGACTCTTAAAAGGAGACTCTAGGAAAACTGACACAGCCAGTTTGTTCCATAAACTAGGAGCCTTCTCTATCAGTCCACTCTGAACAGTTGATTGACAGACTAATTCAACTATTAGATCACCCAATAATCAGAGTTCTCAGGAAATGAAATATCTAAAATGCAAACAACAAATACTGATTAAAAGCATTGCATAGTACAAAACAAGACAAACTTGCAGCTAAAGGGAAAAACAATGCAGCACGTAAAATTAAAATAAGACTAAAAATAGTATGAAGTTCTCAGTGTGCTAAAAACAGTTTTGAACAGTAGAGTATCTTAGGAAGTTGCACATTTCTCCCTGCCTTCTTTCCTGTTGGATTGCTGTCTTTTCATCTGGCAAAGTTCCCATATCTTAAACGACAGCATTTCAGGCAGGCATTTGTGGTACTTTCTCCATCTCAGCATGATATCACACAGCTGTTAAAAATGCAGGTGCCATGCCAGAAGAAAGCTTGGCAAACCTGCCCCTGCAGAGTGTAAAGCTGATGGTAGTGGAGTTGATTGTAGTTTGAGGGCAAGCATGAGGGGTGTGTGGAAGGGCTCCAGCATTGTCCCAGTGGAGGCATGTTGTTCAAGACCTCTTATGTTTCAGGGCAGCTGAGAGAGCCTGAAAAATCACCTCAAATTCCAAGGACTTAAGAAAATGCATGTCTCAGACCAATGGTCCATTCAGTCCAGTATTCTATACACATGGTGGCAACCAGCTGCAAACCAGATTCCTTGAGCAAGATATGGGTACAATAACCCTTTTGCTCCACCAACTGGTGTTCGTAGGCATACTGCCTCTGATACTGAAGGAAATGTATAGCCACCAAGACTCGTAGCCATTGATAGCCTTCTCTTCCATGAATTTATCCAATCCCCTTTTAAACCCACCTTCATGTGGCAGTGAGTTCCATAGTTTGTAGCTGTATGAAGAAGTGTTTCCTACTTTCCCATGGCTGTTCATAAAGCTTTATTTTCTAAACCATTTGTGTGAATGAAGATACATGTGATATTTATCAATAAGTTTAAATATCTTAACTGGGGTTTTAAAAATACCCTAAGGCTTAGCATATGGCACCTTCTCAAACAGGGGATAGGTAACAGGTAGGATACCGCAGGGTTTAGTCTTGCGTCCAGTGATTTTCAATGATATGGATGCAGAAGTGCAGGGAACACTTATCAAATTTGCAGATAACACAAAATTGGATGGGATAACTAATACCTTGGAAGACAAAAACAGCATTCAAGGAGATCTTGATAGGTTGGAGTGCTGGGCTGACAACAGAATGAAATTTAATGGAGATAAATGTCAAGAGAGCCATAGAAATCTAATAAATAAAATAATAAGCAAGTCCTTGGAAACTTGGTCCTAGGCAAAAGAAAACAAATGCATCATTACAAGATGGGGAATACCCAACTCAGCAATACTGTAAGTGAGAAGGATCTTGGAACTGTAGATTACAAGCTGAATATGAGTCCACAATGTGATGCAGCTATAAAAAGGGCAAATGCTATTTTAGGCTGAATTAATAAAACTATCACTTCCAAATCAGATGAAGTACTAGTTCCCCTCTACTCACCACTGGTTAGGCCTCATCGGTAGTACTGTGCCTGGTTCTGGGCACCACAGTTTAAGAAAGATGCAGACAAACTGGAAAGGGTTCAGAAGAGAGCAACAAGGATAATCCAGGGACTGCATACAAAGCCCAATGTGAAGAGGTTGAAAGAGCTGGGCATATTTAACCTCAAGAAGAGAAGACCGGGGCAGGGGAAGGGTTTGCTAGCACTCTTCAAATACTTGAAAAGTTGACACAAAGAGGAAGGACGGGATCTCTTCTTGATAATACCAGAGTGCAGGACATGGAATAATGGGCAGAAATTACAGGAAACTACATTCTGGCTGAACATTAGAAAGAATGTCCTGAATGTCAGAGCAGTATGGCAATTTAACCGATGACCTAGGGAGGTTGTGGGTTCTTCCACGCTAGAGGCATTCAAGATGCAACTGAAGAGCCATCTGAGAGGGATGATTTAACCTGGGAGTCCTGCACTGAGCAGGGGGTTGGATCCAGTGGTCTTCTTGACCCTCTCCAACTCTACTATTCTATGATTCTGTGATACCACATGCAATGCTGGACTGTTATTCTCTTGAATGGCAGCTGTAGCATTACTGTTTCTGAAGTTGCTTTCAACTTCTAAAGAAGCTTGTCAGGTTCCACAGAGGGATGCTGTTCAAAAAGCATTGGCCCAACATTTGATTTTAGTTATAAATGCTTAAGGTAACCACTTCCCGACAGATTATCTTGTTGTTTAATCACAAAGTCATGCCCAACCCTTCTCAACCCCATGGACAACATTCCTCCAGGCTCTCCTGTCTTCCACCATCCCTTGGAGTCCACTCGAGCCCATACCCGCTACCCCAGTGACTCTATCAAACCACCTCATCCTCTGCCACCCCCTTCTTTTGCTGTCAATCATTACCAGAAACAGGATCTTCTCCAGTGAGTTGTTCCTTCTCATTAGGGGGGCAAAGTATTAGAGTTTCATCTTCAGTATCTGGCCTTCTAAAGAGCAGTCAGGGTTGATTTCCTTTAAGATTGACTGGTTTGATCTCTTTGCAGTCCAAGGGACTCTCAGGATTCTTCTCCAGCACCGCAATTCAAAGGCCTCAATTCTTCGACACTCAGCCTTCCTTATGGTCCAGCTTTCACAGACATACATTGCAACTGGGAAAACCATAGCCTTGGCTGTACGTACTTTTGTTGGCAGGGTGATGTCTCTGCTTTTTAGTATGCTGTTTAGATTTGCCATAGCTTTCCTCTCAAGGAGCAAGTGTCTTTTAATTTCTTGGCTGCAGTCAATGTCTGCAGTGATCTTGGAGCCCAAGAAAATCAAATCTGTCACTACCTCCATTTCTTCCCCATCTATTTGCCAGGAAGTTATAGGACTGGATGCCATGATCTTAGTTTTCTTAAGGTTGAGTTTCAAGCCAACTTTTGTGCTCTCCAGCAACTTTTGTGCTCACCAGCATCAAGAGGCTCTTTAGTTCCTCTTCACTTTCTGCCATTAGAGTGGTATCATCTGCATATCTGAGGTTGTTGATATTTCTCCCAGCAATCTTAATTCCAACTGGTGATTCATCTAGCCCCGCCTTTTTTCATGATGTGCTCTGCATATAAGTTAAATAGGCAGGGCGACATTATACAGCTTTGCCAAACTCCTTTCTCAATTTTGAACCAATCAGTGGTTCTGTGTCCAGTTCTCACTGTTGCTTCTTGACCCACATATAGGTTTCTCAAGAGACAAATAAGATGGTCTGGTACTCCCATCTCTTTAAGAACTTGCCAGAATTTGATCCACACAATCAAAGGCTTTAGCGTAGGCAATGAAGCAGAAGTAGAAGTTTTTCTGGAACTCCCTAGCTTTCTCCATGATCCAGCGTATGTTGGCCATTTGATCTCTAGTTCCCTGGCCTCTTCAAAATCCTGCCTGTACTTCTGGTAGTTCTCGACCCACATACTGCTGGAGCCTAGCTTGTATGATTTTGAGCATCACTTTGCTAGCATGTGAAATGCGTTCAATGGTGCGGTAGTTCGAACATTCTTTGGCATTGCCCTTCCTTGAGATTGGAATGTAAACTGACCTTTTCCAATCCTGTGGCCACTGTTGAGTTTTCCAAATTTGCTGGCATATTGAATGTAGAACTTTAACTGCATCGTCTTTTAGGATTTCGAATAGCTCATAGAGAGTGTCAAAAAGCCAGTATTATATTGTATAATACATTCTTAACTTACCATTCCCCTAAACAATTTAGTGTTGTATATAGAGTCTCCTACCCATGTTGTCTTCACAACAACTCTGAGGTAGGTAAAGTTGAGAGATCAGCAGTATGACTGAACAGGGTTTTGAATCTTGTTAGTTAAATTAATTAAAATGAATAATAAAAATTAATAATACCAAATTCCTTTATTCAAAGACATGAGGAAAACCAGTTAAACTTTTCAAGTCATGACTTCTGTTTGAAGACCACTTGAGCTAAAATAAAATGACTTCCATTACATGCTACAGTATTGGAAAGTTTTGGAATAGAAGATACATGAATGGTTATCTGTATAATAAAAGACAGATGAGAACAGTACTACAAACACAGACTTCTGTCAAGATGAATGCAATTAAGATTCTTCAGGATTATGTATGTAATTCAAATTGAAAGTGACAGCACAGCTATCTTCCTATGGAGCTAAGATCTGAGGTGGTCTATTAAATGCACTTGTTCTGGTTTTTAATATGCAACATTAAAGCTGCTGTCTTATTAAATAATTCTGAACTATTTATTAAAAACAATGTGATAATAAACAGCAGATGTGCATTAATAGGTACCAAAGAAGTGTGCTCTAGCTGTGGTGAAGTTTTATGTCTTGACATAAAGCATCTGTACTTCTATATACAATTCGATACAAAGTGTGGGGCAGGGTAGGCACCCTCTGCTTTTTAAAATGGATAATGTTGTATTACATATTTTCTTTCCAAATCCTTGTTTACCAAATGACGCCAAAATCCATCAGCCATGGATAATAAAAATGTAGAAACTATGCATCTGATCAGTTAATAATAGTTATATTTGCATGTGAACTTATATAAATATGCCAACTGTATTAAATACAGTAAGGCCTAGGAAAAGAAAAATGTGCCAGGAGTTTGTGAGAAAAGAGTATATTGCATTTAAGGAAAACTGTTTGAGTTTGTATTTTAGCAGTTCTTTTTGGAGCAAGCCAGATCAAAAGGATCACGGAATCCTGCGAAAATGTATAAATGTGTACTTTTGTTTAAGCATCACTACCCAAGGACAATCACAATTGCTTACCTGTGTTACCATCTGTGCTTAAAAGAAAGGTGTAGCTCCTTCAGTTCAAGCAGAGTAGCACTAGCCACTGCCTGTCCAATGCAGCACAAACAGGGCAGGTCCTTCATTGTTTTATTAACACTTTACGGAACTAGGCCTCAGATATTGCCTTTAATACAATTCATCTTCATGTATCTCAGTTGAATAGGAATGCAGGCTAAGTTTCACAGGAGCATAGGAATCTGCCTTACACTGTGTTGAACTGCTGCAGGGCTGGCGGAAGGCTTTTGTGGGCCTTGGGCAGTGGAGTACCGGTGAGCCCTGCCCTTCCTTCTCAAGCAATACTGCTCCCTCAAGCTCTTTTAACTAAAACAACTCTTGACTAATACAGCAAGACCTTCCCATCAATAAAAAGAAGAACAAACAAACAAAGCAACCTTATAAGGATACAGTGGTACCTTGGCTTACAAACTTAATCTGGTTGTGACCCAAGTTAAATTTTCCCATATGGTTCAATGTAAATAAGGTTAATTGGTTCTGTAGCTATTTTTTTAAGCAGAAAAATGTGAAGCAAAGTGACAAAGAACAAAGATGGCAGCCATCTCTCTGCCCCCCCTGCACAACCGCGATCGCGCTCCTCATCCCTGCACACGCCCATCATCCCGGCTCACTGCGGGGGGAGAGACAAGCACGATCACGGGCATGCTGGGGGGGGGAGAGACGGGAGCAAATGTGGGTGCGCTGGGGGGAGAGATGGGTGCAAATGCAGGCATGCTGGGGGCAGAGATGGGCGTGGCCACGGGCATGCTGGGAGAGGGGAGAGACGGGTACGAACACAGGCGCGCTGCGGGGGAAATGTGCTAGGGGGGAAGATGGCCGATATTGCGGTTGCGTTTGTGCAGGAAAGCCGGGTGCAATCACAGGCGTACTCGTGCAGGAAAGATGGGTGCGATTTCGGCCATCTCCCCCCCACCCCCAGTACGATCATGGCCATCTCCCAACGTGGGATGGGGGGTGGGGTGATGGCCGCGATTGCGGTCGCCACCCAATGCGGAGTTTGTGACTTGAGTCAAAATTTTTATGAAATTTTTGTTCGTGACCCAATTTGGTCATGAACTGAGGCGTCCGTGAGCCAAGGTACCACTGTATAACTTGATAGTAAACTTAAAACTGCACCAGTGAGAGCAGCAAACTTTAAGCAAGTGTAATACTGGACTAATACTGCAGATTTCTCATAAGATTTTGCAAGCGTATTGTGACAGATTGAACCACCCCATCAAAATGGCAACCTAGTTCTTACAAAGGCACTAACTTGAGATCTTGGAGGCATAGGAAGGTACCTTCTACTGCGCCAGTCCATTGGGCTGCCTAGTTAAATATTGTCCACAGTGAGTGATGGTTTCAGGCACAATTTCTTCCTAGACCCACGTAGGAATATCAGGGACTGAACCTTCCACCTTCTTATATCTGATGCATAATACTGGATCCTCATATATTTTGTCTCATGCACCAGAAAGATAAATTTTACAAAGCAGTGTCTTCGATTGCATTTCCATTTCAAAAGTATGCCGTGCATCATACGAAAGTGGCTGATAATACCTTTCTGATAGTCCTATTCTTATTGGTGGTCATGTGCAAGCATTTATGCATCTGTAATCTAAATATATGCACATACCAACAGAAGTTCAATAAAAGATAATTGCCAATCAGCTTTCCCCCAGATACTTCTGCTAAAATGTATCTTTAATCAACTACATACTACTATTACAATTAGAAAATAAATCTCTTGGAAATTGCCTCTGATGGGGTATTCTGAGGTATGTTGCTTACATTTGGCGGAGTGCAGGGGGGAATCTCATGTTAGTTGTGCTTTTTGTCAACCTGATCGCATTTTGTTTCACATTTGGTGTAACTGTAGCTTGAATAAATAACAGAATGTGAAACATGTTCTTCAAATCAAATATCAGGCCAAAATCTTTTTAGTCACCTCCATGCCTCATACATGGTGTAAATAAAGCTATTTTAATTCAAGCTCAGAAAAATCAATTCTATGTGTCACTTCAAAGTGGAATGTAAAATTTGAATTGTATGTACATGTCTGAAAGGAGATTTTTAAAATTATATAAACAGGAAGATTTGTCTAAAGAGGAAGAGAAAAGGGTGGCAATGAATTCAAATATGTTGTTTGGAAAGCAGAACTACGAAAAAGAAAAATATACTGGTATTTTGGAATAGTATATTAGCATCTACCTGGAAGGAATAGTAAATTCTATTCTACAAAAGTTTGAAAGGACCCCATTAGGCAAATGTTAAAAGTTTTTGCTAGGGAAGAAATAGATGGAACACAATTATCCCCCTCTCAAATATAAATAGAAAAAAATTGTCAGCTCATTTGTCCATCATATTGTTACAACTAGGGATAAGTTTGAGTTGGTACCCATATATGAAGCATGTGTCAACCCCAAATCTCCATGAGAGGCATGAGATATTTTGCTGGAGTCTGAATCTGTATTTTGCCCACGTGTCTATTCGTTAATTCTCTGTAATAAGACACTCTTAGGCTCACTTAGAATATAAAGAATACTTTTATTAAGTATTCTTAATAAAATGTCTTTTATTATGTGAACAGTAGAACAGATACAGTGTCTTAAACTACTCTGAGAACAAAGACTATACACCTGATGTAGTCAATTGAGAGAAAAAGGGTCAAGATAAAAAGCCCATTCTAAAGAAGTGATTTGGAACCCACAAGCATATATCTGTCTTGCAGCTTCCAACAGAAGTGGTTGGTTGGTTGGTTGGTTGGTGAGCTTCTTTGCCACCTTAGAACCAAGCTTTTTTCTATTTTTGACTCCCTATTTTCTCTTAAGGTTTGACTTTGATGAGTGAGTACAACTTCCTAAACATTCTTAGTTATCACTATTGTTCTGTTGTGTTGTGCTGTCTGGGTTGCTATTTTAATCCAAGTTGTTAATCCCATCACTTTTGAAATATTTTTCATGACTGCATTTTCTTTTTCCTGTATACTTTGCTTAATTCTTTCTAGATAAGAATCCCCTGTAAGTTTTAATTAAATCATCAAAACTTAGATGCCAAACTTGCAGTCAGCTCATTCTGCTTTCTAGTACCAAAGATCAGTCTTTCTGTCTCTTGACCATTTTGCCAGTAGCTTACCAATTTGCTATGTTTACCTTTTTTTCTTATGGTCCTTTCCAAAATGAAACACACAAAGGGAGATGATTAAACACAAAAAGCATCCATCATAATGATAATTCAGCTTCTTGGCTATAGAACAGTGCTTATCCACAGATTGTCCTTTTTTCTTTTTCTTTTTTTGGTTTTTGTTTTGGAAAGTCTCACTGAATGAAATTAAACATTTATTTTCAAGATGCTGTTTTGTAACTTCTTCCTCTGCATTTATTTTCCTTTAGTTTTAAGAGTATTCTGTTTCCAAAGAAGAAAAATACATAAACTGTCAAAGCCTGAAACTACTCATTTGCAAATAATCTCTTGGATACCAGTGTGGGTGTTCATGGGTGGTCATAGGATTTATATGCAAATACACACTTAAATGGATAGCTCATGACAATTACATTAAACCAAACAAATCTTATATATCTGGCTTTTAAAGGAAAATATATCAATTTTTCTGAGATTTTGAAAGAAAAAAGTCCCAAAGCTATGCACAACCTGTGCAGTAAATGCTATCCAAGCCTCTTTAGACTTGCAAATTGAACCCTGCATTGCTTCTATTCCTTGTTCCTCAGTAGATACTGACAATATTTTTTACTCCTCTTGAGTGTTAAAGTAGAACTGTAACCATGAAGCAACAGCTGACTGAGAAAAAATTGAATGGAATTACCAGAGCATGTTCCAGCTGGCCTCCTATTTCCAGGTTTTGCCTTGTAATAGTTGTAGGTTTTAAGTGATCCTTCTCTCTTTCATCCTAACCAATAAAGAGCTCTACCGTAAGATCTTTGGTAGAAGACAACCAAACAAACAGATATGTTAGATATTCTAAAAACAACAGATATGTTAGATATTCTAAATCACAATATTGGCAAATAAGTTTTTGGAAGTTAACCTAAGTTATAGTCTAAATTAAGCACAGATGGGCAGCAGAAGTGAAAACTCTTAATTTTATGCAGGCTTTTAAATGTTGAAGACACTGCAGTGAAGCTTAAAGCACACCTCTCTCTTTCAGGTATAAATTTTACCATTTCTACAGCATGGATATATGCATATTTGTAGAATCTGGCGAGCATATAAATCTAACTTACTTGCAAGTAAGGACTTGTAGTATTAAAATGCAATCTATCAAGCAATGCTGTAGCCCTGTCCCCATTCACTGCAAACCTTATTAACATGAACCAAGGTTGAAATGCAGCCATGCTTGTTGGGTTGTACCTTTTGTTATTATGCAGAATGATTATTTATTATTCCTGCCCAACAAAGCTGAAAATGAGGTTATTGTATAAGCATTTGTTTACCACATTTAAGTCCATTAATCAGAACAGTACACAGAATAATATCTGTGTCAGCTAATCATATTTCTTAGTGACTAAACATTCATCATGGTTTTAAGTTTGAATTTCTTAGCAACAACAACAGCACAACCTAGTTTACTTGAGACTTGATTATTTGTGAAAGTACTAAATTCACTTTCTAGTTTTAAATTTGGTTTCCTGGGTAATTTAGGAGCATAATCTGTGTTTCCTTTGCTGAAACACACTGCAAATCTATATTGTTCAAACTATGAGGTGTATTTTTTCCTTAACTAAAAATATTTATCAGATATTCTGGGTGCAAAAGAAGGGGAGAACAGACTGAAATGCTTTGGCTTCTCTGCTAGGGCAGCCAAAAAGAGGATACATCACCAAAAAGAAGACAAAAAAGCATACAAATTTATATGAAATATGTATGTCATAAAATATGTATATAGATGCATATTTAGAAATACTTGCTATAATTTAAATTGAAACATAGTACATCTTACCATCGCAGGGAAGACTATGACCTGAGCTCCTTCTTTGTCTGTTGTCCAGGTACAAACTTTTGACAGGCAAGGCTATTTGCCCTCCTTCTTAAAAGTTATTTATCTTTCAACTGGATTTGGATCAGTACAGAGAGGACTGTCTTTCAGCAGCCCTTCAAATGAAGAACTATAATCTGTCCATTAGGGCACATGGTCACCCTGCGACTTATTGCCCCCCCCCCCACACCTGATCAGATGTAGAGTCCTGGTCACACCCGACACAAGCCACACTGTCCATGGCAGCTTTGATGGCTACTGGGAACTTCCAGTGGGCTATGGAATCAGATGTCACAGCTCTAAATGGGAAAAGGCATCATGGAGGTTTGTGTTACGACAAAGGATCTATCACTACATGGCAGAAGCTCACTGATGCAATGAAACTTAAAAAGCAGAAAAGCAGGTTTTGGAAATTATGTGGTTGTGCAGATTTATTAATTGTTATTTCTTCTTTTTAAAAAGTTCAGCAGAAAACAGTCTTGTATAAGGTGTTAAACTATATAAAACTAATGGTATCGGCATGGCATTTCCAAAGTATTACTTGCTTGAGGATCCTGGTAATAAAGGTGTCCTCTTTCCTTTGTATGTGTATGCACTTACATATTCATTTACCTATGACATTTCACCACACCCTTCAACAAAGTTCCCAGAGGAGCAAGCATAAGCAATTCATGAGTTAGAGTGCATAAAACACAAAATACATGAAATATAAACATACAAAATACAACAGAAGAAGAAATAATCTCAGAATTATATATATTTAATTATGATTATCTCTGTTTTGTTGTCATAACTTTCAGCAGGAGTAGTGGAACTTAGTACTGAGGAGGCAAAACATTTTGCTAGAACTGTCCATTCCTGTACTCTTCTTTCACTGTGACCCAACTCTGCCCATTCATTACTTTTGTGAAAACAAAAAGACTCCTACAGGATCAAACCAAGGCCTACCTAGTCCAAGATCCTGATCTTCTCAGATGCCTCTGGAGAGGAGGACATGAGGTTATCAACACTCTGTCACTGTTCCCAGTTGCTAGTATTCAAAGGCATGGCACTTCTGTTCCTGGAGGTAGCAGGCAGCTATTATGACTAGCAGCCATTAATAGCTGAATCAGTTAAGCCATTGCAGTTGTAATTGTATTGTAATTCATCCTTACAACAACATGGAAGTTACACTGACTTAAAGTTACATAGCAGAATGACACCACTACTACTCAGTTTTATTATGCTAATATAACTTGGATCTGTGCTAACATAGGAGATATCCTATCCTTCACCTTGTCCAGCCGGGGCAATTCGAGGATAGGATTCTACTGTAAGATGTGAACACACTCATTAGGGTTCACAATAGGTTAAATATCCATGTTTTCATGTCAGAAAGATTAAATGGTTTTGCAGAAAGTAAGAATACCATTGCGATAAGAACAGTCTTTTCTAAAGTGAGTGCAAGACCCTGAGAATTGATTCTCTTCCATCCATCAGTAAATCACAAATCTGCTACTCAGGGGAAATACCTATGAGAACAAAATATATTTCATATCCCTAAAATGGCAATGGAAACTTTTTGTTGTATAAAATAAAACTCAACAAAATATATATTCTTGTGCAACTTCTTTCTCTTCTGGAGCAATGGCTGTTTGTGGTTGCATAGGATTAGGAAAGAGCCTATGAGCTGCTATCTAAAGTTGAACAGGGAAAAAAAAGTTATGCTGATCTGAGATTGAAAAATAGTTGTATATAATTAAGAAGAAACTCTGTGTACTCTTGAAAAGCCTTTATATTTGATCTAATAAAGTATGAAATTATGAACAATGAAATCATATGTAGAAGGGTTCACTGTATTCTCTTGATGGGAAAAGGTAAGTTCAATGCCCATTGAATTCAATAGGACTTGAACTATTAGCATTTTTACCTCAGTTCCATTGATTTCAATCAGCCTGGGTGCATTTGAAATGAATCATGTGTTCTGAATTGTCCTTGCAGCCCTTCCTAGATTGTACTGGTTGTTCACAGGGAATTGTGTGGCACCAGACATAAAGAAATACCACAGAGACTGAGAAAGTTACGCATATGTCCACGTTACACAAGTTTCCCTCAGCCAAAGTGCAGGAAGGTCAGAATGTTTAGGCTGTTAAAAAATTTATAATAGATGCTATTTGAATGTAACCATGTAACCCTGCCCATTTTTCAATATGGGCAGAATTGGGATCTAATGTAAGTACAAGCAAAACTGTTTTATGTTCTGATACTTTCCACTGAGATCACTGTACTTTTCCCCATAGTCTGTAAATAACAAATGTAACTCCATTCTGGAATGAATAGAGTTCTGAAATAAATGATCAAGTCCCCTGTGTTATGGTGGGAGGAGGGGTGCCACAGAATATTGGAGGACAAGTGCTTGACTGTGAGAGGGCAATATCCATTTTTTAAATGTCTTGCATTGTCAGTTCAGCAAAGCAACTCTTATTCAAACAGGCAGAAACCTCAGCGGTCTGCATCCATAGGAAGGAAGGCTTTGACTAATCAGAATCCCATAATAGCTAAGGTGCAGCAGGGGAACAATTGAACCTGCAATTAAGGTTGTGGTAAACATGACTGTACTGATGCCAGGTACTGTGACCTAAATAACATTTCCCAGTAGTAGCCCATGCAGGAAATTGCAGAAAAAGTTGGCAGTGTTTTAGTTGCTTATTACTTATTGTGTCATTTTATACAAGGTTTATTGACAAAAATGCCATGCTCTGCAGCTATCAGATCCTGTCCATTTAAAGCAAACTGCAAATTAAAAAGAAAATCTCAATATTAGTACTGAGGCATGCATCACTTTACATTAGGCGATGTCAAGCCTCATCACCCCCATATTGTTTAATGTACATTAGCCTCATACTGTGTGTGCATAGCACTGGAGCACAGACTGAAGGAGTTATTATCTGACACTTCCAACATAAATAAAATGACTTCAATTACCAACCTAGCAGGAAGTCAATATGAAGTCCTTCCTTGAAATTAAAAAATTACAATTCAGCACATCTCCTGGTACCGTTTTTTCCCATACAGTGGGATCTAGCTACAACAAGCAATCAAGAGAGACTCAGGGAAGCATTAATTTACAACCAAGATGAAACAATCAAGCATCTAAATCCAGAAATAAGAAGAAAACCTAGAAGCATAAAACACCAATTGTTAGTTTGCAATTAAGATCATTACAGAGATTGAGGTAGGGAAAAACAACAAATCCTAGACAAAAATAGTTCAAAGCTTGTATAAATAAGAGGAATGAGGAAAAGGAAGGAACTTACATTGGCTGCAAACAATAAGGTTAACAAGCAGGGGGATTTGCTTATACATTGTGGTCATTATAGATTGAAATGCAAGAGGGAATAGCCGAATAGTCTGTGGTTCATTTAGCAGGACATTTTCATACCTCTAGGAAGAAAAGTCAAAGGTTCAGGAGCCTGGTCCTCAAATCACGGAAGTGGTCGAGGCCAGGGCACCCAAGGCAGTAGGTAGATAAGTCTTCTTGAACATCAGGAACTTAGTAGAGGATGAAAAGCTGTGGTTGGTTGAAAACAGATGGGAAAGTGGAGCCACATATGGGAAGAAAGCTGTTAGGGAGAGTTGGGATGTACTAGTCTAGAAAATATGAGAGATTTCTTTCTTATGGCATTGGTACAATTAGCCAGGAAGTCTACTGGGCTAATGAAGTGGTTTGGCTGCCTAAGACTGCTAGCTCTTCAGTCATGCACTATCCATGGTGCACCACAAGAGGCAAGCCAGCTTTGCACACCTAGCAGTTAGTGTTGGTCTGCGGGAGTGTCAGTGTCCTCCTGTCTCTCTCCACTGCAGGTGCCCAGCTGCTGCTGCTGCAGGTTTGACACTGCAGGTCCAACGCAGGGCTGGTCCTCACCCTTCCTCACAGGTCACTAGCTCCCCACTGAGGTGGGTGTCCAGTTATCCACTTTTACACACTTTCGAACTGCTGGGTAGGCAGGAGCTGGGACCAGGCAATGGGAGATCACCCTGCTGCACAGATTCAAACTACTGGCTTTCCAATCAACAAGTTCAGCAGCTCAGCGGTTTAACCTGCAACACCACCTGGCATCTGCTATAAGAGAGATGAGGGGAAGGAAGAGGAAGAGCAAATTAGAGAGGAGGAGGTGGGAAAAAACATGAAAGCACTTGAACTGGGGAATAGGATTCTCAGAGGAGGAGTGTGAGGGCAGTGACTGATTGGGCTCAAGTCCAAGTGAGAGAACTTGTGGCTGAAATTAAATGCCCACTGGGAAGAATTAGGAAGAAATGACACAAGAAATCAAATGCTGAATAAGACAAGGCTGAGGAGGGCCCAAGCTTGTGGAACCACAAGGAAAGGAGTGAGGTGGATAACAAGCTGAAGTTGATCACTGGGACCTGCTGCGTAACCAAGATGAAGAAAAAGGGAGGTCGTCTCAGTTCAGCCCACAGACCACCATGTTTGAATAGTGGAAGGCTGAGACACAGAGCCCTGTGACACAGAGCTGCCCCTGTTTAGCCCCAGTACAATGCTACCTGATCTGAACATTGTCAGTGTAGCTCTTATTTTATATATTATGCTATTTTAAAAGTTTATGTGTTTGATGGTGGCTGGATTTTCTTTGCTTTTATACTACTTTTTTGCTCTTTCTCCACTGAGAGAAACTGTTCTTCATTTGATATATCTTGAAGAGCAGCTTTCTGCTTTCTATAAACTTCTTCCTTTCTATAAACAAAAGTATATACACTGGATAGAAGAATGAGGGATGAAAGTAAGCTACTGTCCTTCTCCTTCCAGCCTTTGTGAAACAAAAAGTCTTCATCAGGAAGGCACAGAAAGTTGAAGCATCATTGCTTTCTACCATTACATTGCAAAGAATTTTGGTGAAGGCAGGAGGAAAACATGTCTTCCTGTTTCTCTCAGTAATTTGTCTGGCAATGCAGATTCCAAGATGTTTGCTTGATATACTGGAGATGGGGCTGTATTTATTGTGTTGGTTATTGATAGAGGGGTTCTATATTGCATCTTCAGCAAAACTTTGAAGATTTATTGTTTCAAGTTGCATCCTTATGAAGGAACCTCCAATAGAGGAATGATATCTGTTTTCTGCTGCATTGGAAATACTGTAGTGCTCCTCTCTTTCCATTCGTGGGTCACAATGTGCTGGATCAGGCCTTGGTTGTCAGGCTCCTCTTAAATCAATGCAAAGCTATTTTGTGTGTACACTTAGCAAGATACCAATTGCACTTCAGGTGCTACAAAATCAATGCCAAGGAAAAAACTAAGCCATTCAGATAGTTCTCTTGTTGAAATGATACGGCACAAAATTTAGAGGGAGTTGACACGAACTAAGAGGCTGAAAGGCATTTAACCAGCCACATAGTCAAAAAGAGGGTCAAGATGGCAAGATCAAAAGGCATTGAGAACAGAGCCCAGTAGCAGGATGAATTTTCATGCAACTGCTCATCTTTCCATCAGATGTTTTATCTGAATATTGAAGAAAATAAGTAAGTAGGGGAAAAAAACCTTTGGAATGGCTTTCTAAAAGAATTGGAAGGCAGCTCTAACAACAGCAATTTCACCACTGCAATCTTTATTAGTGCATTTTATTCCTATCCTGCTATTTATTCTGCAAGGAACCCAAAGTGGCTTACACAGTCCTCTTCCTCCTTTCCTTTTTATCCTCACAACAACCCTGTGAGGTACATTAGGCTGAGAGATAATGATTGGTCCAAGTCTCCCAGTGAGCTTCATGCCCAAGTGGGGACTAGAACCTGGATCTCCTGAATCCCGGTCCAGCACTCTTAACCACCTTGCCACACTGGCTCTTCTTATTAGGGGTTCGGATCGATAGCTGATGAATGGAACAGCTTGTTTCATGAGTTGGATCCAGTGGTGCCCCTTCTCTAGCTACTAGATGCTAGTAGGGGAAGAAGGATCAGGGAGTGATACTTGATACTTCTCCCTGCAGCCTCCACTACCACCCCTTGCATGGTTCCAGTCAGTCCCATGACCCCACATAGCAGAATTTAGGGTACAGTGGTAATACCTAGATCCAATCCACTAATGGGACCCTTGTGGAGGGGAATAAAGTGGCAAAAGTTCAACAGATAGTTCAAGTTTACAATATTATGACTAATTCTTTATAGTAGGCATGAGCAAACTGTTCTGCTTTTCCCACAGGATGTGGGTATAAACCAGACAAATAGCCTTAGGACTGTTGCAATGCATACTTTTGAAGCCTGTGTGATTCTGTCTGTATAGTGGGGTCACCAGGAGTGGTCTTATTGTGCATATGGCTCCCATCTGAGGTCTGGTTGTGGGGAACACATGAGAGGGAGGGCTTTCTCACTTGTGGCACCCACTTTCTGGAATTTTCTGGAACCTCAGGTGATCCATATGGCAGCATCTGCAACTTTCTGTAATCTTGCTTTACATGTGCAGGATGTTGGTCTTCATGTTGGTTACTTTTGCCAATTACTTTTACCTCTTTACTTTTTCATGTTAAATGATACTGTTGAAATATTTTCTCTTTTACTCTTTGCAAGCATGCTCAGCATGTTTAGGGCGGGGGGAGCAGTTAGCCTCCAAAGTACATCAACAGTGCACATATGATGTATTTTAGTCACAAAGCTGTAACATCTAATGATCTTTATGATTATAATTATAATCTGAATTCAGAGTAATTACAGAGCCATAAATAAGTGCAAAAACAAATATGTGAATAAAAGACTAAACCTGCTTGTTAAAAAATGGAACATATCCAGTAAAAACTACTAGGGAAACCTAATGAAGACTGAATATTTTTTCCTCCTCTGCAAGGGCAACTTTACCTAACCAGATGTGGGGACTGAACCAGATGTTGGGGAACTTTTGTTTAAGGAAGGAAAGGCCCTTTTCCACAGCTGCAGCATGAAACTCAAATAATCTCTCTCTTTTTTATTTACGAAAGGGAAGAACTTTTGCGAGCTGGGGTACCAAAATATCCCTATCCAGATTACTTTACCCGCACAGATATGGAGCTAAAAAGAATAGTTGAGACACAGGTAAGAGTAGGTATTAAAAAGAACATTTTTGTAAATGCAGTTGCATAAATGTAGTGCTATATAGTATAAACTCACAATAGATCTGAGCAGTTCATTAATTACCTTTCTGACTTATGAGGAATAAGTCATTATTGTTCTGTAGTTCTTTATCCAAGGCATTACTCCATCTGAGAAAGACCTGATATGAATATAAGGTAGTGATGTCTTCTCTGTATCTAATGCTTCCTGTTCACCAGCAGGACACACCACTCGTGCAAAGGAGAGCTAGTCCTTCCTTAAGCAACTGAAAAGAAACCAAAATACACATTTCCAAAACAGAACAGGTCAGCACAATTCACCCAAGGTTTCACTGACCTGTCCTGCAGAAGGTTGTGTATAAACTCTTCAAGGCAACTTAAAACAAGAAATTACACTACCAAGGATTAGTGCTCTTTCTCACTTGAGGTTCCTTCAGCTTCTAGTCAGGTCTTGCCTCCGATTCCCTTCCCTCACCAGCAGTGCTCCTCTGTCTGAAGCTGCTCCCTGAATGCATGCTTGTCTTCTTAGAGACTGTCTACTGGTCAAACTAAATGCAGAATGTGCACAGAAAAGAGGCTTCCCATTTCTGAAGCTGAGGCAGAAACTTAGTTTATTGAGCTGATGAATCTATTCTAGTCCACATGAAATGGCACATTCATTTACTGATAATGCATTGGTAGATTTTTCATTTTTTGCATTAATAAAAAATAATCAGCACAATACAGTAACATTATTTGCTTCCAGGTGCAACATCCTGTCAAGTATACCATCCTTAAAATAACTTGCTGTGTGTGCTCTTAAACCATCTCTCAGGCCCATTCAAGCCATTTGTAGTAATTTTCACACAAGCAGTTGCAGCAAAATCCTCTGCATGTTTAGACAGAAGAAAGTCCTACAACTTCCAGCATTCTGGTGATTGCTAGGAGTTGTATGTCTTTTTTTAGTCTAAACATGTGCAAGATTATGCTTTTAAGCAATTTGTGAATTGCAGGCTTCTGCACATTTCATTTAAACCCAAAGCAAATTACAATGTCCTCTGCAAATTTTAACAGTGAACATTTTCTGGATGCTTGTTGGATGTTCTCCAGGTAGTATATAGTCATAATTTGACATCCAAAGATTCTGCAGAAAAATCCAGTTTTTCATAGTATTGGGCAGCTGACATGGAACTGCCATTATTTGAAAACAGTCGGTATTTTACAATCAACCTTTGATGGTAAATGCTAAGTAAGTTGCAAATAGAATTTAGAAAATGTTATATGAACAATTATATTAACTATATTCATCCATGTAACCAAACAAAAATACTCAAATTTTGCCATCACATTTTGATTAAATGTTATAATAAGGTCTAATCAATTTCATTGGATTTTGAAATCTTGCAAACCTTTGTTTCAGAGCCACCAAACACACAAATACCAGATTTCTGAATAATTTTAGTGAAGAAAGTTTCCTTTCCTCTGCCTCATTTTCAGCATATTTTATAGTTTATTTGTGAGGTGGTTTTGAGCATACCTAAGAACGGCAAGGCAGCTGAGAGTGCTGTGTGTGTGTTTCATTGCTATTATAGTTCTCTCTGTTGCTCTGCAGCCTCCCAAGCTGTTCATATCTGAAAAAGTCATACTACAGGAATTATCTCATGGTGTTCTTCCCCTGGGCTTTAACTGAAAAGTTGGAAGCTGAGGAGACAACAGGTTGCCAGAGTGATGATTGTACAATAAAAGACAATGGAGTCATGAACAACACCTTTGCCATCTCTTAAATAAGGCAAACAAGCCTGAACCCAGCCCATGAGAATTTCTCCAATTTTTTTTCTTCTTTGAATGGCTTTTCAAAGGCATTATTTCCTATCAAACTGCATGAGAATAGTAAAAACAAAGTCTGAAAGAAATTCTTGGTACAGAAATCCTCTCTGTACATTGAATAACAATAAGCACAAAGAAAAGGGTTTTGCTTAGAACCTTTCTCCTCAATGAGCTAAGTGTAGCATGGATTGGGTTTCTGCTTCTGCTTTTTACACTGAGGAGCATTGCAAGAAGGCATTGCTGGCCCAGGCCATGTCAGAATTTGCCACCTAGTACTCTTGCGCAGGTGGATCAGATCACAGACATTGTTGCTTTGTCTTTCTTCCCACTATCTGTAATTCCTGCTTCTGGTGCATGCCACACAGTGATCAGTCTCAGGTTGTTTCTGGCTATTGCAGTGTAGCCCAAGCCTTAAGACAGTTTCTTTTTTCTATGTGGAGTAATTAGTATTTTTTGGTGCTCCTTCTTTTGGGTGTGTGTGTAAAATCACTGCTTTGAAGGCTGTACTGTTGTCTCCTGTCCCCGCAACCCCAAGTCTCTCTGGTTCACAATATTGAATACTTCTGCTTCATCTGTTACTTTTGAAATTTTAATCTGGCTATGCTAGAAGCAGTGGAGTGGAAGTCAGTGTTGTTCCTTCAAAATAGCATGTTAAGCAGTTCCTCTTTCTGACACTAATCTTCCGGGACTAGTATGTTACAATGGAGGAAAGAGATTTGTTATGGAAGATTAAAAAAAAACAGTTCAAATCCTCAGTCAGCCTGAAGCTCAACTGGTTTGTTTTGGGCAAGTCATTCACCTACCACATAAAGTTGTGGTGGAGATAAATACTTGAAATTTCTATCAACATTCTTATTAATGTTAACAGTCACACACAACCTGGAGATGTTTAAAAAACACTTGGGGTTAGAGATTCATTTGTGGCATTTTTTGTATTACTGTTCAGAGCATTCTCTGTCTCAAACAAGTATTTTAAGTATCTGCTACTATTAAGCCAGTTTGGAGAATAGATGGAGGGGAATATACTGCTTCTGATACATTAAACAAGCTTTTAGAGTTAATTCACCATTGACTTCTGCCTCTGGAGGCAGCAAAAATACTAAGTGCACTGAAATATATTTTATAACTCAAGGCTGTTCTCTCAACTGATAATAACGGTAACTATGGGGCGAAATGCCCACAAGCTACTAGTTTGCTTATAATACTTTGTTAAAAGAAAGCCATTATATTATTTAAGATTAGCCAGCCCATAATGTAATTGCAGGCCTCTCATAAAATCAGTCACCTCCCAAACACAGTTTTCACAGAATCTGAAATCCTTTCCCATGTGACTCAAAGCCATATCACTTATTTTTATGTGGCTATTATTTCCAAACCCTTTCTCCTCTCTCCTCTTTAAGCTTAAGCTGCACTTCTTCCCGAATAAACAACACATCTCCATTGCAGTTTTACTCAGAGCTGCTGCTCTTTCACATAAGTCTGTACCTTCAGGGCCTCCATTAATACGGTAATGATGTTCTCATACAGGCTCGAAACAAGAGATATGAAGTTCTCCTTGACTGCAGCCTTCGACACTTTTTGACTTTCCTGTGCAATAGTTGTACTGCTCACATCACCTGTGTTCTGTGTTGTAAAGGTTGCACTTTATTTTACACTACTAACACAAATACACATGTTCTCTTCTGCTGAACACATGTGCAAAGTGTGAGCATGGTTTGCAAATAGTAAAACATTGAACAGGGTTCAGCACTGAAGGCCATTTTGCAAATGGATCATGAGCTGGCGAACAGGAGATGACTTACATATTTTTAATGTGCATGAAATTAATATAACTTGCCTACAATTTATACGCATATGGTGCTTGCCAGCCCGCAGCTGGTGGCTGAGTTGTATTTCCTTTGTGATGCTGATAGCATGCAAGCTGTGTGCCTTTTGACCTTGTGTCTTTCGACACTTTTATTTTCAGATAACAGAGCATGGCACTTTGGGAAGCATGATAATTCTTCTTTGTCAATTGAGTCTCCCAGCTAGCTGGATGTCCAGGAGCTAGTGTTGCTCACTCCACAGGTTCCATGTATCTAAAAACAGAGAGAGAGAGATGAGATTATGTTTGAAATTGTAAACCATGTAAGAACCAGGTGTGGTTCTTATATCTGCTCCTCAGACATTTGAACCACACATTGTCAGCTCACTCTGCAGTGTCCTAGAGATGTGCTTTGTCATGAGCCAACTTTCTTATCAAGAGCCTGCAGGCTTCCCAACAGCACCTTTGGGAATTCATATACTCAGCAGGGTGTACTTTGCTTACTTGTTCTAATAAAGTTTCATGTAATCCTGCTGATGCCCACTACCAATCCCCAGTTTTATTTTTTGCATTTCTTGTTGAGCCATTAAATTTAATTGAGATGATTTTACAAATACCAAGATCTCTAGTAAAATAACTTTGCTGTCTTTCTCTGTCCCTCTTTTCTTTTTGTCTATTTTTCTCTCTCTACAATAGTGGGAGAAAGAATTAGAAATCAGGCTTAAGCTTGAAGAAAAACTCCTTCAACTAGAGCTTCAAGAAAAACAAAAACTGGAAGAGGAACACTTCAGGAAAATAATGAAATGGCGCTTAGAAAAGCTGCACAAGACAACAAAACCATATGAGCTTCCTTTTAAACATGAAGTTAAAATGACAGAGGCAAGCAGTAGCACTCAACTGTTGAGTCCACAACTATCGCAAAGTTGGACACCAGCCCTTGAAGAGGCTAACTAGAACTTACAGGCAAATATGTCTACCAAGCATTCAGCATTTGGTCATTCATATTCTGAAATTCTGTATAGGAGGATGAGAAGCTTGGGAATGTGTCTGAGTGAGAAGATGGTGGGTGGGGAAAGGATTATGCATCCTATCCCATTGCACTGCTGCTCTACTTGGAATCACAGCTTTGTGGGTCTGCTTTGCTTTTTGTTTAAAAAAAAACATACTGGCTTTCATAACACCACTTTGTATGCATTGTGTGGTCTGCTCCAAACTCAGATTTCTCTTCCTGAAATACAGTGTTCATGGTAAATCTTTTTCAGTAGTGATCAATTTCTGGATTTTGTGTTGTTGGCTTACATTGCAATCAGATGTCAAGAGAAGTACACTGAAGATATTCAGAGTTATCGTATGTCTAATGTCTGTGCTGCAGTCATTAAATCTTTGTATACTCATATTTTCTTTCTCAGTTGTCTGCCTCAGTACCACTTCTCTTTACCCATCCACTGATACATTTGTGCTACTGGTTCTGCCTGTGTGTCAAAACTTAACTTCCGTTTCTTTTCTTTCTTTTGACTTTTGGAGCTTGCATACAGTTTAAAACATATACATTTCCACACCTCTTAGCATTTGATTTTCTTTTTAAAAATAATGTCTTGATTCTTGTCTTATTCTGACATGGGAGCATTCAAGCAGTTAATTTGTGTGCTACATTAAATTCTTGATCCAACAGTTTGATAGTTGAGTGAATATTTCCATCAGCTCAGACATTCACATCAAAAGTTGATTACGGCCTTCATCACTCACCTTGTGTCAGTGTCTGTTAGCTGATTCATTGAAACATTAGCCTTCTAGGTCAGACATTCTGGAATGATGCCTGTATTGGAAGGCATGCAACTCAGGATCAAACTCATAGGCTTGATTATGTCTACACAAGAGGTGTCTTGTGGTTCAGATGCTATACTGCATTTGAAGTGGAAACATAGAAGAGACATGGAAGTAGTTGACCCAAGAGCTCTGCCAGTCATGCACAAAGACTAAGTGCCTTACCTTAGTACTGTAGTAACCTCCACTAATGTCTGCAGCTTCATTGTGGAATGGTAGACAAGACTGAGAGATATTTGTGGTCACCACAATACAGTCATATAGTTGCTCTACTGCGCACGGTTCCACACAACCACATCATCCCAGCAGTCTGGTCCTGTGAATTGGTTTGCAGAATCTTTCATGTGCAGACACTAACATTCCTCTGGTGCTTATTTCCTACAAAGGTGGAATCTAGCCATAGGTACTGCATCATTTTGGATGTATAAGCATGATAGGTCTTTTTTCTGAAGCACCATAGAAGTCATGTCTATACCTGTATACCTAAGTCACATGAATACCACACAACCTGCTCTTAGTAAGACTAATGGCCAATAGGTTCTGCAGACTGATAGAGGGCTGAATGTTAAACACGCCAGGCAGCTTCAGGAA
>NW_025336087.1:28785402-28952768 GCF_004798865.1 Varanus komodoensis | reverse complement strand
AACCCTTCAAATAATGTGCTTCTCACCTACTTTGCCCTTCTTCCTGATGATCATTGCTTCCCATGCACCCTTGAGCCCAGCCAATCAACACCTCTCATCTTCCCAACAGTTTCTCTTCTTTTTTACTCAAAACATTTTGCCCACCCCCTCTTCTTTATTTATTTATTTATTTATTTATTTATTACTTTATTTATTTTATTTATTTATTATATTTATTTATTTATTTATTTATTAAAACATTCTTCTATTGCTATGGCTGAAAGGGCAGATATAATGAGACATATCAACATAAGGACACTTTTGAGCTCTAGGGTAGCCCTGGGGCCTCTACTCTGATCATGGTAGACTGGCACCAACCAGCTGTTCTGTGCCACATTCTGTCTGTAGGGTGGAGGATCTTGATGTCCCAGAGCTTTAAAATATCTCCATATTCAATTGTAGTTTTGTACTGTCTTCTCTTAAACAGTCAGCGCATCTAAGTGCCTGTTTTTTATTATGTTCTAAAGAGGGATGAAAGTTGATTTCAGACTGTCATTAGGAGGTAATTTTTTCCTGAATACATCTTAAGAAGAGCCATGTGGGATCAGATGAAGGGTCTGACTAGTCCAACATTCTGCTCGCACAGTCAGCTGTCCATGGATCCCAGAAGCATGATAGAGTGCAATACTATCCTAATTCCTCAGCAAGTGGTGTACAATGATCATACACCTTGGAGATTTCTGAACGAGTCTGTAGTGATTCTTCTGCCTATGTGAAAAACGAAGCAATTTGAGATTACATGGGGCCTGGACTTTCTCCTCTTCCTTTCTAGCTGCATTCCAGGTGAGTTGGACTGTATGTGGCATACCAAACATTTAATTTAATGTTTTCTACATTTATCAATAAATCACACTAACAGTGTTGGTATTGCTGCCAATGAATCTCTCTAGGAAATGGTTTGTTTGATAGTGAAGTAAGTCAGATCTCCGATTAGAGTTGCATGTGAGGTTTTTACAGTGGAAAAGCCAGGATACTCCTCAGCTTTTCTTTAACTATTTTGAGAGAAGATTTGAGGGAAAGGTGATTATGCCTTTGTCATCCAGGAGTCCCAGCTGATCTTGAAAATGGTTTGATTACCTTTATCCCCAATTAAACTCTTGACATATACGAACACACAGCACATTTTCTCCTTTATAAACATGGAGTTGATATTCATTACTAAATAATCAAATATGAATTAGTAGTAAATAATTAATGAGAACAATCATGAGCCATCCATTAGAAAAAGAGATTATGGTTCAGCCATAGTTTATTCAGAAAGAACATGCCTGTTTTAATACCAGATGCCTACTTTCTGGTATTAAAAATTAGCATCAGCAAAACACCTGAACGGATTGATGTTAAAAGAGGCATATACATACATATGCAAACATACATGTACAACTAACAAACTCAGTGATTTGGAGCCTGTAAGAGTGATTTTTAAATTAATCTATATTTTCCAAATAGCTAAGTAGTGCCTTAATACACACGAAACATTTGCATCTACTGCTTCACTGGCTTTCCATGCAAGAGTGCTGCTTATTTCCCAGCCTTTACCTTGTCATTAATTATTTTCAGAGTCAGATTATTCATGAGGTTCGCAGGTCATATCACAGTCCTGATGATGTGAGCCGGGGTTGGTCCGGGTGGCAGAGTGAGTCGCAACACTGAGACCCACACGTAGTATCACATGGCTTCATCACCATTTTGTCATACAGGGTTGTTGATGCAAATCAGTTACACTACAGTAGCAACAAAACTAATGGAGACTGTAAAGATGGAGGCTCATATTTATAATCTCTCCATCATTACTGAGGGACATCCCTGTGAAGGGATTCTTCAGTTGTGTAACGTCAAGTGGATGCCACTGGCTCCCATGCATGGATTCTTCCTCACCATTAACAAAGGAAGTTTTGGATGTTTAGTCAGCCTTGTGCACTTACATTGAAGAGCCCCATTGGCTAGCTGCTGTGGTTTGTCCCACAGGAGACACAAGTTATTTAAAGTTTTTATAAACTGTTCTTTAGTGAACACTCTCAAAGATATAAAATGTATGTACAGAGATATACATGCAGGCCATTGTTTCCTCCATGAATTTCTAAGTGAATTCACAAAGAATCTTACCAGTTGGAGAATTATTGAGTCATGGTAATTGGATTTCTGGATTCTTTAATCCTGTATTTTATGCAGTGAGAGCTTTGGGTCAAGAATAATTTATTGAATTTATTTTGGATAAATAAAATAAATAAATTCTAATCCAATCTCTGGTACTGCCTATGCAAAAGGCTCTGTATGATTAATGGGATATTGAATGGCCCTACACTTCCATCTTAGTTGTTTCCATCAGGAATTGTAGAATGCTGACTTTAAGGAAAGATTTCCATGGAGGGCTTCCACTTCCATCAATTCACTTCCATCCACCCAATTTGCAAGCAGGGCCTGCCAGTTATGGAAGAAAGATTTAGTGTTTCTGGGGGACAACTGGAAATATTTGTTTCTGGAATGGGACAAATAGGCACACATAATGGAGCTCTGCTGATCTAGCCCCACTGAGAAATGAGCATATTAGCTCTTTTCAGGGTATCCTTGGGAAGTGCTATATTTCTGCAGTGCAAGTGGTCAGTCTCACTTGCACAACAGAATGAATGAGCCCACCGTTTGTGCAACAGAATTGGCAGGACGACAGAAAAGTGGCAGGAGTGAAAGCTACCGCTTAGATTCTGCCCAGTAAATGGAATCAGAGATTTATTTATTTATTTAAAACTTTTCTAGACTGTCCCATTGCAGAAGTCTTGGGACAGTTCAACAATCCAACATGTAAAAAAAATAAAGCACAGCATCCTAAAAATTGAACTAAAAATAAAACCCCAATTAAAACAGTCAGGTCTTAAAACATTGGGAAAATAAAAAGGGTTTAGCCATGTTTTTAAGACTGAAAAAATATGACACATAGTATGAGCCCATCTTTCTTGCTGTAACCTACTCACTTTTGAGTATGACTATCCTCCAGAACCTTAGAGAAGGCACAATATGCCTTAAATGAGGGGGTCCAATCCACCTGCTAGTGTTTTAAAGTTGGTATTTCCAATATGCTTAATGCTACCAAGATTATCATGGGGGGAAGCTGTCCTCAGATTGAGCTGTTTCCTTGGGATATGAAAAGCTAGAAAACCAACCACCGTATTGTACAAATGATTTATTCAGGAGCCATGGCCATCTGTGAAAAACAGGCACATGCACATTTTTAATATTTTGTCAGAAAATGGTGTTAACTGTGAACTCAGCTCTGAGACAGAGAGAGAGAAATGGCTGTAAACTGTAAACTGTGTGTGAGTTGCATATGAGCAAAGGGTTTTCTGAGGGGTTCAGGCCACATTCCACCTATATAAACTATATGTTGGCCACCTGAGATTTAAAGCATTTGGAAGGTTCATTATAGTAATTCCAACCGTCTTCACTGTATACTGAGTGTATTTGGAACTTTATTTATAAACAGCAAAGCTAATTTTGAAATGTCAGATTCTCTAACACAAATTCAAATATTTGCATAATTTTGCACATTCCACTGACAACTGTGTTACTTTTGATCAATATGCATTTTTCATAGAAAGAGCAGATTTCAAATATAATGTTGCTTTAATATTATTCATTTCTTTATCTGTGGGACTAATTTCCACATTACCTGCTGCTGTAGCATTATCATGTCTCTACCTCTTTAAAATAAATATATAAGAACATTTTATATAGGGGTGTGCATTACGTCTATATCTCTGCCTCTGCCTCAGCCTCAGCCTCTATCTATGTGTGTGAGCACATAGCTAGTTGTTGATGCAATTGTTGTGACTATTGTTAATTTCAGAGAAAAGAAGCAGTGACTTTCCCTCTGGGTGCCTACAAAACTAGAGCATTGTTGAAGCTTTAATTCTAAGACAGTTTATGCTGCTGATAAATAATGACTAAAGTAAGGGGTGGGGATACCTGTCCTGGGAATGCTCAGTTCTATGGTGGTTAAAACGACCAATAACTACCAGTGATGGTGGCTGTCCATCACCTGCACGATCAGAGATAGCATCCCTGTGAGCAGCAGTTCGTGAGGAAGATGAACAGGTGGAGACTTTTGCATCCATGTCCTCTTGTGGGTTTCTCACAGGGTGGTGGTTGACCACTGTGAAAGTGAATACTGGCCTAGACAGGCCTTAGGTCTGATCCAACATGGTTCTTCTGGCGTCGTCAAAGTATTCTGGTCTCAGGGACATCTATTACATTTTCTGGAACAGGGTTCTTGTTGATTTATGGGAATAAATGATTTTCTCCTGGCATTGTGGTGCTGAGGAGCTTTTCCTTCAATGCATGGAGCAGGGGGAGAATTCCAAAGAAATGCAGCGGTGGAAGGAGGACAAAGAACTTATTTTTGAGCTCAATTTACACTTTGAATTATTGATCTGTTGTGGGAAAGTTCTGCAAAGGGCAAAGGAATGAAAGGAATCCGTTGCTTCTAGTTCCTCACCCTCTTAAATCCCTGCAGGTTCTCAACTGTTTGTGCTAATGTACAACTGCAAAATGCCGATGGCTTTCAGCACAGGGGCTCGAAACAGACAACTGCGTCTCTTCAGAAAAGAACAGTGATTTGTTCTTGTCAGTTAAAACAAAAGATGATGCAGTACTCCATCTGTGACATCCTCAAAGGTGTCTGACATGTGCAAAACATGCTTTCTGCTTGACATCACGGATGTAATGCATCGACTGAACCTGCACCATCATGTTCCCAATGCAGCTGTAAACTTCTGCAGAGGAAAAATGCCACGCACATTTTCCTCTTTTTATTCCCATCTGGCTTTTGTTTAGTTGTGGATCTGTGACGTGACTGGGGTGCTAGGGGGAAATGCAAATATTTGGGTCATAGTATAACCAGCAAGTGCACTGGAAGGGTGAGCTAGGCCTGTGCAAAATCTGTTAGCATGCTTTATTTCATATCTATGTTGGTGATCAAGCTGGAACAGCCCCCTGGGGATATTGCTACTATTTTGTTTCCCTCACGTCTGTGTCTAGGCTTGGCTTGCAGCTCACAACTGCTCTCAGAGCAGTTAACAACAAAAGGTTTGTGCGGTTTTTTTGAAATGGTCATATAATCAAGAAAAAAAAGCAGAATTAGCTGGGTATTCAATCCCCTAAACAAGCAAGGGGTGTTTCAAGATGGGCAGCTCTCCATGCTACCAATTAAAAGGAATTTCTCAGTATTCCATCTGATTTTCTTAATGGAGTAAGAAAGAAAGTAAGAAGCAGTGAGTAAGGAAAAAAATGGAAGAAGTGATAGGAAAACACAGAGGTTACAAATGGAAGACATGATAATCTGAATGGCTTGTAAAATTCCATGCAACTACATAATTGATTGCATAATAAACACCTTTTCTAAAGGCACCCAAATAAAGACAGAACAGATAAAATTTACACAACAATTTATAAGTTCTAACGTGTCTGGGAGAATAAAAAGATTCATGCTTAGCACAGCAATAAGGGCAAAATTATACATGATGTTAACGGCATAATTCTAGCCTTCAATGCAGATTCCCCGATCAGGACCACTGCATGAGAGACAGGGGGCTTTAGCCCTTTGCTTCCCACTAGTGTGGGGACCTTTCAGCAATGAAAAGGGGACATGGAGAACAAAACCTGGCCTAGGGCCACAACAAGAGACCAAGGCCTAAAGACCCCTGCCCCCCTCATTAGGAACTCAATCTAGATTAGGCTAAAAAACAGCTTTGCACTCAAGGACAAAAGCCACAGCTAACATCATTTACAGCTTGCCCTGAGGACAGTGGAGGTGCCAATTGCTACCTGGGCAGATCATTGCAAGTTCGCTCTCCCTGAGGTAATGGAGGTTTCCAAGGAGAGCAGCGGCTAGGTACTACAGGAGTTGGGTGGACTCATCCTGGTGAAAGACCCCAACAAGCACCTGGCCCTGATGCCTTGTGGAGTTCTAAGTGAAGTTTCTTGAATTGGGTTTGGAAGGGGACTGGGAGCCACCAAAGATATTTCAGTGTGGCTGCAATATGGCCCAGATGCTTGGTGTTGGTTAGCAATCTGGCAGACATATTTTGACCCAGTGCAGTTTCTGGACCATCTTCAAAAGCAGACCTATCCATATACTGTGCATTGCAGCAGTCCTTCCTGGAGGTTACCAGAGCATGAATAATTCTGGGCAGGTTCCTCAGGTTCCATAGTCCCATAATTTATACACACACCCCTCTTGATGGTGGCAATTTTTATGCAAAGAATAGAACTGCAAATGCTATAAAATCCCCTGTGCTGAGCTGACCCACCGTCAGAGTAGCATTCAGGAGGAAACGTCTGACCCGGTGAGACCATGTTGACAGCTTCAGTGAATCAGACCAGCAGGAAGATCTTTTTCCCCTCTTTTTTTTCTTTTTTAAACCTGCCATGCTCACTTGAATCACATCAACTTGGTCACACTGGGTCAGCATTCTTTCAGCTGCCACATCCTTGAGGACTTTTGGCATCGAAGAATTTCCCCCCAGCATCTGAAGAGTAAAGGGAGCATGATGTGAAAGAGAGAATGCAAATTATAACGTAGGAGAGGCATTAGGGCCAGCTGTTCAGTGCAAAACTGAACTGGGACAGGTAGCCTTCATTTCTTCTCTAAGGATAAATTATATGTGCAAGGTTGGCACTAGAGTGGTTCAAACACAGAGTAGACCCACTGAAATCAATATGGTTTCAGCTGGTCATAAGTAGGTCTCACTGATTTCTGTGGGTCTGCTCCAGGTATGGATCCAACTCTCAGGTTATACTAAGGAATGGAAGGCTTTGCTTTCATCACAGCAAGGCATGATCTAGGGCAGCCTCTGTCATTCTGGTGCCTTCCAAATACATTGGACTACAACAATAACAAGCATCCCCCAACCAAGGGGCATTCTGACTGTGGTCTGATCTTTCTGGAGGGCATAGAGCTGCTCTAGGTATTATTCCAGAGGAATGCTGGGCCACAATGTACTTTAGAGCTTGTGCAGGCTAAGTGTCTTTCAGTGTTCTGGCTGTTTAATAGGAAGGACAATTGAAGAGAGAAGAATCTGAACGGAAGAAGGAAAGGAAATGGGAAAGATCTGAAAGGAAATGGGAGGATTAGAACTGAAGAAGAGGCGGATCATTTGTTTTAGCGGAGACTAATTAAAATATAAGGTTATATAAGTGAATGCTGGGGTCTCTCTTGTACAAGATCAGTGGCTGAAAAGACCAGTGCACCAATCTGGAGCCAATCTGGCCAATCTGGAGTATTACAGAAATTGCGGAGCAACAAACAGGAGTTTCCTAACCAGTATGCACTCGGTTAGAGGCAGGAAGGGCCCTATTCTCACAATAACATCCACAGCAGTGAGTGGAAAAAAACTACAGATTGCACGATTGCTCCAGGTAAATTAATTATGAGGGCTCAGCACATAATTAATCTATGGAGTTCATTGCCGCAAAATGTAGTGAGGGTCCCCAATTTGGATAGCTTTAAAGGAGGAATTTAAAGGAGTATTCATGGAGGAGAAGACCACCCATGGTGATTGGTCATAATGGCTATAGATCTGTGGTGCTGAAACTCACCCTGCCTGCCAAATTCCAGAGGAGCTGCCCCTGCTGACTGACAGACTGTCGGGGAACAGGTCACGGGACAGGCAGACAGTGGTTGCAGAATGGCGATGGGGAGCGATTAGACAGGTGCTTTTGTTAACGCTCGCAAGAACCGAGCTGGGTGGTGAGCGACTCATTCACATGTTTGCAGTGCTCCTTACACGATTCTCAGAGCAGATTCCAGCACCAAAACCTCATGCAAGAGCACAATGACATTAGCAAGAATACACTAAAACACAATGGATGATGAGGCACATGGAATAAAAATGAAAAGGCCTGGTCAAAGAAAAATGTTTTAAACTCATATGGAAAGCAGCGGCTCATGCAGTGCTGGGGAGGGAGCGCTAAAGCTGGGGCCCCACCACAGAGAAGCCCTTGCTTCTGGTTACCCCTTTCCTCACTTCTAATGGCTGTGGGACCCGGAGAGGGTCAGGTCTCATGGGGCAGATATTACTGCAGAAGCAGCTCATGCGGGAAGAGGTCATCTCTGTGGCAGCTGGTTCAGGACTTTATAAGGGAATCACAGCACTTGGAATTCTGCCCTAAAATGGTATTTTCCAACTGGAGTAATGTGCTCTCGTCACAGACTGCCAGTCAGTAACCTCGTTGCTGAACTTTGAGCTGACTGTAGTCTCTAAATAGTCTTCACCAGCATCATTTTTAATTTAGTCTTCTGAAATGCATCAGTGTAGCTTTGGGAACATCCACCACTTACATAAAGCTGGGCGACTGCTATGTATGCAGCATCTACTTTGGAAGTTTAGACTGAGACTACAGCAGTCCAAAGTGCATAAAAAATGAGTCACGCACTAATAATTTAGTCAATTGTTAAATATATCTCAAGTGCATAAAAATACACAATTTTTGCCATTAGTGTTTGTACAGCATTTCTACAATTGGTATGTACTGCATTGGATTATGACATTCTGGAACGTGTTCAGTATTAAAGCTTGGTATAAAACTGAATTCACATCGAGTTTATCTATATTAGCATAATTCTCTGTGACATCCTGTTATGATTCTCTCCTGCAGCAGAGGAACTTGCTTTTTCAAACTTCACAGGAGAGTTGCTAAGGGGGGCGGCTCAGAAATGTTCAAGGAGTTGATGGACCTTGCTCTCCTCCTGCAAAATTGGACTTTTCAGTGCTGGAATTCACTCAGAACACACATACATGTTACAGCAGATATTACAGACCAAACATTCCAGGAATAAGAGCTTCTGGATGTGTTTAGCAGTCAGTGCTGTGTCAACTATTCACTTTAACTCTTGAGCAATACATACATTTTTCTTTACATGTACTGTCGTTCCATCCATCCATGTTGCCAAGCTTTTAAAAAGAACACGTGTCTTTAGTATTTAGTAAACTCGCTGTAACATGCTCACTGCACACACTATCCTATTGTGCGTGTCTACTCATGGGAAAACCCAGTCATGCGACAGGGGTTTGTGCTTCTAAGTCAACCCAAAACAGTCACATATGCTCATTTCTGGACTGGGCCAGTTCAGTGGAATTGGAAAAGAGCATTTCTGCTTGTAGATGTGTGAAAATCCTGTTGCACCAGTGGTGCACTCCTGAGTGCAGCAGAACCAGTGGAGGCCCGACTGGATACTGCCCCTCTAAGCATGACAGGTCAATTGAAGTATGGAGGAAGAAGAGGAATGTCATTCCTAGGCCTGCCCTGCATGCTCCCAGTATCCACGTGTTCAGTGTGGATGTCTGCAACTGGGTGGCCCCAAATTCAGCAACTAAGAGTCCTTCTACATGAAGGTGTTTGAGTGCTCTGCCTACTTCTGCTTTCATCTCTTTTGCTCTGTAGTGGGACAGCAACAGGCAGCCTTAGAAGAGAAACCAGCACAGGTCTGCGAATGCAGAGTTCAACTTACCTGTGAAAATGGGCATGCCTTAGATAAGAAAAAGCAAAGACACTCTTCCCAAACCAGGAATTCGTCCTGTTCATGAACTCTGATTTGTACATAGATATAGTAACACAAAAAGAACCTGCTAGAAGAGACCAAAGAACCACCTTAGCCAGCGTTCTGTTCCCCATAATGGCCAAGAGATGAACGTATCTCTTCCATTGGCCTTGGGCTCACTACTCATTCAGTGCAGGTAAAGCTCCCGTATGTGCATTTGTGGTTGTTGTTGTTGTTACTATTTTAATAACTTGGATAAGACGTGTGGATCTCGTCTCATTATCAATAGGAATGTTGCACTCAGTATGTACTGATGCTCCATGCCTGTGGTGGTGGATCGCTGAAATGGGAAGTTCTTGGGTTCCACACAGAAGGAAGCCTGGCCAAGTCCCACCCTGGAGGATGTTTTGGTGAACAGTAACATTAGCTCTGTAATTAGATTTCACAAGCTGAAGCAGCTCATGTGCTGTGGATCTTTTCTTGCTCAAAGATGTACACAGCGACAAATTAGCATTTGTATTGGTTATCCAGTTCAGTGGGCTGTTTTATGTTCATTTAGGATGCTACACATAAGAAATAGTCCAAACAATTTTAAACACATTCTGTGTGAGGCAAGATGCATCTTAAATTAAAGGAATGTATTTTAAGCAAAGCAGAAGGCCTTTGAAATGCTGAAATGCCTCTCCAAAGACTTTCTTAACTGCAGTGATTGCTCACACCTAGAAGGCGCTGGCATTTTGGCCCTCCTCCTTTGCCTTTCACTTCGCCCACTGAGATATGGCTCCTGGGAACTTCTCCAAAACCGGATTTGGCCCATTCATCAAAAGTGCTGCAACACTCCTGCGATAATCAAAATGGTGCATTTTTGCATCCCTGTCACTCCGTCAAGATGAGTTGGTCACAAAAGGCAAGGTTTCCCCCTGCTGCCATGGAGTGTCTATACGTATGTATGTAGCTTAGGATGCGTGTTGACCAAAGTGAGACGTTCCATCCCGGAGTTGGAGCCAAGCAAATGGACTGTGCTGAAACACAATGCATTGCATCCGTCCTGCTGCGCCACGACAATGCCTTTAGTTTCTTGTGGATGTGGGCGGACTCATCCCTCATCTCCATGCCAGCCCCTGGGCTGCGGCCAAGAAGCCGCTGTGCTGAACTGATTATAACAACAGTGGAGGGAAAGGATGATGGGCAACTTGGATATAGTTACATTTCAGGAGCATGGGCAGCAGGAACGCTTTTTAAAATCTGTATAATCCCTGACTGTGCTGCAAAACATTCAAGGTGGTCATAGTGAAGGACAGGTAACAGAAAGAAGAGGAATCAGAGCAAGATGGCATCAAAGAAAGTCAGAGAGGCACAGCAGAGAAAATAATGAGCCTGGGCATTTAAAACTGAAGTCTGGCTTATGAAACTGACTGGGTGGCCTTTGGAAAGATACTTTTCTCCTGGCTAGGATCACTTTACTGTATCTCTTAGATTAGGGTGGGGAAAACAGAGTGTGTAGCATGAAGATCCAGCAGTATTTTCTGAAACTGAAAGCAAAGCAGGTGATACTTGTGCCTTCTTCTTTGCTTCTTGTTCTCCATTAAGCCCATAAATAACCAGAGTAATGCCATGTCATAAAATGTGCATCTGAAAGATACAGAAGTTGTAAAAAGAAGGACCAACATTTGCACATGATGTGAACACATACTGAAGAAGACTAAAGAAGTTTGGCCTCATTTTGGGAGCTTGAAGTATTGCTAGAATCTACCAGAAGCATGCTTTTTGTGCATGCTTTTAGTACATGCTTTTTTAGGCACCCAGCCAAAGGAAACTCAATGGATTATGATGTGGTGAAGAACACATGTAATACTGCCCTAATGCTGCCTGCCTTTCATTTTACAAGAAGGTTTCTGAAACATAGAAAATGCACCAATTTTGTCAGAAAAAAATGGAATGAGTGTGCACATCATGAACAATAATTTTCCTTTCAAATTATTTGCAATTCTCTCCCTGCCACCCCCACTAACAAAATCTTTCTCTAGACCAGCCTGTACTACAATTCCCATCCATTCTAGCCAGTGCAACCAATAATGAGGGATGATGAAGACTATATGGATCAGGGATGAGGCATCAATGGCCCTCTATAGGTTGACTCCCATCGGCTCCAGACAACAGGTCCGATAGGCATGATAAAAGTGTAGTCCAGTAGCATATGAAGGCCACTCGTTCCCTATTCTTTTTCTAAACGAAGTATCTATTGCAGGGATAGGGAGCATATGACTCTCAAGAAGTTGTTGGACTGCTTCTCCCATACTGCATAGGATTGATGGGAGTTGTAGTCCAACAGCATCTGGGGGGCCAAATGTTCCACACCTCTGGTTGTATTGATGCTTAGATGAGCACTAGAGAATGGGCAGATCCGTCTGGAAAAACAGTTGTAGAAACTGGTTAGATAAATAAAATGAAATTGTATTTTAACTGGTATGGGGAAAAGCCATTGATGTTCTCCAACACTGGTTTTCACCCACAATTCACAACTTAGATTTGCACATAATAGTCTAACCTGAGTCGATATTTGGAGCACCTCACATTTACTTGTGAGGTCCAAAACAATGGAACTTACTTCTGTGCACTTAATTTTGGGTTATGTATTTATTAGTTCAGGTTTATGCTCTCACTTCAGCTGAACTGGTTGGTGAGCACCAGGAGTCAGGAAGAATATCAATCTAGAAAGTACTCTATCTTCAGGAATACTTGAAGAAAAGTTCAAGCTAACTTCTGGATGCTGGAAGGTAATCCCTCTGCCCCCAGGCGTCTTTGTGTTTCATGTATCATTATTAGTGCTTGGACACATCTTCAAGCACTGCTCTTAGCCAGCATGGTGCTCTCAGCACATTGATTTTAATGGCTCCCCTGCCAGGAGAAATGTGTTGAGAACCACATCTCTGAGCCTGGCCCAATACCACAAATATCAATAGTCTTCACATGACTTCAGCAGGAATTGTACTAGAAACCAATGTTCTGCCTTGCTGACTGAGATACTCACAGAAATACTGAAAATGCTTGGTAATTTAAGTTATTCTTAGTTTAAAGGTAAGCACAGCAACAGTTTGGACCACCACATTTTCCAGCTAGAAAGGATTCTTTTAAAGTAAGCTTGTGCGTATATAACATTCACATCTCAGACTTTGTGCAGATTGATGTGGTTGACTCATAATATCAACAGCATGCTAAGTCAGTGGGTAGCCTGAGTTGTTACACTGATTGTACAAGCTCTGGATTGAAGAGGGTTGGGCACCAGCTCCTCCTGTACCCATAAGGGAAAGATAATAATTCAGTAGTATAGCACATGTTTTGTATACAGACGTTTAGCATCTCCAGTGACAGTGAACTGATTCTCAGGAAGTAGGGATCGAAAAGGAACCCTGTCCCTCAGATCTTGGAGAGCTTCTTTCACATGGAGTTGACCAGCCTTTCCCAACAAATGCCTTCCAGATGTTTTGGACTAAGACTCCTGCCACTCCCAGCCAGCAAGGGCAATGGCCAATGCTGAGAGTTAAAGTTCAAAACACCTGGAGAAGACCACGTTGGGAGGTGGAGCAAAATTATCACTCATTTGTGGCACTAACAAGCCAATATTGTACTAACTATAACTGGGATACCGTGTGTGACCACAGGGTTCAGTCCTTGGGTGATGGCCATAAACTCCCTAATGCAGAACAGGAAGAATAGCAGAGATGATCTCTGCCTCTCCGTTCTCCTGTCCTACACGCTTCACTAGACGAGCTTTTTATGTTTCTGAGGGGGAGGGAAGGCATCTGGACAGGCTTCAGGATAGCTCATAGCCTGGCTCTTCAGCATTCCCCCTCCTCTCTACACTGGAACACTTCCTTTTCTTCATCTCTGAAGCTGTTTTCTAGAACTCAGACAGCTAGTGAGTTCCATACCAACTGTGCAAGAGAATGAGCCTGGTTGCAGCTCCAGGTCCCACTTCTGAGGTCTGAGATCTGGGAATCCAAACAGGCCCTCAGACACTCTCAGGGGACCATGGGATTGTTCCCTAAAGGGCATTAAACAGGGAGTACCAAATGCAAGGCTGGGACCTTATAATTCCTTTAGAGCTCCAGGATGGCCAGGTGCCCTCTCTTATGTTCTCCTGCTTGAAATTGTCCTCTGTTTGAAGGACTCCTGTCCAAATCCAGTCTAAAGACCTAAGATCTGTTGTCCATCAAGAATTAGCACCTGGACAGCAGGTTGAACAGACAGGCATGCAGGTCACCTGACCAGTATGGTGAGCTGTTCTGCATTTCTATTTAAAGCATAACATTTATTTCTAAATTTGAATCAATGCATATGAATTAGCATATGCAAATCACTGTTTTCTTTCATCTTTTGGGGGTACGCCTCTTGATTTGGTGATTTGTAAGTGGCTACCTTATCAGTGCGGTTTGAAGCAACCCTACCATGTGGCACTCAGTCCTGAAAGCCAAGTTTAGAAAGTGTCTTCCTTTAGAAAGACAAAGGGCTGACACGGCATCTGCTGCCTCCTATAGTGACTAACCTCTAAAAAGAGATTATTAAATGTTTGCCTATCTTCTTCCCCATGAATTATACAATACTGGATAGATAAACACTAATAAATCAGTTTACAGGCTATACCATTAATTGGGGCCCTAAAAAATCTTATTATCTGAAAGGGGAAATAGAAATAGAAGATCTACAATCAATACTCAGTTTATTGGTAGCTGCAAGGATATGTATAGCTCAGAACTGGACAACAATATATCACAACTTTCAGACTTGTTTAAGAAAAGGTAGGAAATAATTTTCTTAACTTGGCTGACATATTTTACAGGATGCTATTACTGGCATCAAAACATAGATTTATATACAAATTGTCACCGTTTATCAACTTCTGAAACAATAAGTTTGACAATAAAGTGCAACCATATTTCTCTTTTTACAATGTTATAATATAATGTTATTGCAATAATGGTAATGCAAGCCTCCGAAAATCGAATTCTGTTTGATACAATTCTTGTGTGTTCAATTTAAATAAAAATGTCAACATGGCTTTCTTTCATCTATATACAGTATCTACTGATTTAGCAAAAGGAGGTGCCAGGCCTCAGGCTGGCATGGAAACTGCACGCTCTGATCGCAGAGCTCCGATCTGAAATCTGTGGGTGCATCACGTAGAGGTTTCTCAGTGGAGAAGGAAAGGAGAACGGCATCATATTGCCCCGTAATCCTATCCACCTGAGTGCTGTTGGGGGAGAGGGAGAGCAGTCACCCCAACAAGAGGAGCCACTTCTGATCCCTCCCCCCAGCCCCAGTGGCATGTCACTGAGGTGCAAGGGATGGGTTGATGTCAGATGTTACCAGGGGAGCTTGTGGGAAATAGGGGGCAGTATCCACTGTGGCCTGCCATGAGCAGGACCCACCGTTTCTTCCACGTCACACGCAGCCAGCTCTGCCAGTTCCTCCATGGGATTTACTTCCTCCCCCATTGCTTGCCGAAGAGAACTTTAGCATTGAGAATGAAATGAACACAAGTGCTTGCGTCTTGTCCAGAGAGGCTAGCAGAGCTGCTCTGTGTGTTTTGTTCATTTCAGCTGATCCCAGAAGCAGTGAATCTCCATTCTGCAAGCAGGGCGGGGGCGTTCCTTGCAGGAAGGGATTGGTAGGTCTGGCTGGCAGAGGCTGGTTGCAGTTGGGTACTGCTCAAAGTGTGACGAGATGTGCAGAAGGATGTTCAGCTTCCCAGATCCTTTTTAGCGGCTACTTTGCACTAAGGCCGCTGTCCTCTACACACTTGGGTGGAAGTAAATCCCATGGAAATATTTTCAATTAGACATGCCTGGGATTGCCCAGTAATGCTAAGGCCCTTTACTCAGAAGAGAATCCCATTGATCTCGATGGGGCTCATTCCCTAGTAAATAAGTGTGCTTAGGGCGTAAGTCTACCCTAAATGCTGCTAAAGCCCCTGTTTCCAAGGAAATGTTCTCATTAGGATGCTGCGAATATCTGCACTCTTCCCATTAGATTAGCGGGGCTTGCTTGTCCAGCAGCTGCAGGAGACGATACCGTTCTTACTTCAAAAGACCTTCCTGCCACCAAAGGCAGCAAGCTCTGCTCCAGCAAATCCTATGCTCCAGCCTTCAGTACCTGTTATGGCGTGTTGCTGTGATGCAGGCATCAAATTAAACAAACAAAAACGCTTGCTACTGATCATTCTTTGTTTTACACAGAGGAAAAAGGGATACGGGGAGAACAAGGCTTATTCATATAAATGGTTGGTTTAACACACAGTGAACAAATAGATGTATAAATTGGCTGTGATGAATGCTTGCATTCACTATGGTTATTTATTATGTGTTCCATTACATAAATTGGTTGCAGAATTATAACAAATGCTCTTTATTAATCTTACCTTCCCTGTGGCTGGAGAATGACTTGAGGCAATTATCTACAGCATGGAACTCAATTCCATTATTGCTGATGGGCAAAGCAAGGCAGCCTCTTTCCCAGCTCTGCACAGACAGCCAAAATTATCCTGCATCAGCTTTCCAATGTCCTGTTTTGACCCTTTTTGTCCTGGTGTGATATATCACTGCATTTCAGCCCAAAGCATTCACACCTATATCAAGATATCTGATTCTTTCATAGCAAGGCATCTTTAATCTTCAGGCACACAAAATACCATTTTTATCTGTTTGATAATGTATTATGCACAGAAACGATGGAGAATTTTGTTCAAGCCATATTTTTAAATGAACTAAACTAATTTGCACTTCCTGGAATAACATGAGGCTCAGAATGCAATTATTGTTCAGATTGTGGACTTCCCTGACTCTTGCAGTGTAGTCCTTGACTTAAAAGATCTCTATAACAATGCATTTTGTAGGGAAAAGTACATTCAAAGATGGGTATTTTGGTGAAAAATGCATTTTATGGAGTACTGCAACATGTGTGGTGTCATGTTTAGTTGTGTGGGGCTAGGACACAGGCAATCCCACTCAGCCATGGAGCTCACTGGGAGATTTTGAGCCAGTCACAGACTCTAAGCCCAACCTACCTCGCAGGGTTGTTGTTGTGAGGATAAGCTTGAGAGGAGAAGAATTATGTGAGCTTCCTTGAGTTCCTTGGAAGGAAAAAAGGCCAGATATAAATTGAACAAATGAATGTTCTGTGTAGGGCTGCCCTTGACTCAGTCGGTGAAATGGGATGTGGGGGTTATATAGGCGTGCCTGGGGTAGCTTACCACAACACATAGTTGCTGGTTCAATCCACTGACCTTCTGCTGCAGTGAGGATCGCAACTAAACTCAGAGGGAATAAGGAAATCTGATGGGGATGTGTGTGGCAGACAATGTCATTGACCCTGCTCATTAAGAAGTCCGGGACTCTGACCCCATGAGCCCGGGCCTGACGACATCACTGCACTGATTTTTAATGAGGCCTTTGAAAATGCTTTAAATATACAGTATAGCTTGGTGGGATTCTATTATGACTAAGAAAGAACGAATTAACTTCCAGTATCAAGATAACTGATCAATGTCAGTCACACATCTTATTGCATGTGCACATATGTCGGTCCAGATGTTTGCAGTTAATATCCTGAAACCCTTTCTAATTATCAGTGCAGGCACATCTCTTACTTTACACATGTATAATGACATTTATATACTAGATAGAATGAGAAAATGTAATGACTTTATAAAATGCCAACATATGGAGAGAGATTGCTAAATAGGAGTAAGAAAGTGGAATCCTTTCTTATTCCTGAATACCCAAATGCTTATGCAATTTAAATTTTCATTAGAATATATCATAGATTTGAACTGGGAGTGGTCCTGATTTAAATACTAAAAAAGGGGGAATGGGAATGTTTTTGTAAAAGTATGTATTAATCAATTTATTTTTATATTGAGAGTCTTGTGATAGAAGTTTATTTTTAATAGAAAAATAAGTATTTCAGTTCAAATCTGAAGGCTGCCACCCACATCTGAATGAGTAAAGAATGCATGATGAAATAAGTAGAGTGACTATTCAAGGTATTTTTAAAACCTTTCTAAAAAGGTTAGATTTGTCCCTGATTTAAATCCCTTTCAATTCAAGCATCTTTCACTTTTGCACTTTGAAAAAGTGCTTCTGTCTTTGTGCATCTCTAGCTCGGGACACTTGTGCAAACCACTCAATTCTGTTACTGTCTTAATGCCTATCAAAGTGAGGGACAGCCTATTGATTTCCCATAGGGTGGACTCTTAATCAGTGCAAAAGAGGAAGTGCAACACCAAAAGAGAGAACAAAAGAGGATGCTGCTTTGCATAAGGTTTGCATATGCCAGTTTTATTAAATTTTATTTATTTATTACTTTTCTAAACTGTGCAGTAGCTGAAGCTCTTTGGGCAGTACAAAACAATTAAAGCCATAACATATAGTGTGCTAAAACATAATATAAAACTTACAAGTATAGAACTGTAGTATAGAAAAGTAAAAGAGAGCATATACATATAGATGAACAATTAGAAATTATGGCTTGGATTATGGCTCATGTTTTCTGACTCAGAGAGGAAGGCGATTTCAGCCAGAAAACTGGCATATCAACCAGCCAGTACATGGTTTACCAGACTTCTCAGGCTCAGAGGGCCCTCCCCAACACAGTCCTCACGGCCTATACACTGTAGAAGCTATCGGCTGCAGAATCAAACAATGCTGCTTCCTAGAACAAGACAGCTTTTCAGATAAGTCAGAATTAACAGCAGGTTCAGACATTCCAGCCTTCTGAAGGCCTCTGCATGTTGCTTAGACAACAGCTCTCCTTTCAGAGACTCCAGCCTAAACCTGTCTAATGTCCTGACACTTCTTGCCTAGTCTATTCTGGCTTTGCCATCCTACACAGTAGGACTTGACTTTGCTTCCTGGGACTTGACTGATAAATTGGTCTGTATTCTGCCTTGCTCTTCTAGTAAATGCAACTGCTTCTGAGCAGCTCCCCTGGGAGCCTTGAGTCAAGCTAGATGGGACAGGATCCAGCTTTTGCTCTGTAAGTGGCATCATCAGAATCCCACTCAGAATGCCTCTGCCAGCAGATGGGTAGAGGGAGGTAATCTTCACCCTCCCACTGCAGCCTCTGGTGACACCTCTCCCACTGTTCCAGAGATTTTTTGGGAGGGGCACAGGGGACTGCTGGGGGAGGGAGGAATTTTAAAAAAAGATTCCTCCACTGGAAGAAAATACTTTGCTGGATCAGAAACTTGCATGTGTTGGAGGCTTATGCTGGATGCAACCATGTCCATCTGTCCATCCATCCGTCTGCACATTTAAAAAGAATTACTGTAAATCAGACAGACATGCAATCCATCTCACCCTGATGAGGAAGACTGTGACCAGGTGACCTGTATGTCTCCTCAATCTGCTGTCTAGGTACTAATTTCAGTGCTCCTGCTCTCTTTTCTGGGCAGCCCTTCAAACAAAGGACACCTTCAAACACAGGAATGACCTAGAATGCTTCTCCCTGTAAAGTCGGATCAGTGGCCACCCTAATTTCCAGGCTGGGGTCTGCACCAGGGGCCTGGGAGAGGACCCAGTTTGGCTTTCTTATTGTAAGAACTGGGGACCTTTTGCTTAACCCAGAGTTTAATGGTGCATCGTATTAATACACCTATTTGCACAAAGTTCTCAGAATGCACTTTTTCTCCTGCCCAAATTTCCTCAGACAGAAAGGGAGGGTTCCAGCTGTCTGCTACCATGGACCAAAAGGAAAAGCAGGATGAGATCTGGTGTGCTACATCAAATGTAATTGGATAGTGCTGATTAAAGTGATGGGGGAAAGAAGATGAAGCTTCTCTTTGTCCTCCTTTAAAACAGGGAGTTGAACTAAATCACCTTCATGTCCATTCTAGCCTATAATTCCAAGCTAGGGCAGCACAAGAGCACAAGGAAGACCTTATCAAGGATTTATCAGTAGGAACTGGTCCAATTAAGACCCCTTTTCCCTTATTAGGTGATGCAAATGGTGCTGCCAGTATTTCCCTGCTAGTCCTGCTGCCTCCCTGCTTTTTTATTTCTCCTTATAGGATTCATGGGCAATAGTGTCACAGAGAGATACCTGATGTTTCTTTTTATTCATTGATATGCCTCCCTTGAAACAAAAGAGTACCATTTATAGGATTAACCTTGCATTTTTCCAGTTCTCCAGAGAGATTTGTTAGTTCGTCACCTAGAATAACCTTGCTGATATTGCCCTGCCACTTGCCCCTGTGCTTGCAAGAAAATGCTACATTATCCTGTGTTGGAGTGATATCTCACTCAGAGCCAGGCAGGTTCAGGGATATTCAGTGAGTTGCATTCTATTCTTTTCAGGAAGAAGAAAAGCTGTGATAATTCTCCCGTATAAGTGGTTTCTTCATTCTGCGGAGAAACCCACTAGATTGGTACCTTACATATAACCTGACACCTACAGAGAAGATGTGACACACAGTACAAACTCATTTGCCCAGACACCTTGAGGGTACGGAAAGAGCCCTATAAAGGAGGAGTATCCAGACTGGAGAGGGTATGCCATAAACAGTTGTTTAGCAATAATCAGCTTTCTTGTGTTAATCAGCTGTTTGCATTACACTCCTCTATGCCATCCCCAGAACTGGATAATTAGCTGTTTAGTGCTAACAACTGATCTGCACCAACATTACATTCTCCTGCATGTAAAAAGTGCTAAACAGCTAATTAGATGCTGGTAGAATATACAGCCAGCTTGGCAATTGGAAGCATCTGCACAAGAGATGCTTGTCTAAATGAGCTTATATTTAGATCATTTTCTTTCTCGCTATCAGACCGAGCATGAAACATGCTGAGCCAAATTCAATTTTAGCTGTGGAGTTCTACTATCAAAGGACACTTTCCACAATTTCCCATCTACTGCATTACCTCTGTGTGTTTCCTGGAGAACTGCAATCTACATTGTAGAGCAGGGGTGGGCAACCTTTGGCTTTCCAGTTGTTTTGGCCTACATTTCCCATCAGCCCCAGTCAGCAGAGCCAATGGTGAGGAATTAAGGGAGTTGCAGGCTATGACATCTGGAAGGCCACGACTTGCCAACTCCTGTTAGAGGATTTGGGGGCATCTTCTAAGGTACATGTTTGGGTTGGGCCAAGAGGGACCTTTTGGGTATCATGTATTCATGTTGATGTTACAGCAATACTTTCTATACATCAGAAGCAATTTCTTTGCACATTTATTTCCACTTACTTCCTTCCACAATTGGATGATGTGTTTTCTTTTCTTTGGTAGTGCAAAAATTGGCTCCCTGATTTGTATGTTTTAATGAAGCACTGTATACATTCTTTCTTTCTCAAGAAATCTATCTTTCTTCATGAGAAAGATACATTTCTTCTATTTTTCTGGATCCATATTCACATAACAACAAGTAAGGGATTTCACACTGACCTAGGCTTACTTGTGAAAAAATTCTTAGAACTGCTTAATTTTCGGAAATGAAGCTACAGGCATTGTGCAATCATTCATCAAAACACACATCAGTGCAACACCTTTGCCTTTACTTCATGGTTTTTGATTAGGGTTTTAAATAGCTACCACCTGAGGAGCTGCAAAAGCCACAGGCGGGACCTTGCTGGGTTCACTGTAGACAACAGAATGGTTGTGTCATCATTAGCTGCAAAGGGAGGCCAAGAGGACTTCATTCTTCCTAAATCAAATCTCATACAATCTGCTTTAGCATTCTGCTGTCAAGCATTTTCTCTCACTATAGGTGAAGGTGCCGATGGTGAATATTTAAAAGTATAAGATTAGTAAGATTTTGAACTCAGTAGGTCTGAAGTCTTTGGAATAACTATTTGTTTAGAGTGTAGAAAACAATAAAAAATGTTGAAACACAGTAAATATTTAAGTGTGACAAAAATAATCTGAACACACGCTTGTGGTACATTAAAGCTTTTTCCCCTACGTTACTATTGTGTTGAAGCCCTCTTCTACCCCTCTTAACATGTATATTCCATGCCTAGATACCTATGGAGAGGACTCTTGTAAACAGCTCCCGAGTTTGCATGCCTTCACCACATCTGTAATTCACGTTTCTTTAGTTATATCCAGTGATATCTCACTACCTGAAGCAAAAGCAAATGCATTCACATATGGGGCTGGATCTAAATTTCTGCTGGCAGAAGTAGACTTCCCCACCCCTGCTTTATGGTCCCTTGAAAATCCTACACTGGGAGTCAGGAGACTGATGAGTGGGGTTAGCTTGGTATGGGTAGGAGGGCAATCCCCAAAACTCAGGCAGAAGGACCTTCTGCAAGTGCAGCCCTTCCTCTAACAAAAAGGATCCATCCCATGGAGGACAAGTGTCACTACAGAACCACATGCTGTGAGCAGACCAGGATACCTGAAGGACCGTCTCCTTCCCTATATGCCCTTGTGCCCCCTAAGATCTGCAGAAGAGGCTCTGTTCCAGGAACCCTCCCTAAAGGAGGTAAAGAAGGTTTCTACCCAGAGGAGGGCCTTCTCTGTGGTGGCACTCAGACTTTATATTCCTTCCGGCGCCAGGTGAAAACCTTTTTATTTACCCACCATTTTAAGAACTAGGAATTTTGATCGGTTTTAACACTCACGGTCGCATTTTGATATTGCTGGTATTATGTTTTTGCTATTTATGGTTATTTGTTGTTTGTTATCAATTGTTATAATTTTGTAAGCTGTGCTGGGACATTTTTTTATATAGGACGGGATATTTAAAAAATCATTTAAATAAATAAATAGTCTTGGGACTGGAAATGATTGAGTTGATTCAGAACCATTGAAAAACAATGGACCAAATTATGCATTACTTTATTACTGTGGGGGCCAAGGGATGATTTTGCCCATTTTGGCTCCCTTCTTTGCTACCTGGACCTTTCCATTGCTTGGAGCAGTGCTGGATGTTCCTGGTGGCCCCACCAGAACATTTTATATCACCTTGTTACCAATAGAATTGCAGGATGCAGTGATGGCTATGCCTAAACAGGTACATAGTTTACCTGCAAACCAAATTTTCTGCATACCCACACCTACCACAACAACATAAAACCTCCTCTTCCTTTTAAAACCTCTACAACTTCTTTAAAAAGACAAGTTTTTCATTTACATAGATAAGTTTTTATTTGCCCACTTATTTTCGGCAAGCCATTCTGCTCTGTTGCTGTGCTGACTTTTTATTATCATAGTTTTTACTCATTAGGTGTTGTGTGTATGTGTGTGTCAGAGTGTGTGGGGTGGGGAAAACAATTCTATGGCTAACTGAGCATGCACATTTTGCTGTCTGCAGCCCAGAGGGGAAGGCAAATATTATTTGCTCTTGTTTAATGGTCAAGCAGTCACTTGAATCTATTGTCATCATTCCTCATCAAGAGAGAGAAATTATGTTCATGAGAGTAGAAATAAAAGGCTGATTTGTGTTGAAATGAAAGAAAGAGCAGCGCTGCTGATGAATACATTAATGTGCATGGGGGTGTGGATTTTGACGGCTCTTTTCTATATATTTGTAAGGAATGTATAGTGATATGAGACCGCTATCTGTGGAAGCTCTCATGCGTGTATGATATCGAACAAGATCAGACAAGGAGATTTTCTTTTGGTCTTTCTTTCGTGACCTTGGTCTAAGTGAATGCCATATTTGGAGTCAAAAGGAATTGTTGGGCAAAATTGGCTGGCAATTCTGTTTGCTTTCCTCTCTGTCCTTTTCTTTTCACATCTATTCTCCTTTGTGGCTGGTTGCACAGCCTCTTTGATTTTACAGTGAGGGATCATTCAATTAACATTCATTTATTTTACCCCCCCCCCCACACACACATTGGTTTAACCTAAAAGTGTAGAATAACTTATAATACAAAACTGAAATCCCCAAATTAAAGAGGCCTATCTTCCTACTGTTCCATATTAAACAAAAACAAAAAGCAATAGAGAATAAAGACCGAAAAACAAAGAGGAAAAAATGGAAAATGATTAGCGCTCAACTTCCTTCCTAGTCTAGAAGGGTCATTCTAGCCTTTTCTGCTCTAGGGTTGCTTTCATCTTGCTCTAGGGTTGCTTTCATTCCTGTGGTGAGCTGGTCTGAAGGCAAGACAGACGGGGGCAAAGGGGTGATATAAAAATAATGCCAGCGTATTTTAGCTTAAAATCCTTTCTGCTAGTAACTAAGCAACTTTTTAGAATGGAAGGGGGATAGATGTGCCAAGGCTGGGAAACTCACAAATAATCCATATGAGGGAAAGGGAGGGGGGTGCAGCCGCGGGGGAAACTCCAGAGTACAGAATTTCCCCTGGCAGCCTGAGATTCTTCACCCCTGTAGCTTTGCCTGTTTTCTCAAGCTCCCCTTCTTAATTTATTCTTAATTTATTTATTTATTTAAAACATTTCTATGCCGCCCCCATCGCAACAAAGCCTCGGGGCGGCTCACAAAGAATACATACATACATACATAAATAATGGTAATATAACAATTAAAAAAAATCATTTAAAAACCCCCGGTGCATTCTCGGCTAAAAATTTAATAACACACTTTCCATGGTGTGCGTGAAGCATGTTGCCCCTCAATGTTAAGCTGATGATAACATTGCTTATCATCAGCTTAAATATCTTGAAGGTTCATACATTTGAATTTGCTTAAAAATGGAAGAAAAATGCAACCTCTCTCTTATTTTCATCAGGGTCTGTCGGCCTCCTTTCCAGGCAACCTAAAGTTCCAGTTTCTCTACTGCACTGTGCATCTATGATGTCTCAGCCGTGGAAGTCTGAGGATGTCGTCATCCTCTAGCGCCTCTCCCATGTCCTTGACATTCTTGTTTCACTTTTTTTAAACAAGCAGTTTTCCCAGTTAGAATGCATTTAGGAATCTTTCACTGATTTGTGAATGCCTATTAATACCTACATTTTTTGAGTGCACGTTTTCGTAATTACACACTTCTTACACATCTTTCAAATTGGAGAAATGCATCACCATTTTCAGAGAAACTCGCTGCATTTCAGCCCATGATGGGGTTGGGAACTGCAAATTAAGTAAGTTGGCATTAAAACTGCTAATCTTCACCTCCACTCTCGGAATGGCCTCCTTCACACCGGTGCTATTCTCATGCCTTGTTTGCTTTGCCTGCCTTCTGCCCTTCTCCAGGGATTTGAACTAATGTCCTTTCCTGGCTGAGTCTGATGCCATGTCTTGGCAAAGGGAGCTTAGAAGAGCTGATCCTGTGTCGGCAGGATTCTGTTTTGGTGGTTGGCTGCAGGGTGGACCTGCCTTGTACGGATGGTGCTTTGTTTATTTGTGCCGCAGGTGCATTCAATTGAAATTAGCTGCTTACTATATATCCCATGGTCCAGTGTATTAGCAATATGTTTTCATGTGTTTGGTGCACAGCCTTGCATGGGTATAAAATGTGGTTCTAATTTTCTTGGTAATGCAGTTAAAATCCACACCTTCACTCTGCATAATCCCCACACAATGCTCTATCTTCACCCATGTAACTTAGCAGACCAAGGCCTTGAGGGTGAAATTGTATCATCTAAATTCTTTCTAGGGGCAGGGGAAGAGAGAGGATAGAAACATAGAAACAGCGAGTCAGAAGGGGTCTCCCGGGCCATCTAGTCTGACCTCCGGCTCCAGCTGGCTCCACTCACGACATGCCCACTATGTGCATGTGAAGCCTATCTTTGAACACCCTCACTGATGGGGCCTCAACCACCTCCTGTGGAAGCCCATCCCATCCCACACCCTCGGGGTCCTAACTGTCAGGAAGTACTTCCTGGCATCTAAATGGAACCTTGGTTCCCTGAGCTTTGCTCCGTTGGAGCGCGTCCTGCCTTCCTCTGCAGGGGAGAACAGGTCTCTATCCACTTCCATGTGACATCCCCTCACATACCTGCATGTTGCCAACAGATTCCCTCTGAGTCTCCTCTTCTCCAGGCTGAAAAGACCCAGTTCCCTCAGTTTCGCCTCGTACTGCATCCCCTGCAAACCGGCCACCAACCCTGTGGCCCTACACTGCACTGACTCTAACCTGGCTATATCTTTCCTGTAATGAAGGGCCCAAAACTGAACACAATACTCCAGTTGCGGGCACACCAGAGTCATGTAGAGTGGTAGTAATACCTCTCTCGATCTAGAAGCTACACTTCTGGCTATGCAACCAAGGGTGGCGTCTGCCCTCTTGACCACCACATTACACTGCTGACTCATGTTTAACCTGCAGTCAACCGGCACCCCGAGGTCCCTTTCACAAGTGCTACTCTCCAGCCACTTGTCCCCTAACCTGTACTTATGACACCAATTCCTATGCCCCAAGTGCAAGATCTTGCACTTATCCACATTGAACGGCATCCTGTTGTCTCCTGCCCACTTCCATAGTCTGTCCAGATCCTTTTGGATCTGGAGTACCTGCTCCTCAGTTGTGGCCACTGCCCCAGTTTTAGTGTCGTCTGCGAATTTGATCAGCAGACTGTTCACCCCTTCTTCCATGTCACTGATGAAAAGATTAAACAGGATCGGCCCCAGGACAGAGCCCTGGGGGACCCCGCTTGTCACTGGCCACCATCCCGATGTTTCCCCACTAATGGTTACCCTGTGCTTTACCCTCTGGATGGTTCTTCTGGCATCATTACTCCAACCAGGGATGGCCTAAGAGTTGTACAAAAAGTGACTGGATGGGCAGACAAATCTGTTTTCATCACTGAAATTAGTTTTTACCACTTCTTCCACCACGCCTGACAGCAGAAGCCTAACTTAGGGGGTGCCCAGAAGACCATGTTGCACCCCCGCAACACTTCACTGGCATCTGAGCATGAGGCTGCTGCTTCACTCTGCTTAATGGTGGGACCGGACCAGACTGCCAGGCAAGTCTAATTGGGTTCCATGGCATTTGGGTGTGCGTGGCGTTGCATCTTTAGTTGACATGTGGGATCTGCACTGAGGCCTCCTCATTTTGCCCCACCTCTTCTGGCCTCCAGCTACGCCAAGAGCAGAGGAGTCATGTCAGGACACAGGCCTTGGCATCCCATGGTTCCTATTTCATCAGGAACCCTTTGTGGCACAACTGACATTCAGAAGGCAACAACTGTGGTGTCGTTTAGCTGTCAAAGACCCATCTTTTTAGCCAGGTCTTCCCAGAATGCTACCAAGTTTGTCAGATAATTATGGTATTATCGGTATTCATTCTAATGTTTTTATAATTATTTATAAAAGTGTTTGCATTCTTTATGCAATTCCACATACATTATGAAGCATTTAACACATTCCAATTTTAATGCATGTTTAATGTAAACTGCTGGGAGATATTTTTATCTTATTTTTAAAATAAGGGTGCAATCCTATGCATTTTGGCAGAAAAAGCTCTACAGTTCTTAGCATTACAAAGCAAGCCATGGGGAACTTTTTCCTGTCAAAATAGGATAGGGTTGTGCCTTAAATCAAATCAATCAATGAACATTGGGTGGGTTTGCCTAGTCCCTCACAAAGAGAAGCCACCACGGCCTTTCCTTCATCCCTGTTCATGCCAGCTGTGTGCTTCACTATTCACTGTCTTACCTTCACAGCAGTGTTGGGAACTCAAGATGAGCAACTTGCTCCCAAGTCCAATTCATGTTGTATCAGTGATGCTATTTGGACTCGACTCTGGAGCAACAAGCTAGTGTCTTGACTTAAGATTTCTACATTTTTTTTACAACTGAGTTGCTCCAGCACTGACCATGTAGCAGGATATCCCGGAGGGCAGGCACAAACAGAGTAGAGGCAATGGGTGGAAGAGAGTTGCAAGGGGGCAGGATAGGGATTTCATTTGTTTATTTAAAAAATAACCAAGGTTGAAGTAAAGGACTTCAATGCATCAATGAGAGAAGTGCAGAGGGGGACATTGTAACTCTACCCCCCGCCCCCACCTCAAGTTGGCTCTTGCGATCTGACTCAAAAATTTCTTGAAATGACTTGAGACATGACCTGGACTTGGAAGGGAATACTTGAGACGTGACTCAAGATTTGGAGTGAAGACATTGAACACGCCGCTGCTTCACATTGCAAGTTGCTTGTTTACAGGGTTGGTTTGCTGGGGGTTCTGGGGTGGCTGAAAGCCATCCCTATGTGGCAAACCTCACTCAGTTTGGATAAGGTGGGAAGCAGCACACTGTGAAGGTAATTTGACAACTGCATGGCACAAGAAGGGCACACACGGGGTGGGGGGTGGCAGCCACCATGGCTTCTTTCCCCCAGTGTTGCTGCAGATCCAGCCATTGGTCTCTTGGAGGGCAACTGAAGAAGCCCATGGCATCAATGGATCAGTTTTTGTAACAGTTCTCTGCACCAGTTTAAGGCACAGGCCTATGCATGTTTAGACAGGAAAACGTCTTACAACTTCCAGCATTCCCCAGCAAGCCATTCTTTGCTATCTAAGCATGCATAGAATTAGACCTTTAGCTAATCATCTCTAGCAAAAATGGAACAAAAGAATTATGAAGGAAACAATTGTCCTGTGAGCTGGTCTGATCATGTAAACATTTCAATTCAGTTTTTTTGGTTTTTTTGCAGCATTAATCAAAGCTGGATCCCCCAGCCCTGTGTATCCATTAGTAATCAAACAGCAAGGTTAAAAAGCTGCTGACAAAATTACCTTGCATTCTGTATTAGCATCAACAGCTTACCAAATAGCTATACCGTTGTAGTGACTGACAGAGAGATGTTTGGAATTTTTAGCATCAGTGAATGTTAATATTAGAGAGGGTTTTCCCCCGCTCCCCTCACCTCTGCTGAATTCTTGGCTTTATTGGAAGTTAGGCCATTGCGTTTGCTCCAAAATAGAGTATCTTGTGACAATATCTGTTGATTTTTCTGTGAGAGAACCCCAGAAACACCAAGGCAACCACTAAACAAATGTTCATGGCTTAAAGGCTTCCAGGACAAATATAATGCACATACAACTGGTGCAGCGCAAGTAAGCAGCACTGAACTAGTTGATCTTTACATGTTTAGCTATGGCTTGTAAATGCTTCACCCTTAAGAGGAAAAGCTCACCTACACAGAAGAATTACATCAACTGGACTTTTAAAGGTCCAGTTCCGGTCCTTGCAGGATCATTTGGCAAGACATTGATCTCTTGCTAAGAGCATTAATTTCTGAAACGAATTTATATAACTGGGATTGGATTTTTGCAGGGCTTGGCTGCTGAGACAGAAATCAGATACAAAGATTTGTCATTACAAAGTTGTGAACTCCAGAATCAAACTGTCACCATTATTTACTACAATGGATCTAACACATTTTATATCCAGATGGCCCTTCACTTTTTCAATCTCTGGATGCAGAAAGACTCCTGTAACTTTTAGACCAGGGTGAGCAACTTGTATCCTCTTCCAAAAGAGTGCCTGGACTCACCCCCACTGCAAAATTCTCTCCCCCCCCCCCCCCACAATCCTGATACAGAGATACCTTCACTCAGAGATAGCAGAAGCAAGGAAAGAATGATCTGTGACAGCATTGGATAGCTGCCCACTGGCTTTGTGGAAAGAATGATTTGTGACATGTGAGTGATGGTGAGATGTGTGTGTGTGTGTGTGTGTGTGTAGTTACAAATCTCTGAGCTAGCCACCTCTGCTGCCCTCGGAGCCAAAATGTTGTGCATCCTGATGTAAAATCCCTAGTTAGGTTCAGGCCCTTTCAGCTTGTGTTTAATCCATGATTACAGTTGGAAGGCCAGCTATGCGTTCCATCACACAGGGAGGTTGGTTGGCAGGTACCCAGAACTGCGCCTTTTTGGTAGCAGCACCCTGATTTCAGGATTTGGCCCAGAGGGAGTTGAAACTGGCTTTTTTCCTGTGTTCTAGACAGGCAGTAATGGCTCTTTTGCCCACCTGAGGATTTTTTATTCTGCTACTTGATATTTTATCTTGCTCTCAAAGGTTAATTTCCATTGTAGTTCTCAAATTTTATTGTCTTCTCAGTTGTGCGCCTATGTTACTGTTTTATGATGTGACATTTTAAATAGTATTTCTATTGTATATCACCCTGGACACCTGTTAGGCAGATGGTGTGATTCATAAATGTAGTAAAACAAAGAATCAACTTGACAAGCTTTTAAACATGAGCTCAAAGTCACAGTTAGAAGGTTGCTCTTTGCAGTGATGGGTTCATCTGGTGAATCATTTTCACTTTACCTATTAGTACTATTATTAGTAGTAATAGGTATAGTATGTAGAAAAAGCAGTGACCAGTATTCCATGCTAGCATTTGAAAGCATATGAATAAATTTGATCTAATTGTTTTAGACAAAGGAGGAGGAGGAGGAGGAGGAGGAGGAGGAGGAGGAGGAGGAGGAGAATTATTCTTATTTAAAGTGTTTAAAGGGCAAATTCTACAATGAATTGAAGACATTGGGAATATTTAGCCTAGAATGCATGCAGACAATGTCGGACCAAATTCCTGCCCGGTGAACTGTCAGCCTTTTGATCAACCAGCCCAGCGGCACAGCGGTTTAACTCACTGCGCCACTGCATCCCTAATGGAATTGTAATGTATCAGCCACTAAATGTTTGAACTGGACCTAAAGTTTGGCTGTTAAGAGCTAGGTATCCTTCATCGCTAATTATAAAGAAAAAGGCAGGGTAACAGAAGTTACCAGTTAGGTCCGAGAGTGAAATCTGCTGGACTTGCATTCATTCATAGTCATTTTAAGCTCACACCAAAAGCAATTAGGCTATCCTGAGAAAGATAAGCATTTCATGAAGCAAGGGCACTCTTCAGTCCATTTTTAGTGAATAGGGTTTGTTAGTCACTAGAGTCTAAGGGAAAGTCAAAGGAAGGAGAAGAATAGGAAGACCAAATATGGATGGATTGACTCCATAAAGGAAACCACAGCCCTGAACTTGGAAGAGTTGAGCAGAGCTGTCATGGAGAGGACATTTTGGAAAGCTTTCATTCATAGGGTCACCATAACAGCCTCTTTCCAGTCTTAATCTTCATATGCAAAAGCAAACAAGAGACCCATCATCCTCTAACACTCAGACCAAGCTTCCCCAATCTATTGTCCTCTAGATGTATTGGCAGCAGATCCCAGCATCCTCAGCTGGCCTGACCACGGATAGGATAGTCTTGCTGCCCAGTTCTTAGAGAAGACTTGATGGTATGTAACAACAGCAACCATCTCAAGAACAGCTGTTTTTGCCATAATCGGCATCTGCTGATGTTTTGAGGCAAATCTAGGTAGACTGAAAGGGGCATTAGAATTTCATTTGCTGGCCTTGCTCCTGCTTCCACATTCTGTTGGCTATGTGTACACAGCTTTTAGATCATAGAAAGTCCATGTGTGATGCTACTCTATCCATATTTTGCAAGGCTCTCAATCGTATAGATTGGAGAGGAGGCAGGGAGACAAGGAGGAAGCCCAGCCCTCTGTAGGCCAGATGAACAACCTCTGCTGGCTGAATTACATCCAGGTTTTCCACTCATACCCTAGAAAGGCTCAACCCATGTAGAATTTGCTTGTTCATAGCTTCACACATACAGAGGTCAGGGTAGAGCTGTGATCTCAATTAACTTCTGGCTGTCGATTCCATGTCTGATTGTGTCAAGGTCTGTGGCTGGGATGTGGGGAGCCAGAGACAAGAGAGAGGCACTGGGATCAGGGAAACAGAACTTGATGCAAGACAGAGGTCAAATGTAGGTTTAATGGTAAGTCCAATAGCAAAATCCAAGTTGTAATAACCAAATGAGTCAAGGTAAGGAACCAGATGTGCATATCAAGGCAGAACAAGGATGTGGCCAGGGACAAGCCAAGGGTAGAGAACCAGGAGGACAAACAGAGGCACAGGTACCTTGAGGCAGGATAACTGAGCAGGAGGCACAGCAAGGGTCTGGTAAGATGAAGGTGCTGAGCCTCAGGTAGCAGGAAAACTGCGTTGCTAAGGCAATATGACAAGGCAGGATCTATGGCAAGCCAAGATACACAGCATGACAGGAGACTGGTCAGGCAAGAGGCAGGCACAACAGAAAGGCAACATGGCAAGGCAGGATGCGGGGGCAGGGAGGCTGCAGGCCCTACAGCTAACAGGAGGATGCGTGTTGCTGAGGCCAGTTCTGAATGGAAGAGCTCATGGAGCTCATGGAGCTCTCTTTTCCAGGACGCTCGGCTGGTGCTCATCAGTAGACTGAGCGCTCCAGCAGGGCCTAAGACCAATTGTGAATATGGCGGTGGTTGTTCTTGTTCTGGCCCCTAAGCAACCCAGTTCCTGACAGACTGGGGCTTCTGTGGTGGCTCTACTGGATGAGGAGTTAATATGTATGATAGTATGCCATTTCCCCCTTGGGTCAAGACAGCATATGTTTGGTTTCTTCCTTCACAAGGAGTTTTTAGGCAGCCATCTTGTGGTAAAATGCCAGTGGCAGTACACCCAGAGACCCCCCCATTTTCTGCATTCAAGCTTTTGATGTTGAGGATTTTTTGGCATATGCCAATGACTTTTAAAAAGCTCCTTACTCCAAAAGAGTTCCAAATGCCTATGTTCCATATGTTATGAACATGTCTTTCACAGTAGGAAAACATCTGGTGGAAACCAAATAGTTTCCTAAAGTTTTGCCTCTGCTGGCCTAGATCAATAATGTGTGCTCATCAGATTAAAGCATCTTCAGAGATATTTGCAATTAGGCAGACTTTTAAAATCCCATTAACTCAGTACCTGATGAACTAGAACAGAAGATCTGTACATCCTGCTGGATGAACAGAACTGCTATAAATGAAATCAATCAGCTTCAAGAGAAGACTAACTTAACATTCCCAAATCAGAGAGAAAATAGCTAGCCAGATGCTCTGCTTGTATAAACAAGGGAGTTGCTCATTTGTTTGACAGCATCCACACTCATAGGAAAGTAGTAGCAATTTTGATCATAATATATATCAATGCTAATCAAAAGTGAGGTTGACTTACATCATCCAAATAAATTAGATCTCCTTGGATCAGAAGGCTTCAATTGCAGAAAGTGTAGATTTCTGGTGCCCTAATTTATAGTGGGAGTTGGAATTAGAATCCAGTTTCATGGCAGTTGTTGTGGAAAATCTCTCAAAAAATACAAAACAATATTGATTGGTTGTTCAGTTTTCATGTTTATTTTGGAAAACAAACCTACACAAATTGATTAGTGAAATTAAGCTTATTTTGTGCACTTTATTGAGTAGACCATATGAAAATGAGACTAGACTTAGTACTAAAATTCTACCAGAATGCAGTGCTAATGGCTGCAGTGCATTTGAGATTAATTTTCAAGGCTTACAGACCAGCTTGATTAAATGCAGAGTCTTCTGAATCTTGGGGCTGGTTTCTAACATCAGTAAGTGGTGAACGCTTTCTTAGCTCGTACCTCTTAAAGCAGAAGGCAGTGGCGGTGGGAATACCTATTTGGATACTGCATCTCAAAAAACTCCTCTATGCACACAACTCCCATTGCACACTAGCATGGTAGGGTGGATCACAACCACCTGCCTGCACTTTGAAGAACTACAGCCCCATCCCCTATGCAAGCTTTATCACTTGATAGTTGAGTATGGCGAAGCACAACTGTACCCTCCGCCATATTTCTAAGCGAGTGTGATCAGTGGTCAGAAGTGTCTCCATCTATGACCTGCAAGCTATTTCTGTTTGAACATCTGCTTTCTGCTGCAGAAGGTCCCTTCACTGATGTTTTGTGGAAAATCTTCTACCCTCACAGTTCTCCCCATTCCTCAAGACTTCCTGACTCTCTGTGGAGCATTTTCGGGAAACTGGAGGGGCTGTCATGAGAAGGAGAGGGCAAGGAAGTCCACTGCCATTTCCAGAAATCCGGATCCAACCCTACATGGACTGCATGTAGCCCATGTTCTCATGAAATCTTCAGTGATCAATCGGGGTCAATGGAGAATGCTGAAGAATATGAAGTAATAATATATAAGGGAGTGTTTTCCAATATGTACAAGGAGCAGGACCAGCATCAGCACATGGTATCCTTGAACAGCTGCCAGGGCATTACCAGATGTCAGTCTTGGGTCCCTTTAATATTTCTTTCAGACCAAAGTGTGTCAGAAGGCCCAATCTAGCCATCTTTTTAATTTCTCATGGTACCTCTGCACCTGGTGTTGTGGTAAATTAAAGGCTGGCTAGACCCAACTTGCCAGCCCTGCTAGTAGCCCTGGCACCACGGCCAAGAGAAAGAGGAGGGGACACATCAGAGACCTCCTCACCTAGTGCCTCCTCAGACCTGGAGCTGCCTCTGACAAGGTGCCTGCCTTTCTTCCACACCCAAGTAACTAAAGGAGAAGCAAACCCTTTCAGATTTATGAGGACCAAAACAGATATCACATGAAACATGTGCCCAGCTGTTGTAATTTTGAAAACTCAGACCACCAGATGGCCCCTCCCCTTTGAATGCTCCGCAGTGCAAGTTGCTGACAAAGGATCAGAGCACACCCATCTCTGCAGCACACGAAGAACAGGAGCACACAAGAACCCCACTTGAGGATCGGTCCAAATGTCCAGCACCTCATTTCTGCCAGCCAAATGCTTCTTGGGAGCCTGCAAAAGGGGGCCAAATGCAGCAGCCCCCTGCCTTGCCCCCTGCCTCCCTGTCACTAGCAACGGGGTTCTGAAGCATGTGGCCTCAGCACCTTGAACTACGATGGCTGACTGCTCCAGAGACCTGTCTAAACCAGGATGGAGCACCTCCAGCCCACCTCCAAATGTCATTGAGCTCCATCTCCCATCAGCTACAACCACTTCAGCAAATGGTTGGGAATAATGGGAGTTAGAGTCCAAAGATCCCTGGAGGGCTGCAAGGACCACTCCGACTTTATCAGAAGCTAAAAAGAAGATGGCTGGCTGTGAACAAAGGTCCAGCTAGGCCATGTTTCTGCCTCCTACAGCAGCCATCTTGTTCCTCAGTATCTGACATTCAAACATGCTGCCTGCCTTCTCCATAGAGTTTTTCCCTATATATCCTGATAGTGGTATGATTCTTCCTGTACCACAAAGCCAAAAAACTCATGGGAGAGGTTGCATTCAAGAGGCCTGATGGAGAACTGACAGAGCAATCTTACAAGTTTGTTCAAGGATAAGCTCCAGGCAAGTAGACTGTAAATTCCCTGACTTCTCTGGAATTGTAAGCAAAAAGTAAAAAAATTTAAACAGTCTGCTACTGACTAATCAGTGCCATCCTGGCTCCCAAGTTCATCTTTGCTACCTCATCTGATAGCAAAGTCCACCCGGTGTAGACATAGGGACCCTCCCGCAAAAGATAAATCAGTGACATGGGTCGTTGCAGATCTCCCCATCCCATTCCAAAAGGTCACCCTGTAGTGCAATGTCAATCCCTGGCAAAAAACAAACAGTCCATACAGACAAAAATAGAAGTTTCTGCACAGAAGTTCAAATTCTACAGTGGAAATTGCCCCCAAGTATGGTTGACGTGCGCAATGTATTCTGATTATCCTCCTTTGGAATCTGTCTGAAGGACAGCAGTGGGGAGGAGATAGCGAGCTGATCCCCTCTGGATCATTCAATAACTGTCTTCTCTTCTCTCTTTCTAAATTATGGCTAAGTGCTCTGAGACAGAGTGTTGTACCAGTAAAGGCTCCAGTCCCTTACTATTAATCTGTTCCCAGAATGCCTCTGCTTGTTTTCACCCTTCGAGACATTCTAAGGGCCAAAACAAACTCTAAATCTAAATTTAGGAGCAACAGCCACCCACCCTATTTCTTCTTCTAGGGTAGGTTTTGAGGGCCTCATCAGGATCTTAGAAGCCCCCTAGCCCCCCCTCCCCCATGCTAGGGCCCTGATCCAAATGAAGGGGTTTTTGCACAGGCTATGGTAAAAATGTGGGAGGGGCTTGAAATCAGCCTTAATCGTGCCACTAATATGATTGAGAACTATGGAGATAAAATGGTGCCATTTCTTAATCTGATGAGCTAAAGGGGAAGAGCTGCATTTTTAAAAAAGGAACCCAAGAAGAAGGATGTCATACAGACATGACTGACTGCATGCTACAGTCTGGGAATCCTGTATTTTTTCAATTAAAGAAGTCCTCAAGAAATGATACTGAAATGTCTGTGGCTAACATCTATTCGATTAATAAAGGGAAGTACTTTGCAAAATTAAAAAAGTCATCAATCTGAGTTTGTTATGGCTTGTTTGAAGAACAGGATGTCTTAATTAAGGATGAAGTAACCACTTTTTCTTTTAATAAAATAAAATTAATTAGAAATCTGGTCCCACATTTCAAATCTCTTTCAGCTAATATTGGAAATATTTTCATGACTGCTTCATCTCACACGGCTTCTTTAGGATTAATGCTGGCTTAGAAAACCACATTTCTTTGCTTCAGTTCCTGTGTATTCATCTTATGTGAAACAGGGTAAAAGTGATATTGAAAATATTTCTGACTATGTTTATATTCTTGTTGGATATACATGAATCAAAATAATGAAGCCGAACAGCAGTGGATTCCACAAGAAGAAAAACTGCTTAGGTGTGCCCTCAGTTTAGCAGACCCTGAATAGCATTTGAAAATCCAAAAGATGATGTTGGCTCATCTTCCAAGCCAAAATTGAAACAGTCAGGAATATCAGAGGTGACATATTACTATTTATTTAGCTCATATACTGGTGCCCACTGAGGAGTCTGGGTGAGTTTCAGACAGAGCTATGACAACCCTGGAAAGGGAAATCCCTGCTTGGATATCTCCCCTCACAGCTGTCACCAGAAGCTCCCTGGCAACTTCTGAGGGGTCCCTCACAACTTTCATAGAGGAGAAAAGAGCCATGAGAGTGGGAAAGGAGGAGAGAGGAGAGGAAGTGGAGCCCCTGCCCCCCAAGCCTATCAGTTCCTGTCCCTGCCACTCAGGGAGATGGGTAACACGAGCAACCCAACACGAGTAACAGGGCCAGTAACACGCAGGGGGAGCAGGTCACAAATGTGCTTCTGTTATTTCTCCCCTGCCCTGCCTGGGCCTGCCAGCAGGACAGGTGAGACAGAGCTCCAGGACTGGAACCTTGGATTGCAAAAAGACAGATGCCTGCTAAAAGCTAACCCATTAGCCAAGTTGCACATCAGTCCTCTAGTAACTTGGTCCATTGAATGGAGAACATAGATGTGTTTGCACTCCCTTTCTACTCCTGCCTCATCTCTGCCATCCCACTATATTCTCTGCAGTATGCCTATCTAAGTAGGAACCACCCGAATCAGGCGTACCCGCTCCTAACACAATTGCACAAGTTCTGGGGAAGAAATTAAGTAGCCGGCAGCAGCAGGATGGTTTCTGCCCGGCAACCATACTTTGAGTTCTGCAACGTTCCCTGAAACAAGTCTCTGCTGGGTCTGCTTCTAACAGCCTTTTGGGGAAATAACAATGGCAGCCAGGAGAAGTACCATGGCATATTTCATCTACAGATGAGGCAAAAGTCTCATCTATGATATATTTATTCATTTGGTAAATTATAGTCAGCTTTTCAACGACGTGTTCTCAACTGGTTACATTTAAGTATAGTACGCAGGAAGAAGATCAGAAAGAAGGACAGAATTGGGTTGAGGGAACATTTAAAATGCACAGGAACACCTGAAGCGATGAGGCAGCAGAAGAACCTCTTCTGAGGTAAAGCTTTTGTCTCTTTCAATGGTGAAATTTCAAAGAAGTCAAACTACACCTTAGTGACTGATCCCAAAAAGAAAATCATTGTATTTCCTTGGCAGATTTTTAATCATGGCATATTTAGGTTAATATTTTGGATCAAATTGGTTTCATGGCTTGTATCTGTAGCTGGATTAATGTATCATCCTGTCATATTAGCATTCCACATGAAAGCCACTTGTGCAGTAAGACTTGGAAAGCGAATTAGTCTGTTTGTGTGTACTTAATTCAAAAAGATTGCTGTGGCATGATATATGGGAAAGTTGGCTAATACAACACAGTGGATCATCCAGGTCAAGTGTGGCATATGTTTCCTGGTCTGTCTGTCCTCCTAAGTCGGGCTCTGCTTGCCTTCTCAATCCACTGGACTGAATATCTCGCCACAGGGGTCTCCAACCTTTTGGGTCAGTGGACACAATGGAAATTTTGAGAGACTGTCAGGGGCTCTCCCACAAAATGACTGCTATAGCAGGGGCTTGTTCATTCATAAAATGGCTGCCATGGTGGATATGGTCAGTCACAAAGCACTCACTTCCTAGAAGGCAAATGCTGAAACTGAGAAATAAATAACTTGATCAAGAGTTTAATTACAGGTTAGAGGTAGGGTCTGAGCTCCAAAACAAAATCCACAAACTCAAAAGTGGTGCTGGAGGGCAGGACTTTTCTTTGCATCATGCCATCTACCAGATAAAAAAGAATAGATTAATAGAAGAGGGCTGTACTTCTTTTTTTCTAGTACTTCTCTTTCTAGTAATTCTCTGATTCCATTCATTCCAGTCCTTTTAGGGTCCACCCTGTGCCATTTATACTATTGATTATCTGCATGAACCTTCCAAAGCCTTGAATCAGTATTTCCTTGATTCTATCCCCTCACCAAATTTTTTAGATGTGAGTTCCATGGTTCTGCCTTTCTCTGTTTCTATGACTGATCTTAGGAATAGTGTGTCAGTCAACGGGCTAGGGATGTGCTGTGTGAGTTAGGCCATTTTCTGTCCTGAAAAGTATCAGTAGCAAACGAAAACTTGTAGTGTGTACTCTGAATAGTTCTTCGCAATCATATTTTCTCCATTTGAAGGTGCTATTTCATCCACTTTCACTGCAGCAGAGCACTTACTCAGCAATGCACACACCTCCCGTGACATGCGCACATGGGTGAAAGTTGGGCACATGTTAACTCAGGGATATTATTCCCCGCAAGCTGCAAAACAGCCATCTAATAAGCTCTGTAGCTCAAAGCTTGAAAGCCTCAATTCAGGCTGTAGGAATCCAGCTCACGGTGTCATCACTCTTTGCTTGCACATTCAAAGCAAGTGTCAAACACAAGCTTCATACATCAAACCTAATTCAATTCAACATCATTTCTGCAAAAATTGATATGAAAGATATTTGGTCATTTGCAACTCCACACTGATGTCTTATTCCATGTGAACATTTTTGGCTGGTATCATTTCACAAAGGAAATATATTTCCTCTGTTTTATACAACCCTGACAAACAAAAATGCTGAGCTGCTCAATTATAGATCTTGTCTACAGCAGTCCCCACTTTGAATACTTTGGCTACTGAGATTACGGAAGGGACTGGGGAGCAAATCTGAATGCCACAGCCAATGTATCATGAATTATAAGGAGGAAAGAAGCTAGTAAATAACCTGATTAGTTCAGCAGCTGATGTAACAGCTTTTCTGGAATGGCTTAAAGTCTCCTTGTGGGAGCCATTCACTCTTCTACATACCAATATTTGCAACGTATATTTATGATACATCTCTGAAAAGAAAAAGTCAGAGAGAGAAAGTGCTTTGAAAGCAAAAGAAAGACCAACCTGAGGAAACATTATACTATGGTCACAAATCTATTTCTGTACTGAAGGTTTTGTGTGCAGGGGGATCTCTTAAAAGTCATGATACTGCGGATTTCCCAAGGAGAAGGAGTTAAAAGGAATGTGTAGATTTTTAAGAAATTCTCTGGTGCCTGGGAAAATAAACAATAACCTTTATCACTGGAGACTTTCTTTCATTTGCAGGGCATATCCAGTTCAGTTATGGGACAGATCCATTATTTGTGGGCACTCATGCTAAGAGCGGTATACTGGGCAGAGGGTGAGACTGGATGAGTTCCTTTACGGAGAGATTAAGTGAGATTTGACCAGTAACTGGGGTCCTATTCAGTTCTGCATCTAAGCAGAGCAGGCAGGCAACAAGGGGGAGCTTGCGCTCACTGTCCTTTCATTCATCACTCTATCTGTGGAGGGTGACTGTCTGAAGAAGAAAGACCCCTGTATCCAGGGAGAACAAAGACAACCCAGAATGCTGGGACATCCCTTTTTTGCATGTTTCCCTTGTTCAGATACAGAATGTCTGACTAGGATTCCTTTGGGAGGAAGGCACTTTCTACAAGAGAAAGCACTCTGCTTCTAGGAGGCCCTGCTGCCTTTTCGTTAGGGAACCCCCTTCTCCCCATGCCACACTCCACCCCGTTCATCAGGGTCTCCTGGTTGTCAGAACAACATTTGCAGGGGGCAGGTGGGGTTGCTGTGGGAAAATTGACCCAACTGCAATCTGGATCCAACCTACTATTTCTCAGGGCCAAGGGTCATGAGGCTAAAATGGTGGTGGTGGTGAAACATGCATCTAGTTCATCCTGAATTCTTTTCAGAAAGGGTGGAGTATGAGGATAATACTGAAAAAACAAAGTCCAAAAAGTCTTCCTGACCTACCTTGGTTTCCTGAAAGCAATTGGTCTTGGAGCTGCATCCGTTTGCCATGACGATCTGTCGGCATCATTGCATGTCATTACAGAGTACGATGCATGACGACACCCAATGAAGGGCCCTATACTCCAAATCTTGCTCCATGCAGGGAGTCTGCCAATCCTCACCAGAATTGATTTGTGAAATAGGCACCACAGATGTGAAACCTGCAACGCACAGACAGAAACAGCAGACCCAAGTTGCTTATTTTAGCTGCATGTCATTTTCCTATGTATTCCACTGAAGTTCTGCCTTGCTTGATTAATGTCAAAGTCACGATCCACCGAGCGCACTTGAGCTGAAGGGAGAGGGGCTTGTAATTAACATTCTAAAAACAGCTGTACTTCCGTCTTGATCTGGCACATGCCAATTAGCACACTGAAAAAACAGTGAAATATTTTGTAGAAATATTTGTGTGTTGTGGAACAATGGGCCTTGAGTTGGCATAAGCAATTATGACAGAAAATGAGATTGTTGAAAAGCCAGAAAAAAATAGATCACAATGTGGGGTGTGCCTTTGGAAGAAATATTGAGGAAGTCGGCACATACCACATTTCAGCCCTGGCATAAACATTTTTGAAATTTGCAGGATGACTGGGGATATTTATTACTATGTGAAAGGAAATGTAAAACTGGGATATAAGCTGCAAGCTAGTAGAGCAGTTTGTTTCCTCCATGCTATTCTGCATTTAAGTAGAGCAGGCAGGCAACAAGGGGGAGCTTGCTCTCTCTATTAGAAGAATGCAATGCATCAGTTCTGGGAAATCAATCTTAAGCCACCATTACTGGCTTGATGTGAGGGAGAGAACATGAACCTGTGTGGATACTTAAACAGGGTAGAAAGCAACACGGGTGGGTGGCTTGGACCTGCGAAATACAAACCTTGAGTTCATGAGTGGATTAAAACTAGTAGTACACAGCAGAACATAGGAAGGCACTGCTCTGGCCAAGTCACACAGCATGGCAGTGGCTCTCCAGGTTTTTTAGCAGAGGCATTTCTCTACCTGGAAATACCAGGGTCTGAATCCAGGACCGTCTATGCACAAGATATGGGCTCTCCCACTGTATCCATAAAAGCTGAGCTGGAATCTGTCAGAAGACATTTTTCCAAGATGATCTTGGAGGTCTTTCTTCTGTTCCCTTTGCTAGGAAAAGAAGGGGATTTTGCAGAAAGTTCCTTGCATGTTCTCTGCCATTTGGTGGGGGGGGGGCAGGGAGTCATCATGTTCCTCCACAATGCCTTGGAATGACCCCAGTGCCAAAGCTGTGGAGGGTGCAAGCTCACAGCCAGGCTGTCAACACAGCAGCTGTGGTTGCCACTTCTGAAGGATGAAAAACGTGGGGTCTGGGGCAGGTGGAGGACAGAGAAAGAAACTGTTACTGCTATTACAAATGGTAAGTTTCATCCCTGAGAAGTTGTCAAAAATGTGTTTTCCCCCTGGAGAAATTTGCAGTGGCCATTTGCAAAAAGAACCCTACAATGCATGCAGTCTTTGAATGTAGTATCTGCACCCTGAAAAAAGGATTCAGGCTAGAGATAGAGCCTTAACTTTCTCCAGCATAAATATAAGTGAAGCATACCTATTTTATAACAACAGTAATATAACTTCATATCCATTTCAAGAGATAATTACTTAAACCTCATAAGAGATGGCAGCAATTTAGCTGTTGTTTAAGTCTAGGAGAGCCACAATCTTCCCTTCCTAATTGCTGCTCATTCATGCATTATAGTCTCTTTTTTTGTATAGCCCCAGCAAACTGTAATTACATAATGTCATTAATGCTAAACTTTCAAATGTATCATCACTGATGAGAAACAAGTATTCGAGGCATAGAAGAGAGAGTGCTAATAAATCTAGCACCGATGGACAACATTTCCATATGCTATTAATTATCCAGAAAATGGCTATCCAGAATGTCAAGTGTACCGAGGTAAAAACAGCATGGCCAAGATCCGAAGAAGCAACTTGCTGTTGTAGAGGAGACTCTTATACACAGCAAGGGCTCCCTTTCCTTGTGGTCAGTTGCTCTCTTGGGCAATTTCCACCCATTTTTGGATGATATGGCCTCGAGGCAGGAACACTTGACCCCCCTTTGTGATGGCCTCCTTAGCCACAATTTGAAGAAGTCCATGAGATGCCAGTTTTTGACTCGCTAGATGTGCGATTTGTCACATGGTTAGCACAAGGTGAGACCTTTTGGGTTGCTAGTGTGGATGTGGGTGCGTGGGGTGGGTCCAGGGTGGGCCGAGCTGCTTGAACAGAAGCCTTGCTGTGAGCCAGACTGAAATTGTTGCCTGCATCTGCTTTTTATAACAGAGGAAACTCCCCGGGGTCAATCTTGCATGCGGAGGCTAGCCATGTAACAAATGCCACATTTAGTTTGGCCCTGTGTTTGTGCATGTGTGTAGGTGGGGGTGGAACTTGGGTTAGCATTTGTGGATTTAAGAACTTCCTACTTGCCTTTTGGGGCAGCCTCAAGTGAAGGACAAGATAGTGGTCCCTCCCATTCTGCATACAGAAGCCTGTTGAACCCTCTTTGACCAGCTTTGGTGATGGGGCAGCATCTTACACTGTATTGGAAGGTAGCAGCGAACTTGGGAAGCAGCTAGCTTAGCAGGCAGCATGACACAGGGGGCATTCCTCCAATACCTTGCTGCTGTCTCTCTACCACTGCTGCCTGACGGGGGCCAGCTCTGCCTTTCTTCCATTTTGAGCAGATTATCTCTGCGCAAAAAAAAAAAAAAAAAAAATTAGGAGGAAATCTATTTAAATTAATAAATAAGAAAGGTGGTCTATGTGGCAATCACTATCGTCATGACCAAAACAAGCAAAAACTCCCCTGCATGGATTTGCCTTTTATAGGGGTGCTTCCATGCTGCATTAGCTATTATTTATACTGGGTCAAATTGGTAGGCCAGCTTTATGCAAACCAATATTTGCTACATAGCAAATATTGACTGTGCAGCTACATGCTATCAAAACAGAGCCATCCCTAGAGCAGCCTGGAGAGATTGGTGGTGCTTTGTTAATGTAGGCAAGGAACGTGGAGAGGCAGGGATGCGAGGTCATCCTGTGTCACATTAGCAGGGCACAAGGCAAGGCATGATTCAGAATGATGCCACAAGTTAATGCCGCAGGGACACATCTTACATAGTAATTCTGTTGTCGAGGAACAGTATAAAGAAGTCAACCTATTTTCTCCAGTTTTCAGAAGATAGCTTAAATGTTTTAAAAGACATCTCTTTCATAATTCCCTTTTCTCCAAATGCTCCTTTTCAGCAGCCAAGTTTCCCTTTGTTTTATCAATTCCTTGTGCAGCAACCACATTCAGTTCTCATTTGGTACTGAAAAATTAATTTAACTCTTATTTAGATTACTTTCTTAGGAAAAAGGAAATGTGAAACTGGCAGCTGAGCCATGAACCAATGCAGGAAGGACAATCTCACCACTGAAAGTCTGATTTGAGCTTTAGCAACTGTAATCTTTTCAGTATTCCCTTCCTCCCTTCCTGTTGCCTTCCCACCCATGTTTTCCTCCTCTTTCCACATATCCTGTCTCATTCCAGTTCTCTTGCATCCTTGGAAAGCCAGTTTCATGGCCTGCTTAAAGTGCATATGTATTAAACAGGAGGTACAAAGTACTTGTTCTACTGGGGAAGAAAGCGAAATTTTAAAAAAGTTTTGCAGCCTCACAAATGGTTTTGTTTCTTGTAATAATCTTCAATCCCTCATGAGTCACAAAATATGTCAGTGTCAGCAAGCACGACATGGGCATGCTTAGTGCACATAAACAGCCCCAAGATAGTTGTCCAGACTGTAGTAGTTAAATGCATGAAGCATTCATTTCTACATAAGGATTTTAGGGTGGGAGGGATCTGGGAACTGGGATGGCTGAAGCTGTTCATTTCAGATGCTCTTGGTTCCTCAGTATTGCGGAATAGTGGGCATATTCTCACATCAGGCTAAGCTGCTGGATAATTAAGTCATACTGGGTTGGCCGTTTGCTGAACAGCCCGCAATATGTCTGGCAAATGTCCAGCTTACCACGGGCTTTTCTCTCCTTCCTTCCGCCTCAGCTCTCAAGCCAATTCTCTAGTACATATCCCAGGGGACACTGTAGAAAAATCCTCTGAGCAGCTCTGTATCCATGCCCAGAAACCCACAAGAAAATAGCCTTACTGGGTTCAGATGACACATCAACTCACCACAGGTGATCACCTATAGTGGGTTTTTCTGTTGTGCAAACCAGGTCAGTTTTAAGTTTAGTTCATTCAAAACTTTGGTACGTTTGTGCAAATATATTTTATGTGAAAATTCCTAGGTAAGTTTGCTCATGTTTTTCCATTGCTGTATTTTTTGCCTCATATGCTAATTTTGCAAGCAATTTTCTATTGTTATGCATTCATTCCCTGATATACCCATTTCTGTATGGTTTTTTTTTTGGAGAATGCTGTTGCAAAAGTCAGAGAGGTGTGCAATTTGAAGGATAACTGACCTTTGGTTTGCACAGTGGTTCAAAATGCTGGATTGCATTAAGATGCAAACTGAATGAATTCTGCTTTCATCCCTGTATTTGGAGAAGCATTACTTGATAATGAATTCACATGCAATGTGGATAGTAACTTTAACTCTCACTGCTTCTAAAGAAACTATTTTCCCATTACTATACTAGGACCCCTACAGAGTTGTTTGAACCTTTTCTAATCTGCCTTTAAAATTCTAATGGTTTTAAATACCACAGAGCATCCTGAAGAAATCTGCATATATGTTGAATGTGAGAGCTTTATGTTCATTATTCCTGAGTGGTACAACATTTAAATCTCATACTAGGTCTTCTGCACCACATAGGATTAATTGTGGTAGAAAGGATTGTATTTATTCTGCATGCAGAACTAAAGGGATCTTTAGTTAAAATGGCCCAGTGGTGAGGAACACTTACTGCTCAGAACTGGAAAACTGCCACAGTTCAGAGTGGCAGACAATACTGGGTTGGATGAGCATATAGCCTATCTAGTACAAGGCAGCTTCCCATGTAATTTATCCTGAGGTCACACCTGCCACTTAAAGCACTGTTTAGAGAGCAGTTCTGAGACCCCTGGTCAGCATCTGGGGGCCACAGGATTGTTTGGGTTCTCAGAGCCATCATCAAAAACTGAGCTCCATGCTCCATGTTGCTCCCTCTTACAGCTGGCATGCAAGGCACCGTGCCAGCTGCTTCTCTGGGATCAGATAAGCTACCTCAAGGAGAGGTAAGGGGGCATTCCTGGGGATGGAGAGGGGAGGAGACTGGGCCTGCTGGGATACAAGGTGGTGCTCCTGTCTCCTTCCCTCCCCCCCAAAGCATGGCAGCTGGAGGGCAAATTTGCCCATTGCACTGGCTTGCACAGTGGGAAGGGTGGGGAGCCAGGGATTGCTTCTGCTGTTTCCCCCACTCTGCAGGAGATGCGCACAAGCCTCCAAGTTCACCCTCTTTACCGTTCCATTTATATCCTGCTTCTTGTCCTCTTCTGAGGAACCCAGGGTCGCTTACATAGCTCCATTTTACCCTCACAACAGTAACCCTGTGAGGTAAGTTAGGCTGAGACTGACTTCTGTCTGAATTCTACTTTTTAGACCCCATCTTGCATTTCCAGAAGGTTGTCTGCATTTAGGCTAGCCCCCCCCCCCCGCCCATGTTTAACTCTTTCCTCTCTGTTTGGAAGCACCTGTTGCACATATTAGTGCTTCTTCCTTGCTTTCTGTAGCCAGAGTCATTCAGTGGCGCAGTCTTCCCCTGGACTGGACTGCCCCCGAATTCTGGTGACACTGGCACAGTCAGGTGAATGCCTTGCTGATGACACTTGTCACGGGTCTGCTTTAAATACACCCTAAATCATGGCTGGGCTTGCATGCGCATAAACGTCCCCTTGGCTTCACGCACACACACACCCTCACTGATGAAACCAACATCTATATTTTATGCAGTGTAAAGACGGTTTTGCTGTACAATAAAGAAATGTTGACTGATGAGCAAATGGATTGATAGATTGATGTTGTTTACTCTCAGGTTTGTCAGTCTGACCCAAGCTGGGGTTTGTGACAAAATTGACAAGGCTTTCTTGGCTTGGCCAGTGTCACAAGAGAGAAAGGGGTGGGGAAGGAAGTGGTTACTGGTACAGTACACGGAGGCTGGCAGGCAGTGCAGAAGAGAGAGTTAGGCTGGAGTCTAGGCATGGGCAGAGTGGAACCAGCATCCACACAAGAAAGAGGGGACGGGTCTTTTGGAATCAACTTCTAGAACCAGCATGACACAAGCCAAGATGCCTGGCATCCCCTTGACAGCCCTAATAGTTTAAGGCCACCATGGAAGGACTTCCTCCTCTCCCATGACTCTGCCAGTTTCTGAGGTTATTTTTCACATCCATGTTCTCAGGTCCATTTGCCTTCCATTGCATGGCTTTTGAGGATGTAATATTGTGACTGTTCTACTTTGGCATCTCAAAGACAGAAGACCTTGTTTAAGAAGGGTATTTTTTTCTTCCCAACCAATAATCTGCTTTCACTTGTTGTTTCCTTTTTGTACAATGTTTTTCTTTCTAGTACAGGTTCTGTTGCTTTAAAAAAGGGGGAAAAAAGAATATGGATTGATTTGTGTTTTGCTGTTGTTTTTATTGGCTTTGTTTATGAAAGCTGCCCTGAGCACTTCCATTTTTGGAGGTGGGATACAACTCTAAAATCAAATATTTATTTTGTCCAACTGTCAACCATAGTTAAACACGTTTGGGAGATGAAGCAAGTAGGAAAAAAATCTTTACCAGCTGTGAAATAGAATGAAGCAAGCATGTGCTTCTTTGTGCAAATTACCTTGAGTATTTAAAAGGTGGTTGTCTTCCTCCACATTCAAAAGTAAAACAGACTCTAGGAGGGAATAATTGAAGACTCATGTGGGAAAAATAAGTCACGGCTTGAATTTACTTTTACTTTTAAAAATCTCATCTGCTTCTTTATCTTAGAAACAAAGCCATCTTTTTATTTTATGTATTTCTTTAAAAACTACAATTGATACCAACCTTATTTTTGTATATGTTTAGAAAGCTTATTGTAAAACATTGTATGCATACAGTATTTGTTCCTTCTATTGAGTTACACTTTCCTCTAGTTTTCATTTCTGTTCTCAGTGTTTTCTGCTAAAAATAAATAAACCAGGTTTAAAGAAGACTTCCATTTAAACTTCTGTTTGAACCAAACACCTTTCAAACCTAAAAAAGATTTTTTTAAAACCTAAATGCAGCAGATGTAGACTTACAGGTGCTTTTCTCCTATAAAAAAATCCATCATTCTTTCAATGTTATTGCCTTCTCCAGTGCCTTTCCTTGCCCTTTCAGCAGTTGAAGCAGATCATTGTCAAATTCAAGGTGACGCTTCTTGATATTTGCATAGTGAACAGCCTCAGTTTTGTATCTTTCCAGCATTATGTTAACAAAGCCTTTTCTTTTCCTTTGTTCCTTTGCTCTTGTCCTTGCAAAGTGCAGCTGGTATAACCTCCATCTTTCTGTTTACTGGAAAGTGAATACTCAATCCATGGGATCCAGATTTATTTGTTTGTTTGTTCGAGTGATTTATAACCCACCATTTTTTCTTACAAAGAACTCAAGGTGGCTTCTCCTGCTCTCAGTCTTATCCCCACAATAACAACCCTGTGAGGTAGGTTGGGCTGAGTCTGTGACTGGCCCAGAGTTTTATTCAGTTCAGTGGCAAAGCAAACAAACAAACACAAACCATTGCAAAAAAAAATTCTGCATGATAGCTCTATGGATGATAAGTAAGGCTGCAATCCTAGATACACTTACCTGAGAGTCAGTCCCATTGGGTCAAATCCAACATACTGTGAGTTCATTCCAGCTTGCTCAATGGGACTTTTTCTTGCTCTCCTCCTCCTGCAGCCCCTGCATGCTCCCCATCTGCTCTGGAAGGTCCCATTCAGCTTGTGGACAACCTGCACTGGATCCAGTCCATACACTTAGTAAGATTTACTTCTGAGGATAAATGCATAGGATGGCACTATACATTTCCCAGTCCTTATGGATAATGTCATGGATGTTTGTTGTTCATTTTGTCTGTGCTTCTTCCTTTATCTATATGCAGTTATGCATATTAATTAATGAATGTGCACTAATATACATGCACATTGAGATTAATGGATTAATATTAGGGTTAATTAATAATGTGATAATTCACATTATTACTTTACATTTAGTTTTCCATCCTCATTTGTTGCAGTTGTTCCATGCTGCCAAGTCACCTCTGGCTTATGGTGACCCTGGGAATAAATGCCTTCCAAAATGTCCTGTCCTTGGCAGCTCTTGCAAAATAAAGGCTGTGGCTTCCTTTATGGAGTCACTCCATCTCACATTTGTTCTGGCTCTTCTTCTGCCTTTGACTTTCTGTACCATTACTGTCTTCTCTGGTGAGTCTTACTTGAAGTCTGCCACTTTCAGCATTGTCAGTTTGCTTCCACAGAAAGTTCTGCCTTGATTTGATTACATTTATTTGATTGTACTAATGTATACAGATTATCATATTTTTATTTCAGGGGTCATGTACTATCTTTTAAAACTGTGTTCAGGGGCTCCTTGATTTCACTGCCATCATATGTTTTATTCTGCAGCATTTTCTGCCTTTAATTCTAATTCATTTCTAAATTTAAGTCAGAGACTAACCTTCCCTGCTCCCTTTGTCTTTTTAAAAATTCTCCATTGCTCCAATAGTTCAAATGTTTGTTACCAGACTTGACATATCAACCTTCTCACTTCACTTTTATTTGCTTTAGCAGGTTGCCATGTGCTATTTGAGAACAATCTCCTGACTTGATGGCTGTTAAATCCCACAGAAGTTTAATTCGAAAACCTATACATGAACTGAAAATGATAGGCAGTCCCCAGTAACAACCGGGGTAGAGTGACCTTTTTGGGTGTCTCTGCTTAAAACCAAGTTCGATACATGAAATCTGCAAAGTTGTACTCAAATAAATCTCAGCGGATTCTCTAGTACATCCTTTCAAGTAAATATGCAGATGACTGGGCTGTAATTTTTGGCATCATCTTCCATTGTTCTATCTTTTTTAAAAAAGCTTCCTTTCCATGTTTTCCCCCAAATCTCAGAAATTAATTTCATTGTAGGAATTTTGTCAGTGCTCTTGAGTCAAACACTTCTTATGGGTACTGACTCTTTCCACAGTCCTTAAATCAACCAATTATCTTTTTCACCCCCTGCCTCCATATTCTGTACTTAATTGGCTGATTTTCAGTTGCTGAAAAACCTGGCCAGTCTCCAACATTGGCCATGTTGCTGGGGGATGATAGGAGCTGTAGTCCAATACTCTTGAACTTTCTGCATTGGGGAAAGCTGTTCAGTTTTATTCTGCTGCACATTCCTTTTTTGTCCTTTGTTAGTTATTGTTCCAGGTCTTTCATTGGTTTGGCAAAAAATGTGATGGGTCATTCTCTTTGCTTCTTGACAAAAATTTTTACTTCTTAAAAAAAATAATAATCCATTGGCATCCTCTTCCTTATCGGATGGATAAACTGATTGGAGTGCACTGTAGAGTTTAATAGCACAATCATATAAAAGTTTTCCTAGAAGCAAGTGTCATTGTAATTAGTATATACTTCCAGGCAAGACTGAAATCCTGCTTCTAGTTACCTGAGATTAGATCCAGATTGAAACTGGGCCAGCTGCTGGTGGAAGCAGACTTCCTCATCTCCTTCTTCCCACAGCTGCCCACCCCTCAAGTCCTCTGAAGGGCAAGCCCCCTTTTACCAGCACAGTGGATCCAGCTTAAATTTGGGTACAACCTATTGTCATCCAACACTGGTAGTTGGTATCTCTATGTATGAATTGCCTTTTTCCACTAATTTCAAAACTACTTATTTAAAAGTAATGATCGTGTTGAACTACATGTGCAGTGCAGTTCTCCATGTGTTCAGCTGCAATTATGCTCAATGTGATTCAGCTCAGACTACATGAGTTTACAATCGCAACCTTACTGGGCTCTCTTAAGCACTTCCGGCTCCTTGGTGGGGTGGCTGCAGTTCTTTTGCTGGGCTCAGCTTTCCTTCCAGTTTAGAAAGCAGAGGCACTGCGGGTGGATCGGCACACAGGGAGGAAACTTGGGAAAATTCGAAAGCATTGCCGTGTCGAGCCAAGTGTGAAAAGAGGTACTTCTGGCCATCATACTACACTGTATCTATGAAGTATATTAGAAGTTTATGGTGATACATCAGGAGCTGAACTTCTGTACCAGCATCCCTGGTTAACTGATTATTAAAAAACGAGCTTAATGGAAAGGGCATTTATTGTTTTCAAAAAGGAGGAGGAGGAAGAGAAGCAGCAGCATATGAAGGGGAAATAAACACGATTAGTTGTGTTTATGTCCTGGAGAGGGAAATATTGAAACGGCAAGCTCCTTTCAAGGGTGACAGGGACCCACTGTTAGCTTATTACCAAATACATGGAACTGCCTTAAAGAGTATAAAAAACTCAATTTATTTTTCTGGGCTACTATTAAAGTGTTAAGGCTGCTGTGTTCTGCTAGCAAGAGACCAAGCACTCCAAACTGACTTAATCGATCACTTCAGACCCTTGTTCGCTCCCTGAATTGGCTGCAAGAGCGACAATCACACCATCAAAGACGAGACTCAAACTGGGACCTTCAGAGACCGTGGGAAGCAAGTCTACACAATGAGGCAAAAGGGATCTCTGATACCGAGTGGAACTGGTAGGAGTTCCACGAAGCTCATCTCAGCAAGAAGTCACTGCTATGCCTACATTTTATCAGAGCACAGGCGTTTAATGAGCTGCTGGCCTTTTAGCGCAAGCTGGCGCTGGCCCTCTGATAAGGGTGACTTTCATGCCATACAGGAACAATGTCTGCCAGCTTTGCTCTCTTGTCAGAAAAGCAGGTGTTTCACTTCTAAAGAAAACCAAAAACATGGACAAAATGTCTTGCTGAAAACAAAATGTGGGAGGAAGAATCTGTGGGGACTTAGGATATAATCCAAATATGTTATTCTTTTCCAGTGCTAGAGGGTTAAAGGAGGCAAACCAGAAGAAAAGCACAACAGGAATCTGCAAACAGAGAGAAAGCTGCTCCACGAATTCCACTGTCTATCAAAATGTGAAATCTGAATTTGCGCAAATGTGTTTGCCTCGTATTTGCACTCCTAAAAATGCATCATTCAGTAGAAGCTACAGAAATCTTCCATAACCCGTATTTTCACACTTTAGCTATGACGTTGTATTTGGTGTTTTTTTTAAAAAACCTTGTTTACTTTTTGATAAATCAATGCAAAATATGCAGATAAAAGATAGAATTCTGCAAAACGCATGGACTCAATCTGGAAAAGCCTGCCTGCTGTGGGATTCTGGGGTGGAATCCAAAAAATCTGAATACATTTGAATTCATTTGAATTCATTGTAGATTTTTCCAACATCCCTAGGCCAAGGATAGCAACTCAGCAGACAGAGGTTAAAAAGATTTTGATTGGTTAAATTTTTGATTAAATATAAAATAGGCAGAGAGGGCTAAAATGAGATAATAGAGAGCAAGATTGCCTGCCTTCAATCAAGTCTTCTAACTTAGAATCCTGCTACTTGGAGACCAGCAACAGCCATTCGGTGTGGAAAAGGAATACAGGTCACGCAGCACATGCTCTTGGCTTTATGATTACACTTCCCAGAGCTAAAAAAAGGGGTTCTGCAGCTGAAACTTGTGTGGGAGGATGAGAAAAATCACTCCTCATAATAGCAACTCAGGTAATGAATGTCAGCAATCAGAGTGCCAAATCACATTCACTGAGACATGATGGAGGTATCCATATATTTGTGGGAACTACAAATATATACATTTGTGTTTATGGTCAACTTCTTTCCAAAAACATTCAGTGACAACTGAGCATGTTGAGAAGCCACAGAAGGGTGCATGTCTGTTGGAAATGAACAGCAGAAAACTATCAGAGACCCCAAAGAGGATTTCTCTTGTTAGAAAGGTGGTTAGATTTCAACATTTGTTGTAAGTCCCACATGTCGAGAATAACACTGAACTCTCTACTACTTACCCCAGAAGGTTCTCCAGCACTTGCAAGCAAAGTTGCTGCTGACAGAAAAGTATCTTGTTCCCTTTGAATGCACCTCAAAAGGATGGCTCTGATGTCCTGGTGGTTGCATGGTGAGCATAAGAGCAGGCCTGGGATCAGTATCCCATAAAGCTCTCAATGCCATCCCCCCTTTCCACAATACAGGGGCCAGGTGAGCCATGCATTTAAAGACACGGTTGCACAAATCAGGGTGAGAGCCTCTGGTTCCCTAACAAATAAAATTTCTATCAGAAAAAGGTGTGAAGCTGGGGTGTGTGCTGCCCCCCTTATTATGCAATCTTTATATAAATAACATTGCACAGAGCTTATCAGGAGCACAATTTACCCCTCCATCACTGGGTCAGTTGAAAACTTCAATTCTATTATATGCTGGCAATATGGTCCTGATTTCTCAAACTAAAATTGGTTTAAGAAGGCTTTTACAGCAATTAGGACACTATTGTAAAGAAAAGATCTTAACATAAATTATGCTAAGACCAAAGTAATGGTCTTCAGGGAAAAAACTCAGGATTTCACCTTGGAGCATCCTTGGTAACCCAATTAAACAATGCCATTTTTAAAAATATCTGGGGGTCACTTTTAGGGACACTTTAAACTGGAAACTCCACCTGGAAAGGGTTAAAACCTTAGCTCTTAGGATTTTAGGGTCCATCTTGCACTTTTTTATATACTAAAGGAGGATGTTTGATAGATCCTGCACTGAAGCTATTTAAGACCAAGGTTGTTCCCCATCTCTTATATGGAATTGAAGTATGGGGATGGAATGAGGATATCCTATCTGGATTGGAGGTAATTTGGAACACTTTTCTGAGGCATATACTTGCCCTACCTAGGGGCATCCCGGCAGCTCTGTTAAGAGCAGAAACAGGGGTCCCTTCTCTTAGGGCTCATGCACACCTTGCTATAATAACATTTCAGAACAGGAACAGCTCCTCCAGCCTTGATTCTTCAGGGCATAAATCATTCAATCTGCTTTTGTCAAAAGACCCTAACAACTCAGGTTCCTTAATTCCATCATTGAAAGGTATTCCATTCCCAACAATCTCCTAGGGGCTACAATTCCCATTTTAGGGACTGGATATATTGTTCAGATGCTCTAATTGACAGACTTTCGATTCTGTATTCCAAGGCTGCTTCTTGGTTTAAACTAATTAAATGTGATCATTTAAGATTGAAGTACTTAGTTGGCATCCCTAATTATAGCCTTAGGGTGGTCTTTACAGCCCTTCATTTCCATGTATACTCTCCTATCGAGTCGTTATTCTCATATTTCAATGGAGCAGTGCGTCTATGGATCACCTGAAGTGGAGAACCTCTTGCATTATATTCTTCACTGTTCTCTATATTATGAACCTAGAGAACATTGTTTAGCTAGTATGCTACCCACCTTTAATGCTGATTCTGATTCTGAGGAATTAGTGTTATTGTTATCAGATGCTGAGTTTCTCTTTCTGCTTTCGCAGCTAAAAAGATAAGAGCTAGAGAGGCTTTGAAGGGGACACCGTCCTGAATTATGCCTGGCCTTTCTTTTAGTATTATGTTTTGATATACTTGATTTATGGTTTTATTTGCTAATCCAATGTTTTACCTTGCAAATTTCTAATGGCTTAAGACTAAATGAAATAAAGTTACCGTTAACAACTGGTGATAGACAAAAGATTTCTACATAGCCAAACTCAGCCCTTGATCAAGCACCATGAGGCTTCTCAGCCAGGGATATAAGAAAGATCTCTGGCTGAGATTAGGTTATCTAAGAAAACAATGAAATCAGTGTGAGTTTACTAGCCATCAGTGTAGCAAGCTTGTAGTATGATGGAAATTAAGTGGCTAAATGCCACAAAGCTGCAGGTTTCATAGAATCATAGAAGAGTAGGGCTGGAAGGGGCCAGAGGGCCATCAGGTCCAAACCTTGCTCAGTGCAGGACGTCAGGTTAAACCACCCCTTTCAGATGACTGTCCAGTTGCACCTTGAACGCCTCCAGTGTGGGAGAGTCCACAATCCCCCAGGTCATTGGTCCCATTGTCGTACTGCTCTTCCTGGAACCTGGCTTCCTGTAACTTGAGCCTGTTATTCCATGTTCTGCACTCTGGGATAATCAAGCAGAGATCCAGGCCTTCCTCTTTGTGACAACCTTTCAACCTTTCAAGTGCACCAAGTGGGCACAACAATGGGCCTTGGGTATTACTGCAGCTCAGGCCTGTTTCCTAACTAATTCCACATCTGCAAAAACCACCTTCACTCACATGTTTCTGCCTAATACCAAGCACCAGTCAATTGTATGGCCATAAAAGCACCTTTTCAGTGAACGCTCTTGCCAGTATTGGCACCTCTGGGTTTCTTTGCACTGCCTCTATACTGGCTTGTGCTGGGGTATATGTATATTTTCACACTGGCAGGATTAGCCCATTTGCTTGGGGGTCTTTCTGCCAATGCCAAGGAAAGTATCTAACTGTATGGAGAAGAGTAGTTTGACAGATTCTCATGTTGTAGCTACTCTGTAAGATGTGGCTTTAGGTGTGGATGCTTAAGCACCAAGGAAAGAATAATCTTTGTTCAAGATCTAGCATATCACTTTGTATTATCTTTGGTGAAGCTGAACATATCAGATGGTTTATCCCACTAGAGTGTACAAAATGGATACATACAAATGCCACCAATAATGAAGGAATCTATTTACCATTGCTATTCTTTTACTTGATTGCTAGAAATACATTTTCATAAAAAGCTGAGTAGACTTTCTTGAAAGATTCCTGGGTTTTAATGCAGCAACTGGCAAAAGCATCTTCTCACATGCACAAATGACTAATTCTCTAATGAGCTGTGTGGATAATACCTTGCTAAATGTTTTCCCAACAGACCGAAATGAGGCGTTAATAGCAAAAGAGATTATCACTTTCAGTCTTGTGAGGTGGGGGTGAGGAGTATAAATGCACAGTCTGCAAACAGCATAATTAAATACAGGATGATCATGAAGATGGTGGATATATTATAAGGCATGCGGATAATGTATCCAGTTTAGGGCTGGGGAAATACTAGAAATGCCATGAAAAACATGCCTATGAACAGAAGTGCAATGGGAACATAAGGCATAATCCATTGACAAGTTAATGAATCGCAACAAATCAATGCTTCATCACCCTAATTGACTGCATTCCCAATGCTCAATTACTCTTTTGTTTCAAATTAGGTAGCATTGTTATGAAAGGCCCCATCTACACTAGCAAGTGCATATGTTCCTCCCGCAATAACTGGTGGCATGGGGGGGCAGGGGCGGCAGCTGCAGGCACACAACCAGGTCTGTCAGTGGCCTCCATCACGTACCTTTCTATTGCACAAAAGCTACGGAAGCGAATGGGGCTTGTGTAAGAGCAGTTGCAAAAGACGCCAATGCCCAGAGGCATCCTGATTGATTGCGCCCATTGTGATTTCATCTACTTTGTACCATGCTGTGGGAGAAACAAACAAGCCAAACAGTGTACAGGCATTGGCATTCGAGACAAAGGGTTAGAACGTTAAAGCCTTCCACCGGTAGCAGAGGCAAGGCTAACCAAAAGAAAACAAGACGGTATTAACAGACCAGCTGCTAATCACCAGCTGATATTTGCATAGGTGCTTTACCTTCAAGCCAGTCATGATTCTGGAAGACGCAGGCACAGACTTTGTGCTGCTAAACCGGTAATGGGTCTAACTGACATGGATTTGTAATTCTTTGACAGCCTTGAGAACACATTTGCATAAGAGATGCCTTTACAGCTGGCCAACCGCCATAAACTGGATATTTTCCTTTTAGAGTTGTACCTAATGAGAGGGGGAACCAAGTCTGCACTGCTGTCGTCCTTGAAATGAGGTGGTTCAGCTGGTGCTGATTTTCAGTGCAACATGAAGGTGTTTCTCAGCAACCGTAAGTGCTAAGGGGTTTTCCCCAGCTTGGGGCCCTCTAGATATTTTGGTCTACAACTTCTGGTATTCCTGGCTCTTGCTAGGGCTGGCTGAGGGTGATGGGAACTGAAACCCCAAAACATCCATAGGCACTATGTTGGGCAAGGTTGGGTAGAGGCATGAATGACTGGCAGAAAGCACATTCATATAACAAAATATGTTATAGAAAATAATTTCCTTTACCCTTGCTTTCAGAAATTCTAGGCCATGTTCCTAAACTATAAAACCTGCTAACATCATGGGATGAACTCTCCAACTAGGAATCAAAAGGATGGATGCAATCTAAGGTAGTCATGATTTAGTCCCATTGAATTCAGAGGGACCAAGTATGACTAAGTTAATATGGATCAAATTGAAAGTCAGTCTTCAATGGGAAACAGATATTGGGTTTAAGCTCTTGAGTATTTCTTCCTTCCTCATCACCAGTGCATATGCTTGCGTTGAACTGAGGATGCTCCCTGGGAGTCATAAATTGCTAAGGACGAGCAAAAATACCATAAAATAATCTCCAGGTCTGAACAAATGGAGAAGACGGGGTACCTGGCAGCTTTTCAGCCCCTTAATGGCCCTGCTCATTTCCCACAGATGGGAGAACCAGCCTATCTTTTCAGTCCTGAAAACATGTACAGAACACATGATTGCCTCAAGAATTAAATGGGGATGTTCAAAAAACACCAGCTCATCCTTCCTTCAAAAAGATATCTTCAAGGTAAATGGAATTGCTCAGGGATTGTTTAAGTCTTCTGAAAGGCTTTCATATCAAGTTTCAAAGAAAAGCAGGCTTCAAAAAAAAAAACTTGTAAAATGACAGCTACATACTCCATTGCAAATTAAAGTATAGGAAAATTCAAGGAGTGCGTATAATTTTTATATCTGTATATATTATCCTCCCCCTCCTTCATTAAAAATAAATAGAATTTTTATTACTGAGCTGGCCTGCTGTCTAAAAACATAAATTACTGCAGAAGACTGTGGAAGATTCCCCCTCTCACTCCCTGATACATGTTCAGCGCAGATTGATATCCGACAGTATGATGGCTACATGCAGTTGACGCTGGTTGGAAGAAGCACAGTTTAGAAACATCTGAGATAAAGTTCCTCTTTTCGTTTTCTTTTTGTCAACATAATTGTTGCCATGAAAGGGATCATAAAACCTATGGAACGGCTCATTGATCTCCTGCTTTATGAATCACACACTCAAAATGTGGCAATTAGGCATGCTTAGTGTCAATCTATTATTAATTGGAAATCAAAATCACCTTCCCTTAAACCCAAAGGGCTAGGCAGGAGGAGGAGATGTACTCCTGTGAATCAGACATCTTGGCAGGAATCTGGAAGCTGTAAAGATTCCAGAACATTTAATGTATCATTTCCCCAAGGAGGTGAATTAGTGAGCTCCCTTTAAAATGCAAGTGCGCACACCCCGAAGCCCCCACTTCACTTGATTATCTCCTCCACCTGTCTGGAGGACGTTCCAAGCCATTTAAATGAGAAACCGAAGCATTCACAAGAAAGTAAGATTTTACTGTACATTTGGGTGGGTTTGCTTGCTCAGTGAAATACAATAGAGTTACAGTAGGCAATGCTCCGTGCACTTCCATTAACGGCTTTTATGAATCCTAAATGCCCTTTCTAGTTAAGCCTCTTTGCCTGCTTTGTCCTTGCAGTCTCCTGGGGCCAGTGCTGTGCATCAGGAAAAGAAAAAAGAAAAAAGAAAGAGACCTCCATGGTGCTGAAAATCAGGCTGCTACACCAGAGATGTGTTAGGTTTCTCCTAGAAACCAGCGCTTTCGTTGATGCTCCCTCCCCCCGCAGCCCCCATGAGACCCCATTGACCTTTCTGATGACTGGGTAGACTAACTGAGCTTCGGCAGATGCAGCGTAGATCAGAACTGCGTGAGCGGGCCGAGCCGAGAGTGACCAACGCAGTGGCGAGAAAGAGGCGTGCGATCGCCTGTCTGGGCACCCATGCCAATTCCTCCTCTTTCTATGAAGCTGCTTAATGAGATTTTTCATGCACAAAATTAATCTCTCTCTTCCCCACCCCCAATTCTATCAGCGTCTAGGAAGAAAGGATTTATTTGTCAGATTTTATTTATATTTGCAAGAAAGGCAAGCCAGAGCTGTAATGAAGGCTTTTAATAGTAATAATAGGAAGCACAAGTGTATATACACACACATACACACACATTTGCACACACAAGCACACACACACACACACACACACCCCTAGACAGATGCCAACTGCTGTTTGCAGTGATAAATTAAACATGAGGTATTTATCCCAAGAAAGGCAGCCAAGACAATCAAACTGAAAAACGCGCCCCTCTAAGACCTATACTTTATCTCCTGCCTGATATCTCGTTCCTGTGGCAAGAGTCCCAAAAGAACACTGTTAATATGCAGCCCAAACAATCGCACACTACAATTGTAGCTTTATTTGACTGTGCCTTGAGTAATTACTGTTTACAACTTCAGCAGCCATCCAGCATGTGAGCTGCGCTTTACTTCCACAGAAAGGGAGAGTGTTGCTGCTGCCGTCACTGGGAGCCTGAAGCCACTTGCTGTCCTTCCTGGATCGCGGCAGGATTTGCAGAAAACAGGGCATGAATTCACCATAGGAAAGTTGCAATGAGTAGTTTGTTAACATCGAAAACAATTGGTGGCAGACAAAAGATTTGCATAATTGATTACCTTTCTGCATGGCCAAACTCAGCCCTTGATCAAGCAACATGAGGCTTCTCAGCCAGGGATCTACGCTATTTAGGTGATCTAAGAAAACAATGAAATCGGTGTGGGTTTACTAGCCATCAGTGTAGCAAGCTTGTAGTATGATGGAAATACTACAAGCTTGTGGCTAAATGATGGGCGAGTTCCTGCCACAAAGCTGCAGGTTTCATAGAATCATAGAAGAGTAGGGCTGGAAGGGGCCAGAGGGCCATCAGGTCCAAACTCTTGCTCAGTGCAGGACGTCAGGTTAAACCACCCCTTTCAGATGACTGTCCAGTTGCACCTTGAACGCCTCCAGTGTGGGAGAGTCCACAATCCCCCCAGGTCATTGGTCCCATTGTCGTACTGCTCTTCCTGGAACCTGGCTTCCTGTACCTTGAGCCTGTTATTCCATGTTCTGCACTCTGGGATAATCAAGCAGAGATCCTGGCCTTCCTCTTTGTGACACCCTTTCAACCTTCAAGTGCACCAAGTGGAAGTGGGCTAACAATTGCAATTGACCAGATCAAGAACATGGGCCTTTGTTGGTACAGCAGCTCAGGTCTGATCACAAGTGGTTTCCTAACTAATTCCACCTCCCCAGCACCACCCCCACTCACCTTTTTCTGCCTAATACCAAATTCCTCTAACAGCAGAAGTACCAGGTCTCAGGTGTTGCCACATATCAGATCCCAAATGTTGACTATCAAATGTTGTCAACTGTTAAATGTCTTGGATACCAAATATTAACCTCAGCATCAGCAGAGGAAGATTATGAGGAGGGTCCTGGAGGGCAAATGCATTTCAACTCTAGCAAGAGAACATCTGGTTCTCTAAATTAGAGCCATCTCAGTACTCCTCCATCATGTTCTGTTTATAGGCAGCTAGAGACAGAGGATGCTTCAGATCCATCCTTCATCCAGAAGATGGGAATGTGAATGGATACACAAGAATGCCCTAAGATAACTGCTATTCTAGCTACTGGGGCACTCATTGACCAGCTATCTGTGCATCAAACAGCCTCCTCTTAGACTTAATGAACCCAATTCGATCACACAACAGGGACTCTGAGCACCACGGTTTGCCTGCTCTTTGCTGTTCCCTTCCCTGCTCTACCCAGGGAGATATTCCATTACATTTCTGCAGCTCCATTTCAGCACCTCCTGCTATGATTAGGTGTATTTTATCCATTATGAATGAATGAATATATTTGGAACCAAGAGAGGATCAGGTACCTAAAATGCACAAATAACATCCAATTTTTAAAAGCTCATTTAGAGAAAATTACAAGCAAATTATTCAACAAAAATAATAAGAGATGATTAAAGCAGATGGGATTTTCTGCTGTTATCTTTGCTAGATAAAACAGGAACAATTAAAACGAGAAGTCTCCCAAGAATCCTCTATCTGTGCGAATACATTTCACAGCCAATCCCCTGAAACCAGATAGAATTAATTGATAAACACATTTCCAGATTTGTTGAGAGCAGCAGTGATGAGAAAATAATATATAAATCACTCTAGAAGATTCCTGACCCTGTTCATTGGCTATGTTATGCTGCATCACTGGGTAATCTAATTTTAATTTTTACCGGTGGGTCAAAGAGAGAGAAAGGAGTTAATAGATACAGATGGAATAAGCTGGCACACTTCATTAGTATCAGTAAATGAAGCAGCCCTTTCCTAGTTAGCTAATGAATAAGACTCTGTCTATCTGGGTCACATCCTGCAGTCCCCATGTTGGCCAGTCTCCCCCTGGAGGACTGATGGATCTTGTTGATTTCTAAAATGCTATGGGCGGTAGGGTTGACCTCCCCCCTCAAAAAAAAAAAAAAAAAAAAGTTTGATGGCCTTCTAGTTCTCTGTAATGCGGAATTGCCATGGGCAACTGATGAATTTGCTCATAGGCACCTTCCCTCAAAATTCTAATTATGAACAGCCTTTTGGTTGGTTGTGGCATGTAAAGCTGGACTGCTAGCTTGTTTAGGGGCCAACAACAAGGCAGGACTCAACCACTGGGTTGTTAGTCCCTAGGCAATGGCCAGGTTTGCACATCACACTGTACAAGGAAGAATAACGGATTGTGTTGTAGTGAAAGAACTGGGCACACTGCAGGCAGTGCACACATTCATGCATAACAAACAAAATGACACAGCATGCCGTGATGTGCCAGCCAGGTATAAATAATCTGGGTGGGATGACAGAATGCAGGTAGCCGAGAACCTGGGCGCAGCACGGAGGACTTTGAGAGCTTATGCTGCAGCTGTGGAGGTGACACAGGAAAAAAGTTCCTCACCCCTGACAGTATCATCTCATCAGAATTCTTCCTAGCAAGGCTGTTTTTGATGATTAGGAAACCATTCCCATCTAGGTTCTGTATGTGATAAAAGGATTCAGTTGTCCACTATGACAAATTGGCTAAACATTTTGTAGACATAACGGCTGCATTGAATCTGACTTGGATGCCTCCATTCTGAGAGAATTGGAGCTTTGCATGTCCATGGCTACTGCGTGAAACAGCTGCTTGGATCATCTTCAACTGATGATGTGGACAAGGTGCTTGGCATGTGTTCAGCCATTTGCATGCACGGCTACAGCACATCTAAATCTACCCAGAAGAGGCCAGTTAGTATCTCTGGCAATTGGAATAGCCAATATCTTCTTCGACACTGAAAAAAACCTGGTATGCACCTGTTCATGAAAAGGGAATCTTTGGAACCAGAGGACTTGAACAAATAACTTTTTTCAGCAAGGTGAATAAATATGTGGTTTTTCTGAGTCTTGGAAGATGTGTGTGTGTGTGTAGTGCTTGATGCCAGATTTTAAAACAGAAACTGCTTTAATAGTCCTACTGGATAATGTGTATCTAGAGATCACCTAAGGGCACGTGATTCTTTTGAGTCTTCTAGACCCCCATTGATCTTTGAGCTTCATTTTTATACTTCATCTGAAGAGGCATAATGTGCCCCCTTTTACTCCAACAACTCCCTCTGCAAGAGACATTAAGGCAAGAACTAGAGACTAGCCCAAAGAGACCCATTAAGTTTTGTAGCTGAATTCAGATTTCAGCTTGGGCTCCCTATCCTAACTGCACTACCCACACTGGTAGGATTTAGCTCTTCCTGAACCACTTAGGAATAGGCTGCTGATTTGCAATGATTCCTACTACGGAGCTTTACTGGACTATCTTATTTACTAATTGCATAATATTATGGGAAATGGCCATAACTCAGTGGTAACTCATGCTTTGCACACCAAAGCAACCAGGTTCAAGCCCTGGCATCTCCAAGCAGGGTGGGGACCCTGAAAACAGTTGTAGGCAATGCTGAGCTAGATGGACCAATATAAAGGCATTTCCTATGTTTCCAGCTTTTGGGAAGGATCACATCTGTGAACAATGTTGATCAGTGGTGGCACTCAATTCTATTTTCGTTACTTACTGTTACTCATATAAGCATCTAGAAATTCTTTGCATATGCCTAGCTGCTGCTATGGAATAGATAAAGCTACAGTGCGATTATGGTTGTGCCTCTTCATGATTTGGGGGAATAGGATTCACTTGTTCTGATGGACTCACATTCATTTAGTGTAATGAATGTTCACAGTTGGACCAAGTCTTCCCCGCAAACATTCAAAGATGGCAGTGGCTAGGAATGCCTTCTGTTAGCAACATCTAATGCACCTATGGCCTCAGCACTCCCAGATATATTGCTGCAGTAGAACCAGCCAAGCCTGAATATCCTTGCTTTAGAAAGTGAAGCCCTTGGCTTGCACTAGAACAAGATAGAGAGGAAAGCCATAAGAATTTGTATATACTTTGCAAGGCAGGTCTTAAAACAGTTACAAATTTCCTTTGAATTGTTAAACAGCCAAGCCTGGTCATATACGTTTCTCAGAGGGGCTGCACAAAAATGTAAACCTGTCTCATATTCTTTCTCCAGCTGCCACCACTACCCAAATTATTTCTAGAAATTCTGAAATTATAAACCCGCATGCACTTAACCTCCCCAGCAACATTAATTAATGAGAGAAATGTCTAGGAAAATATTAATTACAAAATGCAAGGCTTCAGACAGCAATTATGTGTTGGATGCTAACACAGGATACATGGATGTGTCAGTAATTATCACCTGAAAATCTCTGAGACAGCTTTTACCAGGAGCCGGAAAGAAGAGAAATCAAATGCCTAAGGGGAAGATTTGAACTTGAAGAGAGAAATCTTGGGAAGCATTTAAAAACATTTTCAGTTAATGGATTAAGTCACTGGGTTCCCCCGTCCAGTTGCAATGGTGTCTGACCAACCAACACACCCTTTCCATTGCTGTACTCACTCGCCTCTGCAATTTTTGTATTGCTGTGTGTTTCTGTTTTGCAAGGGGCGATTTTTGTGAGGGGTGGGGCTTAATTCTGGGGCTGCCAGATAAATGACCTGTGGATTTTGTGTGTGTTTCAGCAAACCCTGTCCTTCTGCGGCTTTCTGGAGCACATTCCCAGAGATGCATCAGGAACTGCATTTATTTCCATAGGTCTGATACAGCTTCAGAGAGTCTGCACTGTTTCAGATAAATTATCTGGCTTCTCTTTCCACCTGGAAATGCCAAACACACAGCAAATGTTAAATTTCAGTGATTCAAAGTGAGATGAGCAAGGAGTTAAAACTACTTTCTTATTTCTGTGTAGAATGGTTTTATATATCTATTAATATGGGTAGCCTTGATTCTGTTGACCTTTTCAAAGGGTCTGAAATTACCCTGGAAGTTACTTCTGAGTAGTACATCTGAGTTGCAATGGTGCTTACTTCTCAGAAGACAGAACTTAGCCACCAGTGGAATGCACCAACCAATTGGGATTGGGATTAAAACGACTTCATTCCCCTATTTTAGGGCTTTGAAGATCATCACCAACACTTTGAATTATGCCTAGAAATAAATTGGCACCCTGTGAAGGCCTTGAAGGACAGGAATAAGATGGTCCCAAAGCTGGTGGCCCACCATATTCTCGCTGCTGCATTCTGGACCAGTTGCAGTTTCTGAAGGCCATTCACTGGTATCCCCATGCAGAGCACTTGTAAAAATCCAGCCTTGATGGAGCTACAGTGGTACCTCAGCTCACAAATGCTGCAGTTCACGACCAACTAGGGTTGCGAATAAAAATTTCAAAAAAAATTTGACTCAGGTCGCGAACTCCGCATTGGGTGGTGACCGCGATCGTGGCCATCTCCCGCCCCCCCCCCCCCCGAGTGGGGAGATGGCTGTGATTGTGCTGGGGGTGGGGAGGGGAGAAGGCCGGGATTGCCCCCGTTTTTCCTGCATGAGCGCAACTGCGATCTCGGCCATCTCTCCCCCTAGCACAATTGCACCTGTCTCCCCACACTCCCCAAGTGCACCCATGTTCACACCTGTCTCTTCCTCCCCAGTGCACCAGGATGACAGGCGAGTGCAGGAATGAGGGGCGTGATCACAGTCGTGCTGGTGGGGCGTGGAGATGGCCACACCTGTGCTCGGGGTGCGGTGGGGGGGCGGGGAGATGGTCGTGATCTTTGTTGCTCTTTGTCGCTTTGCTTCACATTTTCCTGATTAAAAAAATAGTTACAGAACGGATTAACCTTATTTACGTTGAACCTTATGGGGAAATTTAACTTGGCTCCTGACCAATTTGGGTCACAACCAGAGTCCTGGAATGGATTAAGTTCATGAGCCAAGGTACCACTGTAATGAATGCAGTCAGGTGTGATCTCATCATGAACAGATGCAGTTGGAACACCAGTCTTAGGTGGAGTGAGGATTTTTGTCCCCCCACAGGAATAAAGATACACTGGGCCTAGAGGCTCACACAACTTTATTAATACAAGGTTTTCTGTCACCCTAAAGACTAACAAATATATCATGTCATAACCTTTTGTGGATGCTGTCCACTTTATCCCATGCATGAGATGCCATTCCCAAAACATTGCTGGGTGATAGAACAGACACCATTGCAATGGGGAGCCAAAACAGAAGTGATCTTACACACACACACACCACCTTTGCTCTCATTCAAACTACAGGACACAGACTTGAATCACCTGCTGAATTTTATTTTCACAATTTTACTTGGATACTTCTCTTTGAAATTCATTTTAATGGCCACTTTGAGGCCATTGCTACATTGGCATGAGAGTTTAAAATAGCACACTATTGTTTAGTTTAGTTTAGTTTTAACAATACCATTCTTGATGTCAGATCACTGCCCTTTTAATGTTATTGAGTAGAAACCTGTCCTTTCTCAAGTCGAAGCAGAGAAAATTGGCAAATGACATAGCTTAGTGCACAATTTCACCTAGTGAGGAGATACAGGATGGGGTAGTCACCTTTCACCCTTCAGGTGCTCACCATGGTAGACTATTAGCTACTTGGGTGCTCACACTACCCACCTAGTTGTGAACAAATGTAAGCCCATTATCCACTCCCCAAGGACAAGCACCATAGACTAGGTAGAAATCAGGGTGCACACCCATACACACACACCTTATTCAGCCTTGTAACAGGCAACTAGTGAGACCTACACTGTTAACCATGCAGGGAAGGAAGCTTTGCTGACAATGAAGAGAGAGTTCAGTTTGGGACCACCTTATACAAGTTTTCTCTACTGCTTCCAAATTGGATATATATCCCCCTTCTGGGAGGTGGCATGTAACCTTCGCATGTTTTCCTTTTCATACTGGGGAGGACATTTCCATCTCTGTGAGAGTTCCAGAGGAGCAGCTTTTATGCTACCATAAAATGTACGGGACCCCACTGTCAAAAGGTTAGTTATCACTGCAAATATTAGGCCAAGCATATTATTTTTCTTTCTATCATGATTAGCTTTGCATACTGGTTTGCTAATGCAGGCTATTTGTCAAACTCCTGAAAACTAAATTTTAAGTGCAAGGCCAGCAGCATCACCTTGATCCCTGACTTTGGAAAAAAATCTCTTTGCTTTAAATATTATGCCCCTAGAGAAGAGAGGGCATTTCTTTCTAAAAAGGTTAATAAAGTATGTTAATAGATTACTTCAGACTGCTGGAGAGTTTATGCTGATTAGCATCAATCAGGCCAAGCTGAGATTTGGACAGGTGCCATTAAAAAGAAGGAGTAATTGCTAACACTGTCATGAACTGCTGGGGTAGAATCAATGACATGTAATCCAAACATGCCTGTTCTTGAGGCAAGCATCATTGTGTCATTCCAGCACACACGGAGCTGGAGTGGAGCAGAGACAGAAGCAAAGAAAGAAAGAAAGAAAGAAAGAAAGAAAGAAAGAAAGAAAGAAAGAAAGTCATTACTGATAAGAGGAGTGACTCATCCTGAAAATAGATAATTCTCATCTAAATATAGAGACAGTCAAGAGTTAGCCCCTTTTTGTTGACAGGGAAAAAGAGATCAGAACTCTCAGTAACAGGGAAGTGCTTAATTAAGGAAGGGGATCTCCTTAAATAAACCAAGCAGTAACTGAGGAAGGGAAAAATCCAATCACTTTGGACTACAAGGCCAGTTTTGGCATATTTAGGATCAACTACAGTGTCCCCACCCATGCAGCCACGGTTTCAGTGGCTGTAGTTTCCCGTAAATGCAGCTGACTGCAGTCCAAAAATAAGACCCAAAAACAAGGCTACTCTGGGGGAGCTCATCCCGTGTCATATCACGCGCCTCACACGCAGCTGCATTCCTGGTCCCAAATCCGGTGCACGCCCTGCCCTTGCCAAGGGGAAGCACGCCATTCCATGGTGGCAGCTGGGAATGGGAGCGTTCCCTGCACAGCTGTCTGTGGAAAGAGACAGCGTGGGTCTCCGCCCTCTCCACCTGCCCCCCGGCCAGGCCCGTCCAGGCTGCAAAACTAAAACCAAAACCACATTTAATTAGTAATGGTAATCTAGTAAATAATCGAATCCATAAAAGTTATACCTGCGGAAGTCAAATAGTGTTCATTACTATCTGTAGTTTCAGGCATCTGCTGGGGGGTTTCAAACCTTTCTCCTGTGGACATGGAGATCCTACTGAACATGTGCCATTAGCAACATAATTCTACGCAAATGATTTACCCCTGGTACCTGGTTCAGGCGAGCTACCTTATTTAAGTCTGAAGATATCCAGTAAAAGTAAAGTCTCTTGTGTTACAGATAATAAATGCTTTGTTGAAGACTGCTGTATTGATAGAATATGGATGCATGTTAAGCAGGCAAGACAAGAGTCCTTTCAGACTGTATGTTGAACATTATTTATTATTTATTTATTTATTAAAACATTTTTATGCCGCCCCATTCGCCGAAGCCTTGGGGCGGCTTACAACAAAAAATTTCCTATCCTGACCACATTATCCTGTGGCCACTGAGTTGCTTGGACCCCTGTCCACTCCTCATCCCAAGTGGCAAGCCAATTTTTTCTAGCAATGATACGGATTTTATGGATGCCTCTCTGTTTTCTAGAAAGTCCTTAAAGCTGTCAGCCAGGGAGAAAGGAAGAAGCAGAGACAACCCAGCTGTCTTAGCTAACGCTTATCTAAGGAATGTGGTGAGCAGTTCACAGACCCTGCTGTATGTTTATCTATAGAGGACTTTACCAGACTGCAGAGTTCTCATGGGAATACAGGCCTGGAAAATATCTAGTCTAATGTTTCTAATTCATAGGATTGCAGTGGACACTGTGAACTATGAATAGTAACTCCTCTTTACAGTGGGCAGGTTCCCAAAACACAACAAGCCATGGTGGTTTCTTGTGCAGGGTTCTTCTGCTGTCTGAAGTCTGTTGTGCTGTTTCAGCATGGTATGTTTGCTTTTTAGAAACCACAGTAAGAAAAAATGGTCTGTCCTATGGTTCCCATACTTCACCATGGGTCCTGTAGTTGTCCAAACCTGGCATTGTGGTTTCCATGGTCCTGCTATGCAGCTACCACAGAGTCCCCTAGAAAGAGCGGAAGGTGCTTCAGGAGCTACCCTAGCCATCCAGTGGGGATAGAATTTCAGGCATGGTGGCTGATGGGATATACACCAAAAGAGGAGGATTGAGCAATGAGGGTGAAACTACACTAGCATAGAAACCACTGGATCATCCATCAGACACAGCCAGGCAAAATACGGAGCACCATGGGAAACATACAAGGTTGCTTGTCATGATGTGTGAACCCAGCCAGTGTCTTCCAGTCAGTCCCAATGCAGCAAGTCTATTCAGCAGAAAATTTCATGGACCATCATAGTGGTATTTCCTCCAGATGAGCATGTGGAGGATTACGTGTGCACTGAATGTGTAGTTTCTTTTAAAATGGAAGTTGTATCACTGCCATCAGGACACTGATCACAACTGGAACTGCAGCAGGCAGGTAAAGGGAATGTCACCCTTTCTTCGCCTGCTTTGGATAATCTCTGCTTTGAAGCTGGCATGTGTACTGGGAGGAAGTCCCCTATACCATCTGGTAGTGGTCTATTTCCCCCATCCCACCTCTCAGTGGGATTTAAAAAAATAAAATACAATAAAAATAGAAAGTTAAATGAAAAGACACATTGGATATCTAGCCCGGCCCTTGTGTACAGTGCTTTGCATGATACTGCAACCTATAGTCATGGATTCGTGTCCTTATCACTATAACTCCAGCTGTGGAACCACAACAACACAGCTACTTGATACTGAGCCAGGTCTTTGGTTCATCAAACTCTGCAGTGTTATAACAGAATGGCAGCGACTCTCCAAGGCTACAGGTAGGATTTCTTCCTGTCCTACCTGGAGATGCTGAGGATCAAACATGGACCTTCTGCATGCAAGACAGGTGCTCTTCCATTGAGTCATGGCCCTTCCCTGTATGCTTTCCTATTGAACCTCCTTGTTTTGTAGGCCTGGGGATCATGTGGTTCTCCAGATGCTGGGTGGTAACTTCCATCTTCCTTAACTATTGTAACCAATGGTAAGAAATTATGGGAGCTGCTGTCCACCTTCTGGAGGGCCATATATTGCCTTGGTTTCTCTCAGGATCTAATTTTTCTAGCCTTAAGTTCATTTGGTTCCATTTCTGCATCTGTTTGAGAAATTACATTTTAAAAGGTCAGACGACATATGCATTTCCATGTGCATTTCTCCTAATATAGTTTAACATTAAATAGTATATACCATAGTTGTAATATTCTCCAAATATTCATCTTTTTTACAAGGCTTTCCCTTAATGCACTTCATGTTGTCTGTTATTTACACTAATATGCACATTCTTGTGTATGCTTTCTGTTATATAGTACAGATGTTGTATTGAAACATTCAGTATGCAATAACCCAGGATAGCTGCAGGGATGGGCAGATTCAGATGCTTTGGCCCAATAGTCATAGGCAGCATAGCCAACAACGATTGCTAAAGGGAACTGTAAGCTAAACATTTGGAGGCCACGACTTGACTGCCCCTGAAATAGTATTGCAGGAAGTACAAATTGGTTCAGTTCATATGTGCAATCAAACTAAACAAATTCCTCCCTCATTCCAAGGGCTGTGCTAATTGCTTGGCCGGAAGAGCACAGCACAAATAGATACCTTCATTTTTCAGACACCCAGTTTGCTAGTGTTCCACATTTCCAGAATGATTCTGTGTATTCTATATGCCTGCTCACCCTTGCAGCAATCTTTTGAGGTAGTTTAGGTAGGCTGAATGATCGTGACTTGTCCAAGGCCACCCTTTATGGCAAGCAAAAGGATGAATTCTTGTGAGGATTTCTGCTCTGAAAAGAGCCTTTTGGACACTGATTGAACATTGCAAACCTGCTGGGCACAAATATTTCCAGGGTAAAGCCATACTTTCTTCCCATTATTACTTTCTGTCCTGCTTCCCAGTCTTGCTTTGTTCCTTTGTTTTGGTTACCCTTTTCTTTTTCTTCACTCCACTGGCTTGTCTATTTAGTTGTAACCATAGGACACTCCTAGCCTTCATTTGTTCTCCATTTTGCTTCCCAGCTGAATGAGTCTGCTTTCCTTGTTCCCGGTATCATTCCATCATGGGTTTTGTTTTGTTTTTTGCTTTTGTGTTGTTTTTACCACTCACTTCCAATCACTAGAGCTTACAACTAATGACACTATGGAAAGATCATCTTATTCTGTGCCTGCCAGACTAGCATAGCTTACAATAACATTAGTAAGAGAACACTAAGGCATTAGTAAGAAAGCTTATTTATTTTTATTTATTTATTTGGAAAATTTCTATGCCGCCCCATTCGCTGAAGCCTTGGGGTGGCTCACAAAAGCCTCAGGGCAGCTTATTGAAACTACCACCTGGTATTCATGCCATCGTACTGGAGGCTGGGTCAGGTTGACATGGTCAACACTGTGTCAGTGTATAAGTTCATCGAAGAAAATTCCCAGGTGATTCGGAGTCAATGGTTGCTTCCTCTTCAAATCTATCAGCTAAGCGATGGCATCATCCTTCAAGTCCATGGGAGCACTGCCCCCACAAAATAAACATGCTTTCAGAGCAGCCATTTAAAGGTACAGCTATTTAAGTTTATATAGTATATGTTTGTTGCCTGTGGTTTTGAAGTCAAGATGGATAGAGGTCACAAGGTACAATGCTCTGAGTTTTCCTTTGGTTCCTTCTAACTATTTTGAGCAGTTGAGAAGAGTGAACTTTGCAACTCTGCCATTTTCATTATATATAACAGGAATGCTGTAATTGATGGTGCCCATGAAAGTCCAGAGCTCTTGTTGTCATTACTTTATGAGGCAAACTCAGTTTTCTTTTATTGGTTAATGCAAAGCAGCTGGCAGAGTCACAAGATAATCCATGCAGAGTCTGGTTAGTACGACCCTAGTAAATATTGCTTGGGGTGGGGAACGATAAAGCAGGGCTGGAAAGGTCAGGAGACCTCATAAAATTTAAAAAGTGCTACTGTGCCTTTCTCCCTTGTGACCACAGCCATTCAATTAAGTAGCAATGGAGGGCAAAAGGAGACACAATAATTGGCCAAAGTCTCTTTAGCATTTATAAGGCTGTAAATCTGGAATGACTTTTTTTGAGTGCAGAGGAGTTATTCCAGATTAATCCTGACAAAATGGGCTCAGATTTGATGTATGGTTTCTGTTAATAGAATACTTAGCGCCAGTGATAAGAAGGTAAAGGTATGGTAATGAACTCTGAATCACTAGAGTCGCTGTGCATATGTCATTGGAAGTGTACAGATCCTGCAGGGAGTTGCATGAGGAACAGATCTGGGCTACGGAAGTGTGAAACCAAGGGCAGAAAAGGAAGAAGGGGGTGGCCTTGGATGTATCCAATTCTAGCAGCCTATACTGATGGTGTACTTATCTCCAGACCCAAAGAAATGGTGGGAAACTGCAGCCCACTATCTGCCCTGATCACTACAATGGATAGAGACCTTGCTCTCAATCTCTCTCTCCCCCCCCCCCCTCTTTTCACATGATCCATTTGGGTGGAGGTGGTTGCTCTAACCGAAGAGTAACAGGCTCAAAGATTGGATGGGAGCCCTGGCCTTTTTTGTGCCATAGCTCTGCCCACACTCACTGCCAACATTGAAGAGAGAAGGAAAAATAACAGACCTGCTGTAGTTCAGTCTATGTATGTATTTATATATTTTCCTGTAGAGGCATCATCATCTCCTTGTGGAGTTGGGTCTTTCTTGGTAGTGTAATGGAAGAGAAAGGCCAAGGAATGGTTAAACTGGCTGGTAGCAACATCTCCAGAATTTACATTCATGGTGCTTTTTTCTCATTCAAAGCACTGGGTGTGGATCATAACCATGAAGTCCACTGTTTCGATGTTAAGAAGCATGGGGAAGAGTTGTTGCTCAGCAGATGTTTGATCTGTCTGCTCTGGACCTACTAAGGTAAATGAGAAGCTTCTCAAGAAGGGAGGATGCTGGTGTTTATGTCTGAGGGACTCCTCATCCATTGCAGCTTTTGAGGCAGTCAGAAACCTTTCCCACCACCTGCTCCCTGATCCTTTTCTATAGGAGTTACCAAGGCTGGAAACTTGGGCTTTCTGCATGCAAAGAAGATGCTCTTCACTGAGCTATGGCCTTTCCCCTTAAAGGTGCGGGACAATATCTAACATAACATTACTACTAAAGTAAATTACATTGCATTAGCACAAGAAATCCCTATCACAATACCTTTAGCATTTGCTGACACTATGAGTTTCCTGGGAAAACCCACTGGCATTGAGCTGGAGCCATCATATGCTAGCACAGCATAATTTAATTTAGTGGTGGTGTCCCATAAGGTACTGCTTACAGATGGCAAGTACCTCCAGGCTTTTCTGCAGAAGGCTGTTAATACACTGTATCTAATTTTAATTTCACTGAGACATCAGAAGTCAGTTTCCTGTCCTACTTTTCCACAACAAACCTCTAGGTGACACTGCGGCATAGCAGAATAACACAAACACACAAATGGAAAATGCATTTTCATCCACTTTCATTTGAAAAAAATGCATTTTTCCTGCTATTAAAAACCCTTATGAAAAGTGCACTTTAAAAACAGAAGTGCAGCTAGAAGATCATGGCCCTATATAAAAAAACTGTAAGCAACCATGAACAGGGAATGATGAACACACAATATATACATCATGTTTAAAAAATCTGCTTCAGCCTTTCCCAACCTGGTACCCCCCAGATGTTTTGGATTTTTATTCTCATGAGGCCTGGCAACTATGACCAACATTCAGGAATGCTGGGAGTTGGTAGTCCAAAACATCTGGAGGGCATCAGCAACGTTTATGTGGTGATGAGCTCAAGTACCAAGTTCTGGGACATCCCAGGCTTTCCCAGCCCTAAGCCTCGCTCGCTGCTTAAGCAAGCACAATTTCCAGGAAACGACTGAGTGAAACAGCTCCATTTCACCTTCCTCTGCTCCCTAATGAGCTCAATAATGCTGGGAGTTATCATCTAAAATACCTGGAGGGCACCAGGTTGGGGAACGCTGGCCTAGGGCCTCTATTTTTAAATTTTGGTACAAAATATTTACAAAATGTTGTTAAAGGGATGTCACTTTTCAAAAGTCATAGACACAGAGGACTATCACTATTGCCCATAGCAGTGTGGGCAAATGTCACGTATGCAGGATCAATCCTCTCATTTGCATCCTGAGATTCACCTGCCAGACACTGGTGTAAAAGTCATAGAATTAAAGAACTCTGAGTCTGGGCCTTTGTTCCGAACTTAATTCACAGTCCTGCCATCTTACTCCTGGTCACCCCAAGGTTTTTTCATTTCAGCAGTATAATTTAGGATGGGGTGGAGTCATTTTGTTGCTGCTATTGTTAAATAAGGTGGTGGTGGTGGGGTGTTCAGAAATTCTTGCTGATCCAGTCTGAATCATTGAGAGCTCTGTCTGTAGAACCAAATCTACCTTCTGTTCAGGTTTACAGTGACAGACATTATTTTTCCAGGATTGCATAGGTGAAAAGATAAAGGTTTCCCCATGACATTAAGTCCAGTCATGTCTGCTTCTAGGGGGCGCTGCTCATCTCCGTTTCTTAGCTGAGGGAGCCGGCGTTTGTCTGCAGACAGTTTCCATGATCATGTGGCCAGCATGACTAAACACCAAGGCACACAGAACTCTGTTACCTTCCCACCAAAGCGACACCTTTTTATCTACTTACATTTGCATGCTTTTGAACTGCAGGGTTGGCAGGAGCTGGGATGGAGCAAAGGCAGTTCACCCTACATGTGGATTCAAACTGCTGACCTTTTGATCGACAAAGCCAGTGGCTCAGGGGTTTAACCCACTGCACCAACTTCAGACATTGTACTTCCAGGGTGCACACAGAACTCCTTTCCAGCCTTACCAGGGGATGGTTGGAATTGAAACGGGGACATTTTGCACTCAAACCATAGTTCTTGTGAACTATGGAAACATCCTAAAGTTATGCCATGACAGCCTTTTACATTTGCGTAACCATCCACATTGCCTTGATACCTGCAAAAGCGGCATGACACTCTGCTGAGAACATGACATTTCCCCAGCAATGATACATTGCATTTTCAGTTCCCCAGGCAAAGATCTCTGAATCTTGATAAGCAACATGTTTGCTCCTGTACTTTTGCTTTTCTTGCACAAGTATATCTTGTGGCCTAGGAAGGACATAAGGAAAGAAATGAAGGGCATTAAGAAGAAACCTAAACTTTTCAATCAGCAGGTCAATAGAAAAATAGGAATAGCTTGATACCTGGTTGAAAGGTTACAGCAAACTTCTTCAGGGGTGGATGACCTAATGTTCAGTGCATTTTGCAGTTTTTTTCTTCTTAAAAATATCAATGAACAGCAAAATTATTGAGTCCACTAGATAAGCTAGCAAGTGAGCTTACTATGGAAAACCATGGACCTGAGGCACCTGAGGGGGAATGTAATGGTTCTTTTTATCAGAGCCTCTGTGATATAGAATTATTTCACAGTATATCCACTGGGGAAAATACAATTTTCTTTCTCTCTGTCTCTCTCGTAAAGTGTATCATTTTGGTACCAGAGTTTTATAGAGTTTGAAATTCCCAAGTTGACATTGTAACCTATATTTCCACTTCAGAAAGCCTTCTCCCCTCATTCCCCTATCGCCTACCCCCAGTTGTATCTGTTTGGAGAACAGAAGTTTGGTTCAAGCAATAAGCTCCAGTTCCTCATGCCCTTGTGGTTCTGCTTCTGGGTCTGAAACTGGCAGTCCTGCTACTTGACTTCCCTCATAGTGCAAGCCTAAGTCATTATTTTAATTCTTGACTGCAGGCTGCATAAAGAACAGCAGCAGCCATCTGTTCAGCTTTGTTAAGTAACCCTAAAAGGTCTATAGTGTTGAACAGTTTATTTTTAAACTACCACCCTGTTGCCTGAAAGTGCTTGAGATTCATAGCATAGAACTGGAGATAAATAGAACCGTGTCATTTGGGCACTTTGGCTTAGATGGCCACCCAGAACGCAAATGTTTCACTATAATATCATCCCTGCAGGGGCCACGAGTATTATGATGTTCCATCTAAATGCTAATATTTTGAAATTAATCAATCATTGTTATGGGAATGGGGAAAGATGTTCTGAAACTAGTAAAGAGCATGAGAAGAAAGCTGAGAAAAGTCTTATCTCCAAAATTTCATCCCCAAAGATGAAGCAGAAAATGGAGAACTGAATTATTTATCTGAGAGTTGGCTATAATAAGCTTCCCCAAGCCAAGATGATTCCTCAAGTGCTTATGAGTGAGAGAATGCGCAGGGTGCTGTATGCTCCTCCTAACACAGACATCTTTGGGTGGAGTGGGGCGCTGATGAGAACAGCTTATGATTCCTTGGCAATAAAGATCTATCCCATGCTTTGAAAATGTTGGGTCATCCTTGAAGGACAAGCTTTCCCAGGTCAAGGAAAAAGCTATATGATTTTTCTCCTGTGTTCAGCAAGGGATAGTCACATTGTGTACCTGCCTACCAGCAGGCCATTTAAAGGGAAAGGGGAATAAACTGAGCCACTGGGCTCTTAGGACACACAGATGGACAAATGGGATACAAAAGACATTCAAAAACGGGGAGCTGGTAACAAATTTGATGATGGAAAACTGAAGCTTTCCACTTAGTGAACTGATGGGGAAGAAGGCAAAGGTAGGTATCCTTTATTCTTGGCTCACCCAAGAGTCAATCTTAACAATTCAAGATGCATTTTTCTCTCTTCTTTTAACTATATTGAGAAAGGTCAAGGAAGTATTTCTGTCCCTCTTGGCAATAGCAGGTACATACTGTCAAAACAGCACCTTATGTTGGATGCTCTGGCTGAAAGATGGTGTAAAACGTTCCCTCTTGATGTCCTGTCCATACTCCTGAGGCCTGCTGGCACATAGTTAGGGAGGTATGAACTGTGTTACATCTGCTCCCTCTGTGCTTTGTGAATGTTCAGGTGGCTTTCCTTTGGTCATTAACAGAACTGGACTTTGTGCAAATGCACTTATACATATTTGCATACATTTTCACTAGTGCAAAATTGACTTCCAAAATGTGCTAATCCTCCTCTAAATGCACATTTTTATGCTTTAGTCAACTGGGAGAAATTGTATTTTTCAAACAAACAAACAAACAAACACCCAAGAACAACAACCCTGCAACTACCTTTTCATTAAATTTAGGAAAGTAAACCTCAACAACAACAAGCTTCCGAATAGCCAGAAGCTCCTGATCCTGCCCAACCTTGGAAGCTCTGGCTTGGTTGAAATCTGGATGGGTGGCTTAAATGTTGTGAACATCCCAGGTTGCTTTGGCTATGGATGGTAAAGTGACAACAACAATCTGCATGTCTATAGAATTCATGTGACTTATGGAACCCTGATCCCCTCCAGAATCAGAAGGTCAGATGAACAGAAACTGGAATTTAGTTTAGACCAGGGCAGATTTCTGTCCGCACAAGTGGTGATGTGACCACCTGTGAATTTGTTATCTTGAGGCAGCTGGGCAGCTCCAGCACTGGAGGACACTGTTGGGCCTCACTACTTGGGGCAAATAGTTTGTTATGGGTTTTCTCGGGAGCTAGGAAAAGTGCTGGAGCTAGCCTGGGGCTGGCTGCAGGAGATCTTCCTTGAGCTGCCAATGGGTGGAAGATAAAGAGGGGTGATGGAGACATTCTTGTGTCAACTTGTGGCAGTGGTTTGTTTCTGTAAGCTGGCCTCTGTCCTGTGGGGGAGCTTTACTTTGGTAATAGGATGGGTTCAGCCAGTGTTATCTCCTGTTGTTTCAAAGAGAGCTGTTTCAAAGGTTCTTTGTGATTATTTTTACTCCCTTTCCCTTTCTCATCTTAATAAACTCCTTATCTTCCTTTAGAGCTGTGTGTGCCAGGTAAATCTCAGTGGTAATTTTCATGTCCTCTGGCTGGGAGTTTTGCTTCTTTGCAATGTTTTAGGCTTGGGGCTTAAAATAAAACTTGACCCCTTATTTTAGTGGCCCCAGGTGTGTCAGAGAGAGCCAAGAATCTCCCAGAGGTGATGAAATGGGGTGGTAGTGTCCCACTTACTGATTCTTTGTTGCCCCATGTTTACCTTGCAAGGAATTTGGGCAACTGCCTTCCTTTACACTGCAAAGATCAACACTTTTCAGAAAACTAGTAATTTTAATCAGTTGGAGGGCAATTAATATATTGATTATTAAATATTATATCTTATAAAAACAAATTGAACAGAAGTGCTTGCCAGTAAGGGTCTGAATCTGGGATTGGAGGTGTGCCAACTGTTTCTAGATGAAGTCACACTCCCCCTGAAAGACCTTGTTTGCATTTCAGGGGCGCTGCACGACCCAGCCCTGCAGATGTCAGCAAAGATAAAGCCATGGTCAAGAGTGTCTGCTATCAGCTCTGGCCAGCCCATCAGCTGTGTCCCTTCCTGGATGAACAGGACCTGAAAACAGTAGTGCATGCACTGGCAACTTTGGGGCTTGATTTCTGCAAAGAATTCTACATAGGACTCCCCCTGTGCCTACTCTGATAATGGGAAGTAGTACAAAATATGGCAGCCAGGCTGGTTTCAGGAACATCACAAAGAGACCACGTATCACGTATTCGATGTCTTTGCATTGACTGCCAAAACATTTCCAGGTACAGTACAAGGTGCTGGTAATTACCTTTAAAGCCTTCATGGCTTGGATCCAAAATACCTTCAAGAGTGCATTTGCCCATTTATTTCACCTCCCCAGCTAAGGTCCTCTGGGAATAATCTTCTGAAGTTTGCTTCTGCAAAATTATTGTCAACTACCTTGAGGACTTTCTCAGTGGTTGCCCCTAAACTATGGGCTGGCCTACAGGGAGAGATGTGTCAGATATCCTGGGATGTTATCTTCAAGAGGGAGTTAATTAAAAGCCCTTCCCCAATTAGCTTACAGATGAGTTCCATTTAATACGTTCGTTTTTAGTCAAATTTTAATCATTGCTGGTTTTAATTTCTTATAAACTGCCCAGAGCCTATGGGAATGGTCAGTAGATAAAAATTTAAAGAAAGAATTAAAGAAAGACATAGAAATAGAGAAATTCAGAGGAAGGACAACACAGTGATGGCCAGTAGCCAAATCTAATTAGCTGGGAAGGGAAGGGAAGGGAAGGGAAGGGAAGGGAAGGGAAGGGAAGGGAAGGGAAGGGAAGGGAAGGGAAGGGACCATGTTGAAGCAGTTCTCAATCAGGGCTGCCACCTCTGTGCCAAGTATTGACAAGGTGAATGTGTATAAGGCTGCATGCAACCATGTGGCCAAAGTGCAAATGTATTTACTTCTCTGCAGCCCCTCCATGAAAAACAATGCAAAACTGCTGCTTTTCACATTTTGAGAAAGTTTCAGTGAAAAGCAGCCTCAGTTTGTCTCAGTTTTGTTATCCTCATTGTACAAAGGCTAATGGCCACCATTAATATGTGGGTGGAGTAAGGACAAGATGTTGGTATGTTGGCAGCTCATAGATTTATAGATTTATTTAAAATGGCCCTTTGTAATTATGTTTATTTTATTGTTTTTAATTATGTAATTTCTATAGGACGCTGGCATATTGTAATTACGAACATCTATATGAACCTTCAGAAATCTGGTATGTCAACACCATCCTAGCATTCCCTTGAGCTTTTACAATAAGGAGTTGGATCCAGCTTCTTTGTTCTGCTCACAGAATGAATAGCATGGATAGAACTGAATTTGTGTGCCTTCTTTCCCCTGCAGCCCCCTCCAAATTTCCCCTGGAGGCTTCCCCATACTTTTGTTTGGTCACCAAAATACCCCATGTTGTCCTGCTCCTGTACAGCTGGCAAAGAACTGTCTCTGTTTAACTCATCATTGTAACACAGAGTCATAGAATACCAGAGTTGGAAGGGGCCAGATAGGCCATTGGGTGTGACCTCCAGTGCAAAGCCAGGCTCCAAGTTAAAGCATCCTTCCAGCTACTGAAATATGCAACAAACTAGCATTCATTCATTCATTCATTCATTCATTCATTTTATACTGCCCAATAGGCAAGGCTGTCTGGGAGGTAAACAACTGGCATGGACCAACCCAGTTTTCTAAACATTGCATATCTATCTAAAACTGCCAAAAGGATTGTTAACAATAACAATGTTATTGTTTCCTTCTGCTTCCAATGTTCAGGCTATGAGTGTCGCTTATGCACAATAGGAAGGAAGCAACAGACCTAGAGGAACTCCAAGGGTTGCAGAAGTGCCCCCTGAAAGCACTTTAGGGGAAAACACCTCTGGGGAAACATCAGAACTGCCCTGAGTGTGCCCAGTGGCCACAGAAGGATGACTGGAGGGTTTTCTGGGAGATAGCAGTGGCATGCATGTAAGGAAAGGAGAATGGGGAGAACAGCACTCCACGTTGCAACCTGTTGCTGCCAGTTCCTGCCATCTAATGGTGCTTCACGAAAGGCAGACTAGCATGAGAGAGCAGACCCCTGCCTTTATGAGAGGGCAGACCCCTGCCCCATGAGGTTGACGATCTAGAAACAAAGACAAGGAAGATGGAGGGATAGGCTGGGAATGGAGGGAGGAGCAGGCAGGTCAGGAATCTGGAACTGCTTCAGTGACCCATACTCAGGTGAGCTGTACTGCACTATTGGGACCAGGGGAGGGGGTTGACCCAAGGCTTAATGGGGAACAGGTGAGTCTTCAAGAAGGATTTGAAAGATGTAAGAAAAGATGGGTGTCATTTGGATTTTCCACCTCACAGACACCACAGTGTTAGGGCTGACTCTGCTGCATGGCACAATTGGAGGCCGGGGCGACAACAGCACCAGAAAGAAAACCAGCACTGTTCTTGGTTCGAGGAACTTATAGATTTCACATGGCAAGAAGAGGCAGAGGAGCTGATGGGGGGAAACATCTTGCAGGAGAGAGAAAGGTTTCTTGACTGATTTCAATGCAGATATGTTATATATACAATGTAGTATAATAATGCAGGTGTTTGTATTTAAGCATAAAATATATTGACAACCTTCAGAAAGCTTCCTTTTTCCAATTCACTGTGCTCTTGTCTTTGAAAAGCACCTAACAGATCCTGGAATGTATTTATAGCATGGCTGTATCTTTAGGCTAATTATACAAGAGATGATGTTATTTATAGCTCCGCTCTCCAGACCATCATTATCCAAACAGATTGATGCCCTGACATCTACTGATGACTAAATTCCTTCAATTATCTGCAACCTTGCTTGCCACCCCCATCTCCAATAGTCCAGTACATTTATAAAACAGAGGGAGTTTTGAACTGCAGAATCACATTGTCATTCTTATCAGGTGCACCACCTGTAGAAAGAAAAGTTGAAATGAGAGCCATACAGATAAATACAGCTATCAGATTGGATCCAGCGTTCCCATGAAGAGGACTCTACTCATGAGATCCTTCTGGTGGAGAGACGTGATTTTGTGGGGGCAGGCACAGGTCAATGACACAGGACATGCTTTGTAGGCAGGCGGTGCCATGGTTCCCCAGGTAGGCCTAGGAAACGTCCTGGGGAACCCTGGCTGATTCCTGCTAGCCAGTGGTGACTGTGCTGGGCTAGATGGGGCAGAATAAGGCAGCTTCCTATGTCTGCTGAATCCTCCTTTCCTCTGCAGACCTGAGCACATCCTGAAAATATATTTCCGCAGCTTGGGGGGCATATTTGTAACATATTTGTCTTTCATGCTGCGTTGACTCTCTGACAGCCAGCATGCCATTTCTATGAAACAAAAACTAGATGTTGGAAGTTTGACCCCAAATAAAGTGCAAACCAAATGATCAATCAAACTCAACTTCTTCCAGCCTGGATGACATTTTCTCACTTTTACACTACCACACTGAAAAGACTTTAGATCAGAAATATGTGAATGCCAATAATTTATTACCAAAAAAAAGACGCAGAGTATCATAAAGTGAAGGTCTATTGTTCTTCCTAGGTGCATGTAGCATGACAGAACTGAACTGTTTCCTTGCCAAGAAACCTCGGTACTATAATGTGACCTGTCAGAACAGTCAAATTAAATTTTTAGAAAGACAGCAGCACCAAGGTGGAGCTAAATCATCTGACTGAAAGTCTCTAATCCTCCCCACAATCTAGCAGGCCAGGTCCTTTTGTGGAAATGTCATCTTGTTGCTGGAGGCCCTTCATTTATTATTATTTTGTAATTTATTTTTTGCTGAGTTTTGAAAACTGAAGAAACCATTGAAGGCAGTGAGCGCTCCATTCCAAAAGATAACAAATAGGGGCCCTTTTGGTGTGACAAACAAATTGCACATGGAGCAATAGCCATATTCATTGGAATAAATGCACCACAGAAAACCACCCTCAGAACATATCCAGGTCCTGGAAGAGTGCAAATACTTAATTGGATATAAATGCAGAAGTACACAGTTTGAATGGTGTATCATGGCTAAATAAATAGTTGGTGAAAGGGTTATAGTACGATCTTCCCAGATGTGCTCCGTCCAAGTATCCTGAGAAGATGGCTGTGCTGACTGAGGGATTATGGGAAGGGGTGGGGTTGAAGGGAGTTGTACTCCAATACATCTGGAGGGCACCACATTGGAGAAGGATGCTGGGTCAGCTATTCACTTGATAACACCACAGAGTGTGGCTTCCTGAGGCTATCATGAATGCTCAGTCTCCATTGGCTTGAGTTCAGCCAGTGGGTTTTGCTTCAGCATCACAGGCATGCCTGAGACCTAAGCATTAAGTACATTGTATTGCATTTTTGAATCAAACTGCACAACGAACTTTGGTTATAGGGTGGTATAGAAATATAACAAATGAATGATATGGGATGTTGGAAAAATCTGTAACAGATTCAAATGTAGTTGAATTTCTGTAGGTTTGACCAGTGGATTCCAAAACCTGGTGGCTTTTCCTGAGTCATGTGGATTTTTTTTAAACCTCTGGCACGGATTTGCATGAAGGTGCATTAGTGCACTTTGTTCATTATTTGCAAATGAACAAAATTCTTGTACAAAAAATCTGATCCTGTTAAAGAGCGGATGATGGAGGAAAAGATCCCTGTGTTCCATAGAACACAGAACAGATTTAATAAAACCTGACCAACCCCACCTTTGATTGTGTCACTTCAACATATCTTAGTCCGAATCTCTGTACATTCAGCCATGTTCATGCTCAGTTATGGTCACCACCTGTTTTTTTTTCTGGAAGGCTCTTCATCTTTAGCCATTACATGGCTTATTGTAGTCCACTCCATTGCTGTATTTATTGAATCTGGCTGGTGAAGTTGGATAAGTATTACATTTGAATTTGTTTCAGTCAGTATTGAGCAAAATTTGCATATTGAGATCCTAACATCCAAAGTGCAGGAGAATGCAAATCTGACTGATTTGCCCAACACAGTATTCCACACTGACTGGGATGGAGGCAGTTTGGTACTTGTATTCATGACCTTCTCGGAAGATTCAGCTGATGTGGAAGGACTGAAGGTAAAACTTGACCTTCATATAAAAACAGTCTACTCTCTATAGACTTATGATTCTAGACACCAGATATTTCAGTTTGTTGTAGCAAAACCAACAAAGAGGCATAAGACACCTTAAGATGAACCTTTTAAACATGGAATAGGGTCCTCTGACAAAAAGGGCCTATGACAGCTTACAGCACAATATATTTGTTAGCCTTCGAGGTGCCACAAGACTTGTTCTTTATGATTCCCTGTGTCTACATGACAGGAAAAAATGTGATTCCAAATACACACTGTGCAAGAAATAGAGGGAAAGAGGAACAGGTGCAGCAACTCTTCTTATTTACAGGTGCCCACATAAGTTGAGGTGGCCTCAAGTCATAAATTGGGAGAGGGAGCTTTGTGAGAACAAGTCCACAACAGGTGAAAATAATTATTGGCTCATAGAAACCAACCAATCCAAGGTTTCATATCTATTCATCTATATATATACCACTTGTTTATTTAAAATAATCTACACCCTATAATAATATAGAATAATATATACTTCATCTTTCTGATGGAGAGCAGACCAGCATACACTAAAAATCACAAACCAATAAAATAACAACTATAAAAACATACAGCAGTCAAATACCTAGATATTCTAGATAGAAGTCTAGAAAATGTTTGTGGCACCATGATGAAAAAGTACAAAGAGTTATGACACTACCTTAAAGGGAAAAAAAGTTGTTCCTGCATAAACTAGTTTATGGGTTAGTTAATGTCAGAATACATTTATTAATCTTCATGGTACCACAAGACTGGCTTGTTGTTTTTGCAGCAGTAGATTATTAGGGATACTCCTCTGGAAAACAAATAAAAAGAAAATTTTTTACTGTCCTTATCACACGCAGTGAAGAAGTCATACATATATCTTGGGGAAGTTACAAAGGCAGGGTCCTCTTGAGTGTTGGCATCTTGTCACCATGTGCATACTTGGAAGGCCAATAAAAAAGGCTGCTGTGGAAGTTCTCAGTTCTCAGGTTTCAGTGGAGGAATGTGGTCCTTCAAGTCTTAGGACTCTGTCATTGCAAACCAGCGTTTTGAATTGGACATGGAAATGAAAAGGCAGCCAGCGCAACTGGTACAGAAGAAGAGTATATCCCACCCCACACAAGAAGCTTGGCTTCAATATTTTGAACTCGTTGAAGTTTCCAAACTATCTTCAAAGGCAGTCATGTTTGATTACGATATGGACCACCACACCTACTTTAGAAAGCAACACAAATGGCTCATCAACCTTTAGAATATAAAAACATCCCTGGCCACTGCCGATACCTGAAAATCCAGGCCTAAGACTGTGGTCTCATTTGTCTATAATGACAAGCCAAAATATGGGTTGAATATAGGTTGTCACTGAATTGTGGCTATTCAAAACAACTGATTTAAAAATGGTTATTGCCTTAATTCCTTCTTTAATTTAATTCACTAGCACGAACCATTACTTCACCTCACTTCTTCTTTGGAGCTACTCTCTTCAGTCTTGCTGGGGACCTATAGATCTCCATTTATTATATCAGTAAAACATTGAATAGAAATGTGCTTGAGCTTCATATTTAAGAAGTAGAACATATTACACTGCATTTCTTTCTTCCAAAAACCCATCAAGGTGAAAGGTAAGCTTAATATTCATTTGAGATTGGTATTCAGAAAGGAGTCACCAATAAGTATTTGAGTTACAATATTACATTTCATTTGGGGCACTAAAATATAGATAGATGAGAAGGGATTCAGATAAATCAAAGTCTGGAATGTGGTGCTTTCAGCATGGTGTCATCCAGATATTCTGTTTTAAATATTATGCTATTATTTTAATTGAACCACTATGCAAACCAAAACTCATCTTTCAAAATTGGCACTTATCCAAACTTTGCAATGGAGTTCAAAGAATGGGTACAAGAATAACTATAAGAAGAAATAATTTTCAAATATGCATTATGATAGGAAAGCCACTTGAAAATGTGTATATTATATGGGTATATTGTAAGAAAAATGCATACAAAAAGGCATGTCATAGGAATTTTATGTTATATATTTTCATGCAAACCTAACAACAAATTCTTTAAGTTTAGGGCAAAAAGAGCTTAAGACTGGAGAAATTCTGCCTAGCACAAACTCAGTTTAAGATTTGAAACTGAGAGAAACTGAAATGAGCAACTTCATCCTCTGTTAGTATAAACTCTTTCCAGAACACTGCTTATAAGAACCCTTTTTGTGTTTAATGGGACTGCAGGATTTCTGTTTTGCTGACAGGTGTGTGACCAACTATCTTCTTAGTGTGGGGTGAGCAAGCTGCAGCCCCAAAGCTACATTTGGCCCTCAGTCTAATTTGATGCAGACCTCAGCTTAATTTAAAACAAAAAACAAAACCTTCTGCGTGCAAGCAGCCCAGTCTTCTGGAAAGAAAGACCCATCTCTTCCCTGGTAGGTTCTGCTGGCCAGGAATGACAGGGGAACCAGGATCAGGGGATGAGGGGCAGAAAGAAATAGAGAAAAGGGGTGAGTCACCCAATTTGGGTTCTGGCTGCAGCTGCTGGTGGCTTCAGCCCTGCCCTTTGTTCCTGCGTTGCCCCTTATTGAGTGGCTGTGAGGGAACGTGCCCCCCCCCCCCCGCATAGAAGCAAATGTGAAGCAAAATCTTTCCAGCTAGAAAACTCTTGAGAGAAGCGAAAACAGTTATTAAGTCTGACTTTCTCTCTTTGCTTTTCGCTAAAAAGGAATAAATTATGCTGTTCTTTTTATGCATGCGCTGCATGCCTAGAATCCAATGCAACATATTTGGGCGGAAGTCCAATTGAAAAAATGAGATTCATTCATTCTAAGTAAATGTACACAGGACTAGCCTGTATTTCTGGCATATCTTCCACCTTCGGCATATTATTCAAGTCTTGTCTTTTTCATGTGGGGATTTGGAAAACATTAATGAAGAACCTATCCCATAGCTTTCTGGGGCCAACCTACTAATAGTTGTTCTTGTTGATGTTGTTGTTTCTGTTTTTGCTTGCTTTATGCTCCTTATTCCAGCTTGTACGCATTGACAATAAACCCTCCTTTGCATTGGTCGTGTGGTTTTTAAAAGGGACGATGTATTCAGAGAGTCAGATTATGTAAGGCGCACATACATGCACACCTACACAAAGGGATACAATTACTCTACACAAGTCTTTACAGTTTGCTTATGCAGCACAGGCTTTGGTGTACCGGAGTCTCAGAAAAATCTTATCACTCTTCTGCAACAATATATGATTTTGAGCTTCAGCCCCAGATCACCTGTTAGAAAATCATGTGAGCTCTCTCCACAATGCTGCGCTTTGGCAGCATAGCAAATGAACATAAAAAGAAATTATATAGAACATGTGATAAAATCTATTAGTTTACCTCTGTCCTACAACTACCTCTCTGCTACCCCCACCCGTCAAATGCATTTCACGGAGTATATAACAACAATCCTCAGAACAGATCAGAGACTTTGACATGGCAAGCTCTAACAAGGACATTTGCACATCCCAAAGAAACATCAACTGCTTAAAATGATTGGATATTTTGAATTTATTTCAGACACATTAAAAGAAAAAAAATAAATGACTGCAAAGTCTGTTTGGATACCATTGTGAGCAAAGCGTCTAAGCTTGGTTAGGCTCTTTTTTCTTGCGTGACAACAACCAACTGGATTGTGATAAGTAATTCTTGGCCATTCCTTTGCCTCCTGTATTTCCTGCCAATAGAGGGATGATTCTCTTTGTAATGAGGTTTTTTCCTCCTACCAGTCCACTGTGGTATCCAGGGAAAGCAGTAAATTAAAGGTTGTTCCTCTGAATTACTGAGCATTTCCAACCTGGCTAAAGCAAAAAGATTTATGCTATGCAACCCACCATTCTCTGCAGCTTGTCTGTACTGTGTATATTGTCTGGCACAATAAGATACATCTCCCTCACTTTCTCCCCCTGTTAGATAGCCTATAAAGGTCACAAAAGCTAAATCCACATATAATGGCATTGCAAAATATTTCCATTGCTGCATGACTACTGGCTGGTTATAATAGCGTCAATTTATTAATCCAAAATAGCATTACTCAGAGCATAAAGCCAATCTTGTGTTTTCTAACAGGAGGCATATAAATAAAGTCTAAAATTAGATTCTATTTGGTGTGTGAGATAAGCTGGCCTGAATTTAAAATGAGGTACAGAAGCCAGCTTAAGCTTTGAATTCTGCTTTTTTAAGGCTGAACAGGAAAATACTGATATTGGACTCCATGTAACAATCTCGAAAGCCAAATCCTTCTGTAGGGACAGAAATGTTGCTTACCTATAGGGATTGTGTTACCGTGCCATGGCATGATCTGAATTCACTGCCTGTAATTATTATTGCATTACATTTATACCCCACCTTTCTTCCTCTCTCAAGGAACACACAGAGCCTTACAACGTTCTCTTCCTCCCACTTGATCCTTCCAGCAACCACCCTGCGAGTTTGGTTGGGCTGAGAGTCCATGACTGGCTCAGGTACCAGGTGAGCTTCATGGCTGAGTGGGGGCTAGAACCCAGATCTCCCAAGTCCAAGCCCAGCATCCTCACCACCACAGTGCACTGGCTCTGTGACAGGCAATCAGTTGCAATATCATCCATATCAACTGTACATGCACAAGACAGTTCATGTGATTTAAGACAGTGTCCTGCATTCTCTCTTTCCATCATGGCCATCACCTTCTCTGCCACCTTCTATCTATCTATACATATATGATTCTGCCACAGCTTGCTCTAATTACCCATTGGGCAGTCAGAAAACCAGCTGCAAGCCTGAGCTGGAAAGGAGGGCTGCTTGTTCTGGGGCTGATGCACACGGAGCTGGAGTTCGATTACATGGTCTTTAGGGACCCTTCCAGCATTATCTTTCTGTATGGGTAATATTAGTTTCCAGTTGGATACATGGACCGTTCAATGCATAATATCTTCACTTGCATTATATAGGGATTTCAGAGAAGTTCTTAAAGATTCAGATGAGTTTAGATATGTATGAATCTGATGTGCTGCTTCGACAGTATTTATTTAAAGCATTTATATACTGTGTGATTAGCATTGTGCTCTCAAAACAGTTTACACAGTAGACCAGTTTTTCAGAGTTGCATAGTTTCCATGGCCTTTTGGACCATTTTTTTAAACTTTTTCTTTGGTGTGGGGTGTGGATTTGCAGAAGAGCGGAGTTGTGATCATGTACCCTCATGCCCATGCGCATTGGCAAACACCCAGTTCCATCAATGAGGGGCTGGTGAAATGAACGATCCCTGCCAATCTCAGAAAGTTCGAAGGAACATTTTGAATCCAATGTGGACATCCGTAGTTGCATCGACTCCATGTGTCTATTCCAGAGAACAGAGAAATCTGGAAGTTAGGCCCATCATTCTATCACTTACAGGCTTACAGCCACCAGCTCTAGGTTAGTGGTGAAATTGGAACTAGCTTCAGCACAGAACACCATAAAATATCTGCATTGTCTAAATATCACATCTGTTAAGGTCATGGCCCCCAACAACTCCAATTTCAAGGCATTCTGGAGCTTAGATGAACTTGGAAAGCCTTTAATACAACATATGAAACCTTTGTATCCTCTTGTTAAGAATAGGAGTTTAAACAAAAGAACCTATAGAAGTAGATAATTGCTCGATTTTTCCAAACGGAAAAATCTTGTCAGTTTTGCCAACTGGGCAAGGGTTCAAGGAGGTGTGGGGGATGGCATGCTACAAGCTTATACAAAGACCTGAGAAAGGACACTTGGATCTCAGTCACAATAATAGTGGAAACATCAGCCTAGCAATACTAATTGTGGAAGTGTGCTCAGGAGATAGCTAAGTTTGGAAAGTATCAACCTCTGGGGCAAGAGTGGGGTTTCAGGGCATTTCCACTCTGTTTGTCTGGAAATGGCAGGGCAGATTATTCTAACACCCAGTTCTGTTAGCTAGTGGAGTACAGGTCACCTGATTATAGACTCCATACCATGGTGAGATATACCATATTCCTGTCAAATTGTATACAGTAATTGTTTCTAAACTTGAACCTATACATATAAATTAGTATCTGCAAATTCTATGCATATTTGGTGTCCCCATTTTTGAGGTCTGTAAGATACTACTATACTCACTGGTTGGTGGACCAACTCCAGTTTGGGGGCCCATTATGCCTTAAGAGAGCTTAGTGGGCTTAAATCTACTGCTATAGATGTTTTATTTATTTATTTATATTGCGATTTATATCCTGCCTTTTTCCTACAAAGGGCTCAAGGCAGCTTACATCATCTCTCCTCCTCCATCTTATCCCCACAACAACAACCCTGTGAGGTAGGTTGGGCTGAGAGTCTGTGACTGGCCCAAAGTCACCCAGTTGGCTCCATGGCCGAGCGGGGACTCGAACCCAGATTGCCTGAGTCCCAGTCCAATGCTCTTAACCACTACGCCACACTGGCTCTCATGTTCCACCTAGTTGCAGACCATGAAATAAGGCAGATGGAGCCAGACTTGGAGCCGTGTGTGTGTGTGTGTGTGTTCATCTGTGTAAATGGGCTGCTATGAGCAATGCCAGAACTAATTTCTAAACAGCATCTATGGTCAACTTTTGTTAGCATTTTTCAGCAAAGTCACTTAGAACCGAAGTAGATTTTATCTAAGGACTCATTCACCAGACAAGTTACTGTCAGTGTCTTCCTCCAAACATGCCTGTTCTGAGGCTGTGTCATCAAATGGAAGATGAGACAAAGCAATTCATCAGTGGCTCCTGAACCTCGAAGGCCAAAGATTGCAATAGCAGCAGATAATATCTTCCTATGTTGTCCACACAGTAGAGTCAAGAGGAATTCTTCCTGTGAACTTTTGTTTGTGTTTAATAAAAACAATTCACATCTTCTGCTAAGGTAGCCTTTTCAGGCTATCTGAGCATTTATTGAATGAGGTCTGGTTTTGAGCTCCCACTTTTAGGATTCTGACTCAGATATTAGGAAATGAACTCACTGGCATCCCTTCTAGCACGTGGGATTGGCTGCTTGCATTTTATAACTCAGATACAGCTAAACACCAAGTAGGAAAGTTTCCAGAACTTCAGTAAGTGAGGCAGTTGTGTGTCCTGTTCTACAGAAGATGGTCTTTTATGGAAGGCACCCTCTGTTTGAAAGGCTGCCCTGTCCCATTTTGGCTTCGGGAGAAGAAACTGTAAAATCTCTTACTGATCAAGTGTTACAGCCTGGACAACATTCTTAAGGCACATAGCTCAGCCGGACACATATAATTTTAAAAACTACGTAGGTTAATTTTAATGAATTAATTTATTTTAGATTTAAAATTACATTAAAATGCAAGTATTTATTCTCTATATAGTAATTCAATAATTATCATCACTCTCAGCAACACCATAAATAGTCAAATACAAGTAAGGAAATGGAGGGTTGGAAGTGGTTCAGGGCTGGCTTTTCTGCAAATCCTTGCCATTCTTCTCTATTTCCAGAAAGATATTTGCACATCTGTTATTGCCATGTCCTCGTATTGTGACTTGTGCAGTTCACATCCATAACAAACTATGGTAAATTTACTTTTGAATGCCATAGATTTTGAACTGCAGTGCATCTTGTATAACTCACCCCCTTTCAGAAGAGGTCATAAAGGAATAAATGATTTAGATACTTTCACCCTCTATAGCATGGGTCCTCAAACTACGACCCAGGGTCCGGATCCGGCCCGCCATGCCCATTTATCCAGCCCGTGCCCATGCACCCACCTCACTCCACGTGCAGGGAGGCAGTGGTTTGCTCGCTTGGAGAAAACGATCTCCAAGTGAGCCCGCCCCCACCCGCGCCTCGCCTCGCCTCCCCTCCCCTCACCACGCACCCCACCCCAGCGTGCGCACCCACATGCACCACCACAGCCCCCATGCCGGCCCGCGCGCACCACCAGCACCACCTTTCCGGCCCGCGCCCAGCACCGGCAGGTTTCAACTGGCCCCCTGGTGGAAAAGCTTGAGGACCCCTGCTCTATAGGATATTGATGGAAATTGCCACACAATCACACATGCTCCAAATATTTCAAGAAAAAAAAATAAGGAATTGCTTGCTTCCCCCATGGTTTGCATTGGTAATATCAGCAATGCTGGATCATGAGACTGTAGTTGCTCCTTGGGAAGCCCTGGAAGACTGTCACTTACTCGTTGTCCGAGACACAATGCCAGCTTAACTCATGCCATTTAAAATTATGGGAGATTGTCAAAATATTGTGAGGAGTTGGTCATGATACAGTTAATTTGAGGATTCAGTGACCTCAGATCTGCAATTTCTTTCTAGGACACATTCCTTTCCTTGCTGTGCCTCATGAATACATTTTGTACAGAACTTCAGTGCCAGGTTGTTTCTCACAAGGAATCCTGCTGTTATCCATGCCGTGTGAAGCCATCTCCATTTTAGAAAGCCATTAAATCAGGTGGGTGGGGAAAGCACTGAACTTTGGCAAGTACTAACAGGAAGGAAGGAAGGAAGGAAGGAAGGTTCTTCATGCTATCACACAACTTCTGTGGTACAGAAAATCAAGTAGATCTAAATGGCCATAATGTTTCTCAGTGTTCTGCTGAATATTATTCTATTTTTCATGCATCTGCATCTACACATGGATGAAACAATAATGGAATTGGGAGAGAGGCAGGGATGAGCTAGATTATTGTGGACACCATTGTCATCATCATTATCATTAATATTTATTCATTTCTATATTGCCCTGTAACCAAAGCCCTGTCAAGCAATGTATAAAACAAAACAATAAAATACAGTAGCATACCATAAAAACAACGTTAAAGTGAATTAAAATTAATTTTAAATACAGTAAAAATTACAGTAAAAAGATTCAGCAAAGAAGAAGAATCAGTTGTCTTAGGCCCCTGGATAACCAAGGAGATCTTTAAAGGCCTCTGCACAGCGGGTTGTCTCGACCTGGAGCCAAAAAGATGGCAAATTTGGTGCCAGGCAGGCTGCAGCAGGAAAGTTGTTCCCAAGATGGAGGTCACCACAGAAGAGGCCCTCCGCCTTCCTGTGGGGTAGGCACTTGGGAGGCCCCAGAGGTTGAGCATAATGTCTGGGTAGATCACTGTTGGGAGAGGCACTCTGACAGGTATTTCTGTCCTAAGCCATATAGGGCATTATAAGTTATAACCAACACCTTAAATTGGGCTGGCACACAGACAGACAGCCAATGCAGGTGGGCCAGAACCACCTGCATATTGTATATTACATGTATATTACATGCACACTCAGTTCTTTTTTTATTCTTCCCTGTCCATAATGGAAGATGATTGACAACAGAAGGCAGAGTGGAATGATGGGTGGCGTTAGTGGGAGCTAGAAGGAAGAGAGGGTCAGCTACTGGGAGAGACAGGTTGGCAGCAGGAGAGAGAGAGAGTTTGTTGAGTTTGGGAAGAGAGAGCCAGTGAGAGGAACTACAGGCAGGGGAGACTGGTGACGCCTATGCCAGTGGGGTCCTCATCCAGGGCAGCTTTTATTTTCAACTCTATAGGCACTATCCTTGGTACCCCAGGTAGGGAACCTATTTCAGGATGGAGTTCAGTACCATGACTAACACCTAAAAAGAGCTGCAATGGATGACTGCCTCGCTCACATAAAATGGCCAGTCTTCCTTGACCAGAGTTAGTCAGTGTGCAGATTCAGAAATGGTGTGCATGAGAAGAGAGGGGAAAAGTTATTGAAGGAACAGATGTGGTGCTAAATTTTGAGATCCATGGTTTATTATTATTATTATTTATCAGTTACTGTTTATCCTGACTGTTGGTTGCATGAATTCATTCATTCCTTTAATATGTTTCTATACTGCTTATTCTTTTATATTCTAGTGCTCTGGTCTGGGTGGATTTGAAAGTTAACAAATCTCATCCCATGTGCTGGTTTTGAATTTAGACACTGCTAAAGATCTAAAGTGGAGAGCCATAATGCTCTCTAGTAAAATCTGCAAGCAGTGGTAGCTGATGCTTTTGAAAATCCTAGATGAAATCTGCATTCTGTGGCCTCTGAAGGAGTCATTAAATATCTCTCAAACCCTTTAAACTGTAGTGGGGGAGCCTTGCCTGGGACCATTCTGCTTGATGACATAGCACAGATGCCGGGGCATTCTTGGTGGGAAAAGATGGCTTCCCTCCTGCTGCAAATACTAGCTTTGCTAGGAGAGCACTTTCTACCAGCTCCACCTCGGGGGCGGGGGGGAGGACTCAGCTCTCTCTGTGCCCCAGATGTGACCCAGCATCTTCCACCTCATGGCTGCTATTTACGGGACAAAGCTTGCACGTTCACTGCATTCATGCGGTTCACATCTCATCATGCCTAGCAGCCTGGGACTGCTGGCAGAGCTGTATGCCAACTGCCTTGGTGTTATTTCAGTGAAGCCATTAATATTTTGTCCTAGATATTGGTGATTACCATTTGCAAATACCATGGAGTTCACCTTTGAAGCTCTCCCTCTGAGGCCCGAACCTTTCAGAAAGTCCTCTTCCCAAGCTCTTTCCCTCCGTCCCTCCCTCCCCAATATCCCAGTTTGCACCCAGTGTTGGCTCAGCTGTGCCTTTGGCAAGCATGCGAGATCCGTTTGGGATCCTGTTTTTCCTTTCTTCCAAAGGCTTTAAAGCACCACCTGGCACTGCTTTGTTGGCGCGCGCGTGTGAGGTGCCTTATTGAAGCAGCGTCCTCTTTTCCCTTCTCCTGAAGGATTGCCACTGAGCAAACAGGCAGCACTCTTTTTCTCTCTGGCAGGAGGGCAGCCATCACACCAGCTGACAGACCCGTTTTTATCTGTTGTTGCTCTTCGTGGCGAGGAGAGCAGCAGAGCCTGTACAGTAAAATCCTGCATTTTCACGGGGAAAGCAATAATCTCGAAAGGCTCTTTTCCATGTGGGTGGAGGATATTTATACATTTTACACCTCAGAGTCATTAGAGAGGGTGGTGGAGATGTCATTTTGCCTGCATATTTCACAGTACAGGGTTATGCAACCCTAATGGTACTGCAGAGTATCCAGTATTCTGAGGCTGTCTCATCCGATCTTCACTGCAACAGGAGACAGAACAGAAAGGTAACTTTCCAGTTGAACAGGCTGCCTTAAGGAAAGTGGGAGGGGGGAGATAGAGAAGGAGATAGCGGGGTGGGGGGAGCAGCCTCCACAAACTCAGTCTAGCAAAGAGCCTTCCCTGAACTGGATGGCTTTTATGTCTGGCTGTTCTATTGTGAGTCCTTTTGAGTTCTACTCCGAGTCTGTTTCCTTTTATCTTTGGAGGTATTATTTAAGTAATAAGAACATAAAGAGCCTCACCATAATCTCATGGCACCTGGGATTTTGGAAGCAGCAGCACTTGGCCTGTTAGCACAGTTTTCTTAAAACAATATGTGATCACAAGCATCTTACTGCAATTGCAGGAAGGGACAGAACTGCCTTTTCAAGTTAAAAATAAAACATATATGGTATGAGATCAGAGAGCTCGAGGAGATAAAAGAGGCAAGAGCAGAGTTCTGCCTTTCCACAGAACTGTCAGCCAGTGTGCGGGGGGCGGTGTGTTATGCAGAGGTGCTGTAATGATATGGGATCCAGCTATTGGAGTGTCATATCATCCCGAATCTAATTCCAGGTTTCCTGATTCATTCTCGGAAACATTCTCCTGATTGAATGCTTTCTTATTTTATTGATTATGCCTCCAGTATCACAGAAGAAGATACAGCCAAAATGTGACAAGATTAAGAAAAGCAGAATAAATGGTATAATATGGCTATTTTTGTTCTCCATTTTTTCTCCTCTATGAAGTCAGCTATGAACTCTTTCTATCTCATCTATAACTGTCAATAGATATAACCATAGTATCTTATCATACAGAACAGGAAATAGGAAAGGAAATACTTTCTGGACCTGGTGAAAGCACAGTATGTTAAAATACAGAACACTTCATATTAATTCTTCCACCATTCTCCCAATTTCGTGCGGCAAGATCTGACTTCTAGCTTATACCGCTAACCCTTCATGAAGTTCCAGGATGCAGTAATTCTCACTGTGTGATTCTTACTGTTTGGGGAGACATTCAGAACAAATGTTTCTCACCTGGAAATGATAGGGAAAAGCAATATTTTGATGAGTTCCTTCATTGGAAATGAATGCGCAAATCAGACCATAGTTTTCAGTGACACTGCAACACGTTGGATTGGTTTCACTGACAGAGGAGATCAATATAAGGCTGTGAACAGGTAAGCAGAAAGGAAACAACCCCCACACCCTTAATCCCCCATTCAAAGGCAAGCTGGTAAGTGTGACTAGATTTTCATGGCACAGCAACACACAGCAACTCGTTGTGGGTAACCAGCCTCAGTGGTTCTCAACTCAGTCTGCTTCCCACAGGGTGGCTTGCTTGGGAGCAACAAGCCACCTTGACAACCCATGTCTTCCTGGAGGAGTTGTTTGACCCATCATAGGTCGTCACATTGCCCAAACCTGGCAGGCCAATCCCACCACGAGTACAGGAAAGCAGCAAGTGGACTTCTTGACAGGAGTGGGAAAAACCCTCTGTCCTGTTGCTGAACTTGCCCTTGCTGCTGCCGCTGGCAGGCACGCCATGATGCTCAAGCAGCACTTGGGAGTGACCATCACTAGCTTGCTCTGATCATGACTGCTGTTGGGGCACTGCCATTGTCTCCTTATTTCCTTCTTTTTTTCTTCTCATGAGGTCTCTCACGGACAGCCAGTGATGGCCCTTCCACAGTGCACGAGTGGCACACTGGAGAGGCTATGATTGGTTCACCATCTGATTTTGCTTGCCTGCTTTTTAGGTGCCAACCATGAAAGCTGTCAAAACCCCATTTAGCCCTGCCAAAACCTTTCTTTTGACACCTCTCAAATGAAAGAACTTCTGAAATGTGTGCGTGTGTGTTGGGAATGAAAGGGACAGTTATTCTTGGGACACTTTCCAAGGTCAGACAGATTTGGACTTGCCAGATGAAGAGTGGCCCTGGGAACTAGAATTTTCAAATGTTGAAATGGAAGAGGTAGAGGGGGTTGTCTCTAGGGCAGCCTTCCCAAGTGTTCAGAAGGACATTGAGAATGGTCAGGATTTACAGCTTCAGGGAAAGGGCATGGGAGCGGGACTCCTACAGCCAGCTGAGCCTGGGACAACTCTTGACCCCATGACATGACACAGAGAGTTGGGCCAACCAGCTAGAGAGGCAATGGACAGAGAAGAGGCTTGGCTAGCCCCAAAAGTGTCCTCCCCATGGGAGGGGTCCCAAGGGTACTCAAAAGGAGGGTTCTCAGAAGTAGTTGCTAGTTAGGTCTAAATAGATTATCTAATTATCCTGCAGGCCTCTAAATTCAGTTCTGTGGAAGTTATCTTCACACCAACTACATGGGGCGAAACATCAGTGGGGTTCTGGATCCGTTGGTGGAGATAAAGTGCATCTGTCTCTTCTTGCCTGATTCCCCTTGGATGCCTCTCTTCTTTGCCATTCCTCCTCAAATGCAGGGGTGAGTATACTTTAGGCTTAGGGGATCTACTGTGTTCTTTATGAGAAATGCAAGGACCACAAACTCCTCAAGAAGTGGTTGGTAAAACTTCAGGATAAGGTATTCTGAGTACATGCTCAGCCCAGGAGTGAGTTTTGTTAGTGAGTTGATGTTCATGAGCAAATTCTTTCACGCACAAACCTATTTGTGTTTCCCACAAACATCTGTGATTTCTGTTGACCAGTTTAGGAAGGCCTTTGGTTGTCACTACTGGGAGTGGAAAACATTGACTGATGTACTGTGGATTATCTTGTGATCTACCAGTATATCCCAGTCTACTTTCTGCTTTGATGAGCACTCTGCTCCTTATCTTGTCTCTTCACTCCTTTTCTATTTTTCCATCTCTGCCTTCTCTTTTGTTTGTTGGTTTCTTACCTTCTCTTTCCTCCATTCTCCATTATAGTCCTGTTTCTACATATTTCATATGCCTTGGGGAACAGTTGCTATGCAGAAGTTGTTTTAGCTAATTCCCCTGGCAACTGTAATATGGAGGTCTGTGGAGTTACGAATCCATGCTCAGCATTCACTTTTTGGGAAATTGTTTGAACATGTGAAAGAAGAATGAGACCAGGCATTTACGGATAAAAAATGACTTCCTTCCTACTGGGCTTAGTAGCTTTTGTGAATGTTCTATATTTGGAAACTGCGAAGGGAAATCATGGCAAACTCACTTGATGTCTCTGGTCTCCTTAATACTGCCACTTACAACGTTCTGTGAAAGTGACTCGGACAACTGAGTTGTTTGGACTGCCTTTCTGGTGGTTTATCCTTTTCCCCATTATCTATACTCAGAGTGATCATCAGAACTGCTCCTTTAGTTTCCATTGCATGTGACCTCACGTTATGACATTGGCTGAAAGGAGCAAGGCCTTTATTAGAGTAGCCCCAAGGTGAAGAAGAACCTGCCCAATGAGGTCAGGTAGGGCTTCTTCCTCTATGCCTTTTCCAGTGCTGGCAGACCTTCGTGTTGCAGAGAGATTACAGTTGGAGACCAACTCTGTATATCTGCACAGTGCTTAAAAATGTTGGATGGAATCATCATCTAACTCCAAAAAACAAACTATCGGCCACTTCACCTTACAGCAATAGCATGTTTAGTGTAGTTAGCATGCTTGTTAATCCAGTATTAAGCAGGGAAATATCTAAATTCAGCAACTGTGTGCTCCATCTCTTGTTAATTGATCTACCCTCAATCTAGGGCTTGTAGCCATCTGAGAAGATATATCCCATTATTATCTTGGTTAACAGTTGCTACCACTCCTTTTTAAGAGGTTTAACACCAGGTCTCCATTTTGTACTTCAGAATCACATATTACTAAGAGGGAAGCCAGTAAGGTCATCCTTACTGTCATAGAGAAAGGCTTTGGAAGCATGAATAAAGAGATCATAACCTAACCTAGACAGATCAAAGGAATATAAATATATTTAGAGAAGCTTCAGAAAAGTCTTTAAATGTCATCCTAGCAAAAGCTTCCAGCTCTTTGAGGACTTCCCATCACTGGCAAATGGCTTGCAGTTTATTATCCACATTTCTTGACTTTTAGTACCACAGATGCTCCTCATTTAGCTATAAATATTTTTTTCTCCTAAGAGATTTTGCAGATTACCTGCCAAAATCAAGACTAACAACGGCTGCTCATAGAGGCCCATTTCTCTCTCAATCTGAATGCATCAATTTGCATTCAGCATAAAGCAAAAACATCTCCAAGGTCAAAGGAAGGATTGCTGAAGCTTATGCACTTAAGCTGCCTGGAAGTAAAGATTGTTAGAAGGATGTATGGCAGGGGAAATGACAGGATGTCAATTAGAAAACAAAGGCCAAAATTAGAGAGTATTTTAGGCAGGGGAAAAATTCCCCAACAAAAGCAATCAGCCTTTGTACTGATGAAGACAAATCTGGGAAAGGATTTGTAAGAAATGGCTACTGAGATTTCTAAGCTGACACTACTTCATAATAAGAGTTGTCTATTTTCTGTGCAATAAAGACATAATTACAATAAAAGGATTATCTGTCTTATTGAAAATAATGCTGAGGATCTGTTCTCGGGGGAACAGGAAAAAAAGGCACACAATGAAATTTTGCTCATTTGGGTTGCTTCCCTTTTGAGTAGCCCATTTTGAAAGAGTCTGAGGTCTCAAAGGAACCTAGATAGACTGAATATTTCCAGTCTTGTGAAGTGCAGCCGTGTCATGAAAAAATCTACAACTTCCTGATTGGAATACAAAATTCAGTAATTGTAGGGTGGGCATGTGACCTCTTCTACAGAGGACAGGCCTCTGTTTCAAAGGTTGCCAGGGGAGTGTCCTTTGTTTTGAAGAACTTCTCAGTCTGAAGGGTTGATCAGTCCAAATCTGAAAGATTTTTTTAAAAAATCAGAAGCAACAGAACCTAGACAGCAGATGGGGCAAAATGCACAGTCTTCCATAGATTAATGAAATGTGCTGTATTTCTTTTAAATTATACGAAATATTTCTAAATTTGCATGTAGGCATAGACATTTTGTTGTTGTGTGTTGTCACATCGTCTCCAATTTAGGGTGCCCCTAGGAATGAAGGGTCTCCAAAATGTCCCATCTATGACAGCCTTTGAAAATTCCAGGCTGTGGCTTCCTTCCTTCCTTCCTTCCATCTCATATTTGGTCTCCCTTTCTTCTGCCTGTGATTTTCCCTAGCATGATAGTCTCTTCCAGGGCATTTTGCTTTCTCTTGATATGCCCACAGTAATGACAGACTCAACTTTGCCATTTTTGCTTCTAAGGATAACTCCGACTTAATTTGATCTAGGAACCACTTGTTCACCTTAGACATATAAATTAACTGATATAAATTGTATACAAAGCAGTGTCCTGTTTTGTACTCTGTTTTGGTTGTTCATCAGTGGTCTCCTTGTCTCCTATCTAAGGTGGTGGTCAGGACCCAGGATTCTATGACTAGACTTCTCCAACCTTGTGCCTTCCAGACATGTTTGGACTGCAACACCCAGAATTTCCAGTCAACGGCCCTGCTAGATGGGGATTCTGGGAGTTGTGGTCCAAATGCCTCTGAAGGTCTCTGGGCTGGGGAAAGCTGCCTTAGACTTCAATCCACTTCAAAGAGGAACCATGTTACTTGCCCAATTTCCTAGAAGCTGTGGTGGCAGCAGAAAGGGAAGCCTCCCTTGCTTGCTGCCACTCACTCCTTGACATCTGCTGAAGGACACCAATGTCAGTGTCCCATGTGCCATTTTGACTACAGGGCACTTACCATGATAGTCACTTGATGCTCAAAAGCTGGGCTCACATGTCAGAGCATGCAAGCCTGCAAGAATCCATGACTCACAGTTCTCTGTTTCTTGTTTACCTTGTGTGCCTGATCCACACTCAGGCAAAAGAGACAAGCGACTGTGCAGCACTGTGGAAAGGAGAAGAGCTGCTCAGCTGACTCCCCTACCCAGCAGCCCCTCCATTTGCAGCAGAGGGAAGCTCCTTGCACAGACAAATGGGAGGAGTGAGATTCAGTGCGGGGGGGGGGGTGCCCAGTTGGCAGCAGCTGTGCCTGGCTGACTCCCCTGCTCATCCACATTTCCCAGTTCTACTTGTGACAGAGGAGGTCCCAAACCAGCACCCACCTGAGAGCCTTTCTTGCAAGCATCAGTGATGAAGGGGGAGGTGGTGCTTGGTCCCCTTTCTGGTGCCCCTCTCTGGCAAGTGAGAGTGAGGATGGTGAGGGGCTGCAGGGGAATCCACTGAACAGTGCAGCCTCCAATGGGGCAGCTGTGCGGCTGGCTCTCACCCCTCCCACTCATGCACGGGGGAAAGGATGGAAGAATCAGCTGATTGCTGCTGGTCCTTTCCCAGTGGCAGCTCTCTTGTTTTCCAGGGATGCCTCTGACTGCTGTGCAAAATGGAAGCTGTGAGTGGCATTCTCTGGCTAGCCCTTTGTCAAGAGAAACAATGGGCTGCTCTCTGGTTCTGGACTTAGTTCCGTGATGAGCTGGGTTTTCTGGGTTCCGATGACACAATAAGTCAGCATGGTTGTGAGAAACCATAGAACAGGCTATTGTTTCCATTAGCAGTTTCTGAATTCCAAATGGACCCCGCTGAATATGAGAAGGTCTGGCTGCCAAGGATGCCACCTGCTGATGCCGTGCCTGGTTTATTTATTCCTTGCAGATCTGAGTCATTTGCAATAATTCCTATATCATTTGGGAAATAGTGATCTAGTGTCTGTGGTCTTCCTACCTAATGATTATTAACAACCCATCATTTGCTCAGCTTTTCCCAATCCAGATGGCTTCCAGCAGAAGTATTTACTTCCTGGTGGCAAGTACTAGGACAAGTGGCAGTGGTTTGCTTTCCCACACCCAGGGCTGCTTTTACGGGCAAGAGACCCATGAAACTGCCTGGGCTGTCAGGTTTGGGTGCTGCTGGGATCAGGAGGCAGCTGCCTGAGCCCAGCAGCACCCAACTATGTGAACTATGCACGTAAGCGCTGAAGCACATGGTACGAATAGTTGGTTTGAAATGAACAAATACAGAATTGCCAGTCCTGGCATCTTATATCTGAAACCATGCATGGAGGCGATGCATTCAAGTCATACAAACTGCTACCTGTGAAATAACAATAATGGACTCAAAAATGTAACAAATGGAGGACAGCACCAAAGATACTCCATGACTGACATTGGTCTAAGTTCAGCCCTCCTCAATCGGCTCTTTGCAAGATAGACTACATCTTCTAGCATCCCTCCCACTGGGAGATGCTGAGAATTGTAGTCTAATACCTCTTGAGGGCATCAAGGCACCTATTGATTTTGCTGCTTGTTATGATGCATAATTTCTAGAGAAGTTCCTGGATCAGTATTTGGAGCTTCTGAAGAGAATCAATTCAAAATCTGGTTTCATTTATTACAGGCTGTTTGCCTGAGGTTGGCTGTTTGGAAAGGCATAAATGTGGCAGGTCAGAAATGCAGCTTCCTGTTTCTATTTTTTAAAAACAATATATACCACGTCTCTCTCTCTCTCTCTCTCTCTCTCTCTGTCTCTCTGTCTCTCTCTCTGTCTCTCTCTCTCTCTCTCACACACACACACACACACATTGAAAAGCATTTTACATAAGAAACCATTACAACATGTAATACAATTGATTTCTAGGTTGTTATATCTTGCTCTCTCTCTCTCATCAAGCATGCTCCATCTTCTTGATAAGAAATGATCCCAAAATGATCAGATGCAAATCAGATCAACATAAACATCATAATAATGATGATATGTGAGCCACCTACTGAATTTGTTGAAGATTCTAGCCCTTTATATGCAGTATTCAGAATAGAAAATAAGTTGTCCATAGGAGTCTTCTCTTTCTTTACAAAGTCATCTGCTGGGTTAAGCAAGTGATTCCATGCATAGGCTGGGTTCACACATCATGACAACCAACATTGCATGGTTTCCATTGTGCACAGTGTTTTGCCTGGATGTGCCTGATAGACCATGATGTGGTTGCTAGGTTTGCATAGCTTCCACCCTCCTTGGTCAGTCCTCCCACTGTTGGCACTTATCCCATCGGCCACCACACCTGAAATTCAATGCCATGCTGGTTGGCTGGAGCACTTCCTGCAGCAGCTGCATTCTTTCCAGGGGGTTCTGTGGTAGCAGGACTGTGGAAACCATGATGTAGGGTTAGAACAACCAGAGAGACCATGGTGAAGCATGGAAACCATAGAACGGATCACTGTGGTTCTAGAAACTAAATGCAGCATGCTGGAATAGCATGGCAGGCTTGGAAGACACAAGAGACCATCCTGCACGAGAAATCACTGTGACCTGTTGCATTGTGCAAACCTGCCCATAGTGAACGTCATGTGCATTTAGCTAATTCTTTGCCTCTGTGCTGTTTGAAGTTCTAAGTTCCTTGCGGCTCGAAGTTCTGCATCTTACATGGTTTTTCTCCTTTATCCCAAATGGCTTGATTATCTTTTTTTGTGATCGTATTAATGCCACACATTTCATTTCCTCCAGTACCCATTCCCAATCTATCTACCCTGAAGGCACACTTTCCTGTGAAACTTCCAAGGAATGAATAAATGAAAATGAAAGCTTTCGCATGCTTTCATTTAAAGTTATTTCACTTAAAAGTAGCCTTGTTTTACAAATACATTTTGACTCATACAAGCCCAACAGTAGCTGTGGGTATACTCAGTAGCAGTGTTCTCCGACTTAGTGCCCTCCAAAAGGTCTGCACTACAATTCTCCACAATGCCAGAACCATAGGCCTTGCCTCGTGGGCCTGTCCTTGCTTATAGCTAGCAAGCTGATCTGAAGCTTCCTCACCAGCAACACCATGTTACCTAATGGAGGCAAACCCCCAGAAACCAAGTCAAGTGCCAATTCTGCCTCTCTATTCACTTGGACAACACAAGACTGGCTCCCAACCAGAGCATGCTGCCCATATCAGCATTCATCTTTGCATATGCTCCAGTCTGATATATGCCACCCTTCTGACATTGAAACATAGAAACAGAGTGAGTCAGAAGGGGTCTCCCGGGCCATCTAGTCTGACCTCCGGCTCCAGCTGGCTCCACTCACGACATGCCCACCATGTGCATGTCAAGCCTATCTTTGAACACCCTCACCAATGGGGCCTCAACCACCTCCCGTGGAAGCCCATCCCATCCCATACCCTTGGGGTCCTAACTGTCAGGAAGTACTTCCTGGCATCTAAATGGAACTTGGTTCCCTGAGCTTTGCTCCGTTGGAGCGTGTCCTGCCTTCCTCTGCAGGGGAGAAAAGGTCTCTCTCCACTTCCATGTGACATCCCCTCACATATCTGTATGTTGTGAACAGATTCCCTCTGAGTCTCCTCTTCTCTAGGCTGAAAAGACCCAGTTCCCTCAGTTTCACCTTGTACAGCATCCCCTGCAAACCGGCCACCAACCTTGTGGCCCTACGCTGCACTGACTCTAACCTGGCTATATCCTTTCTGTAATGAGGGGCCCAAAACTGAGCACAATACTCCAGTTGTGGGCGCACCAGAGTCATATAGAGTGGTAGTAATACCCCTCTCGATCTAGAAGCCACACTTCTGGCTATGCAACCAAGGGTGGTGTTCGCCCTGTTGACCACCGCATCACACTGCTGACTCATGTTTAACCTGCAGTCAACCAGCACCCCGAGGTCCCATTGGGTGGGGCAAACAGGCCAGGAAGGAAGTGGAAACTAACCAGGTATTAAAAATGTAACATTTAGAAACCAGCAGTCTCTGACCACCTCCTGGCTATAGCAGTCCTTAAGGCCATCATATAGTCCACAACTATTACAAAAGACAAACTTCAGCATGAAGCTGCCATACTGCTATTTCTTAGCAAATTTAATTCTGTCAAAATCGGTGCTAACAAACTTGGGGATGTTTAGATCCCAACAGAAAAGAAATTATATCACACCTGATATATTTACTTATATGCAAGATTTTCCTATTTTAGCAAATATGCACTCTGCCTTTCTTCTTCAGCAAAGGTCCTAAGGTAGATTGCAAGGTTCCCCTTCTCTATTTTATCTTTACAACAGCAATACTACTGTGAGATAGATTAAGTCCATGAGTGGTCCACAGTAAAGTTTTTCTTCATATATTAGGTTTAAAATGGATACCATTGAATATCACACAGTGGCTGTATGTACTTAACAACCCTTTTTTGGTCATATTTAACCCGGCCTAAAATTAGCTGCTGGACAAGTAATCTGCTCCCTGTGATGATAACCTGCAGTGAATGGCCAGGGAGGCAGCCCTTTCTACTCCGGCAGCCATTTTGAACTTCCCCAGATTCAAACAGGCTGAAGAATAAGGCTTGGCAGCTGCTCCAGTTCTCTCCTCTCCAAAACCATCTTGCCTCACCCCTGAAAGAGAACCGCAGCAAACCAGCCAATTTCGAGATGAATGAAGCGGCTAAGAAATTGTTCTTTCCAATTTGGTACATCCTAATTGAGGAACTTGGGTTCCTTTGGTTGGATTCAGGATTTAATTGTGCTCCTAGGTGGCTGTCTGACCTTTTTTTTCAAAGGACAGTATTCTATTTGAAGGGCTGCCAGGGGACTTGCATCTGTTTTGAGAATGTACCCTATTTGTAAGGCAGTCCTCCCCAAATGCGGTATAAACAGAAATAGGAAAGAAAGACAAGCTGGGTCACAAAGTTGTCCACCAACAGCACTTTGACAGCAGTAGATAGCTCACCTGGTCACAATCTTTCACACTCTGGCAAGATGTTATGCATTTCTGTTTAAATTACAGTAATTCTTTCTAAATGTACATCTGTGCATATTAGCACATGCAGTTCTATGCAAATTGCTGCCTTCTGTTGCCCTCTTCTTTGGTGATTCACCTACAGATTCTTCTCAGATTGCTTGACCTTTTGGCTCCACTTTGTTGCCAAACAACAACCACAACCATTTTTCTTTTCTGTGTGTGCGTGTGTGAGAGAGATGAGACTGTCTATCTACAACAGGGAAAGAGAGAGAAAGCAAGACAGAGAGGGAGGGAAAGATCATGCATCTGACAAAATGGGCTCTGAACCATGAACGTTTATGCCACAATACATTTGTTAATCTTTATGATGCCACAGAATTTTTAATTGTGACTGCTGTACCGTCACTCAAACCTCACACTTTTCTTTGGATCTAATCTTCTTTACTACCATGTTTGCTTGGCTAAAGCAACCTCACTTCTTCTGTGCACCAGCTGAATGCTCTGAAGGGGCTCTATCTGGTTTGATAATCAGGCATTCAGGCCTTTGGAAAACCTTCAGTGAATATTGCCACTTTCTTCTCCAGCCCACCATTATTTGTCCATTATTTGCTTGCCAAATATAGCAAGAGACCTCCTGTCATGAAAGATACTGCGAGGGCACCCCAGAGTGTTACTGTGCATTTAACAGTGTTATTAATAGAAGTCCGAAGACCGCCCAATATAATCCTATCTGCAAATTGGATATTTCCATGCACAGGACTGATAACTGATGGGCCCTGACACCACGAAGTTCTCGCTATGTAATACCTGCATTAGGATGGAGCGTATTTTCATTAAAATATACATCTCACACAGTGCAGATTCCACACAGGTGATTATCTCGATGCAGACTGCTGCAGATTTGTTTACTATGTTGCAGCAACAACTGCATACTAAGCAGTGGAAAGATCCAAACCGAATCCTGACTTGCAGCCAGCCCTTTCGTTGGCAAGCTATCCACTGCCGTCATGGAGGCTCTCTAACTTCTTGCCTCGAAGCCACACAGCAAACACAGGGCTCCCCGCGACTGTGGGCTGGGAAGGGATGTGTCAGATGCGCAGCACTACTCCTTCCTGAATTCCTTGAGGGGGGTTTGCCAACCAAAGAAAAGGTTCCGAGGGTTTCTCTTTTCCCTTTATTTCACCTTCCTGAGACTGGGAGTCTCATAATAGAGCCCATGCTGAGTTAACCCATGTCAGAGCTCAAGCCACAAGCTGTGAGCCAACAGAGATCATAAACGGAAAGCGCTGTGAAGAGCAAGCTTTTTATTTCCATAGTACATATATAGGATTAACCATTTTAAAGCTGGAACGTATGGATGGCGTGATGTAGCAATGCTTCAACAGTGGCTCTAAAAAACTTGGCAAGCCCAGGTCCTCTTTGCAAAAGTATTTGGGCTTTTAGGATTAGGCTTACTCATGCAGGACAACTTTCTTCTCCTCTCTTTTCCCTGGGTACTCCCCATCCGCTTTATGGGTCCTCTCTACTCTCCTGGGCAGATTTTGATGGGGATGCAGGAGGAAAGTAGAATGCCCCCTCCCCGTATCATTTGTTTTGTTGTACTGATGGATTTTATCGGTACCCTGTCATTCCACAAAATAAATGCTGCTCCAGGAAGCCAAGAATAAAATAATACAAGATTAAAATAATGGAATGATAAATCTCCTAGAATACAATACAATTAAAAACAACAGCAAAAGAAAATAAGCAGCGCACAACCCGACAGTTCTCACTTCGACAACAGCATGCTTGGCCACGGTCACTGATGACCTAGTTCTCCGTTTCATTGTAGGTTGTCTTTATTATTGTTATTTTAGGAAATATTGTTATTTTATGTAATCTTCTCGGAGAGTGTTCAGACTAGTATAGTGGACTATAAGTCGAATAAATAAATAAGAAATAAAATAAGAAATAATGAAACCAGTTCCACCAGTGATAGCGTTTAACTGGATTCACCCACAGATCTCCAGACACTACAGCAAAGCTAGTTGTATGCATGACAAGCACAGATCTACAGTGGGAAATATCAGGAAGCAAAACTGCCAAATAGTTTGGGGAAAAAGCCAAATTCTGTATGTGGAGGTATATTTATTATACATGCTCTGGGCTGTGATGTGCAGATTCTGGTCCATTCATTTATCCTGCAGTGGGAACTATGGAGAACCAAGCTAGCTCCTCTTGACAAAGTTCCATGTTTTCAGCTGCACAGTCCTTTCTTGGATTCCTTTTTTGGTCATAGTACAGTGTGGCAGAGAAAAAGCACCTAGGCTATATATAATCTTTTATATTATCCTAACTTTGTTAATTTGGCCCAGCTAATTGCAGAGTGAATTTTTACACCAAAATTATTCACTATAATGCCTTGTTGGCTTATACTAGTGAAGGTTGGTTTCTTCTACAGCAAGATTTCTAGCTCTCTAACTGCAGCTACCTGCTGGGAGATGACCTTGAAAATGGCATGTTTCTCTGAGCTGTGATAATCAGCCACACTTTGGGGCCATGTACGATGTACGATGAATTGTGTGAGACCACTCCCCGGGCATATCCAGTGGGAATCCTCGCTCCAAAGGATTTTAATGTTCGGACATGCCCCTCAACCTTATTACTCTTTGAAACCTTGCTTCCTCTTTTCTATATGAGGTAACACCCCAAAGAGTGCTCTTAAAATAAAAGGCAAAAATGGGCACCTGAGAATCTTAACTTAAGATGTAATCATATACTCACTTGCCTGGGACTAAGCCCAGGTAAACTTTAATGGGATGACCTCAGAGTAGACATGCATAGAATTGCACAGTTATTCTGAAGCAAACATGAGTTCATTTTTTGCATGTCATACTGGGATTAGGTTATTACATATTTCCTATAGCACACACAAAGAGGAGACTACATGAAAACAGAAGCGAAGAGAATCTTGGTTCCGTCAATTATAAATACTTGATTTTTCTGGTGTTGATTCATTAAATGTCAGGCAATTGTTTTAAGAGCAAGGGTGGAAAATTGAGTACAGTTGACTAATAGCTAATTCTGCTTGCTATCTGTCCCATTCAGAACTACATACCCAATAAATAAGCAATGTCTTGATCATGTGTGCCTTACATGCAATGGACTTGCAAGTATTCTAAGATGATATTGAATATCTGAGCATGGAAGTGAGCATGGAAGCATCAAAGAAATGAGCCTGGAGGACTGACACAAGAGTCTCGTTTGCTTATCAGTAAATGCCATGATATTTATGCAAAATGTATTTACTACTGCTGGACCACATGCTGAGGAATATAGCAGTTTCCATCATGCTGAACATGTGATCTGGTGTCACACACAAATGTAATTGTGGCTAAAGTAATCGGAATTAGAAAAATGTGTGCAGAGAACTAAACCTTTACTCTTTTTTTAAAAGATCCATTATGTTCATGTTCGCCAGCGAGTAGTAGCACGGCTATTTTAAAAAGTAACTCACAGCTCCATCCCAAAGTCCAAAATAAAACCCCAATACCCTATGCTGACTTTTGCAGGAGTAAGCACTATTGAGATGGGTGTGATTTACTTCTGAGCAGACATGTATATTAGGGCATTTTCAGCTATTTGTTCCTTGCAGCCACTCTTCTATGCTGACTTTTACAAGGATCAAGTAACTGAAAATGCCAAGAAATAAATGTTTACTCTGAAATAAATTACATCGCCTTCAATGGCACTCACTTATTCCAGTCCCTCTTCTTTTGCAGGAGGAAGTGCCATTGAGGGTCATGTGAATTATCTTTGAATAGATGCATCTATAGGAAAACTTGCAACTGCTGGAACTTCCCACCCAGCCCTAGAACAGTGCCACAAGTTAAGCACACACTTGCTAATATACTGCTAAAAAAGCCACCTATTAAAAATGTGGTATAACTGGCCTGTAGAAATCTAGGATATTATGGCAGAAATAACACAAGTAAGTCAATTCAACATGGGACAGGCCAATGAGACAGGTGTTACAATGCTGGTAGAAATCAGTAGTGTAGATTCCTGCCCCTGGCCCCAATCCAGGTTGCTTCCAGAAACTTACAGCTAAATGTTGCTGATTATCATTCTTGCCAATAGCACACAAGAAGTTGAATGTCCACAGAATAAAAGCAAATGATGAGCCACTGAGAAGCCAGGAAAGAGTATGGTAGGGTTTTTAAAGTGCCAGGAATGAGTGTCCTTTTTTGGTGAAAAGGTAGGTTCAGATCAAATAAAGAAATAAATCATATGTTATTTGAATTTTGAGGTAACACACAACTAACATTTCTTTTTACTGCCCCCTCCAACTACCATTCCAAGCTTTAAAACTTCTTCCCATTGCCAGCAGTGACCATAAACCATGCATGCACAGAAAGATCTAAGATCCCTCTTCGGAGTTTATTAGTCTAATGTGGTTAATGGAAATCAAGTTTTCAAAATAAACGGGAGACAAAAATAATGTCTGATCCTAATGTGCGCCCCACAGCTTTTGTCAAAACTGACAATTGCAGCATACAGTAGAGGTACCATCTGCCTGCATCAAAATGTGAAGGCTATAGCAGTGGACTCAGTGACAGGAAATCAACTGGAACTCTATGAAATCCAATCCAGATCAAATCCTCCAATCTGCAACATCCCACCAACATAATTACAGCTTAGGAAGAGTTGGGAGCAACTCCACTTGTAATGTGTTGTCAACGTTGGGAATTATCCTGCAGAACATTGTATCAGGAACAGTTGATGCAATAAAACATTAGTTAACAGTAGAAGCAAGATGCGATCCCTTGAAATCACCCCATTCTTCATGCATAATTTGTTTCAGGATGAAGAAACCATTTCTGTTCTAGTGAAGGAAACAACACAATTAGCCTCTAATCTAATGCCGCTCTTGTTGTTGTTGATGTTGTTAGTTGTGCAGTTGCGTCCAACCCATTGCGACCCCATGGACAACATTCCTCCAGGCCTTCCTGTCCTCCACCGTCCCCTGGAGTCCACCTAAGCTCACAAATGCCACTCTTACCTAGGACCAAAAGCACTGAACTCACTGGGACTATTTTTGAGTAGAAATGTATCAGGTTGCACTGTTAAGCACATAAGCACAGCCTACACCAATTTGGTCCCATCCAGATGTTTTGGATTATAACTCTCATTGTTTCTCTCTCATTGTTTCTAGCCATTGATAATGCCGGCTGGGCTAATAGTTGAAATCCAACACAACTGGTGAGAACTAGTTTTGGAAAGGCTGTCATGAACCATCATGACTTTAGGACATACTGAACATGAGGGATGAATTTCAGTGAATACAAGAATAATTCAGAATAAGGAAATGTACTCCAGGAAAAAAAAAACAAAACTAAAAACCCCCCAAAACTTATCTTTCTTCAGAAGAAATTCTGCATTGACCTTAGATTGGAGCAGGACAATTGTTCAAGTACTGATGTTAACAATGTCCCAGTGCTGAAATTAAATCATCATCATTGTCATCAACATCTAAAAATTCCATATTATTATTATTTTTATTTTAGTCCCCCCACTATGGTTACCTTGAAGCATGTTACCTGTTATTAAATGTCAACATGTATTTAGACATTCATTGAAGATTTACATCCCATCACTAGCTGCACTTAAACTGCATGCCTAGGAGAAGCATTTAAATATTTAGCATTGAAACTGATGAATCTGTCAGTTTAGTTTGCCCCCACATTCAATGAAACAACAACAACAGAAGCTCTTTCTGCTCTCTTTATGAATAAATTTGCCAATTTTGCCAAATTTGTCAAAAATTTACCACAAAAAAGAAAGAATAGAACAAAAGAAATTCTCATCCCTTTGCACTTGCCAAATTCATTAGGTGAATTTATTTCCAGCTTGGAACGAATGAGATGTACCTGCCTGCCATGTAGCTGTGAAAAATGAACCTGTCAGAAAATAGAAAATATCAACCCTAATTCAGCACCACAAATATGGTTGAATATCCAGAAATACAAAACCAACACTGAAAATCTTGACACTCAAAGCCTCTGCCTAGACGGAAACTGTTTGTGGTTCACTTTTCCCCCATTCATAATGTTTACCATTTCAAATCCCTTCTGTCCTGTTTAGGAAGAAATTGGGTAATGTCTTATAAAAAGATCCCCAGGGCAAATGAAATTATTTCCACCCCTGATGGAAATAATGCTAGGTAACTCACAAAGAGTTGATAAGTTGAAGTGTGAACTACCAGCTTCCTTTATCAATGAGAGGAATTAACTAAGTTCCCCTTGGCTCTGCTATTCACCACTCCACCCCCAGGAAGGCATTCTTCCAGTCTGTGCAATAGCAACACATGGGGGTGCTTTTGAAAAGTGATTTCCATTCTCTCGTTCAGAGAGACAAAAACACCACGGGAGACTTTCCACCTTCGCAGTGACAGCTCCACAGCCTCCCTACAGCAGGCATTTCAGTGCCGTGGAAGAAATTTCTAAAGGTTCAGTTACTATATTGGACCATTAAGCCTCTAAGGCACCTGAGGAAAGCACAAAAGGATTGTCAATGTCAGGTCTGAAGAAGGAGAAACAAGTCTGAAATATAGGAGAGGATAAAAGGGGACGCCTGTACAGGAATGACATTCTTGGCTAGATAAAAATGCTAGCAGAATGGAGGATAAAGGCAAGATTTGAAAAGCAGCTGTCTCTGACAAAACCCCCACCATGGCTGTATTTTAACTAAAGCCCTGATGAATAATTGTGCTGCCTCCAGAGGGCTTAAGAACCCATGATGGCTACAAGCAGAGCAATGAGAAAACAACACGCACAGAAGTGGCAGGCTAAATGAGGTCTCCAGGTGCTTGTTTTATGTAAGTGCAGCTCAGTGTAAATCGGGGAGGAAGGTAACACGTTTCACCCAAGTTGCTTATCAAAAAATTGCAACTTTCTGTTTGTTCTAGAGAATCCAGCAGAGAGAAGATGTGAGCACAGATAAGGTCACTGATGAAGCGATTCGATGTTTATTAGGTTTTTGAGATGGTTCCTGGGGAATATTTATAATAGGAATGTCTTTTTGAGCTGAGAGATGTGGCAGGAACTAATAACTGATGGTTGTAGGAATTTTTTTTCCTGGACTCAGATATCTTTATTAAGGCAAAATAGTATATACAGCCTCCCACATACAGCTGTCTTGATTTAGCTTGTTTTTTCTTATAAAAATGTATCTGCTGCAGCAATTTCCAGATAGACCTGGAGTTTTTAATGTCTTTGCCTTGCTGTTGTGTCACTGTGATTTACACATGGCTTTTGTTCATACATATGCATTGGCTCAATAACATTCTTCCACATGGGGCAAAATGTAGATGGAAAGCAACAAGTGAAAATAACACAAAATAAAAATGATCGCAAACACTTCCCAGTGTATATAGCGATGATGGAGATACATCGAGTCCTGCCTTCCCCAGCTTGAAACTACAGCTCCCAGCATTGCTGATCATTGGCCATCCTGTCTGTTGGGAACTGAAGTTCAAAATATTTGGAGGACATCAGAATGGGGAAGCTGACCTATGCTTTGAAGATGCACAGAATGGATTGTTCCTAATAGTCCTACTTAGAGTAGATCTATTGAAATGAATGTTACTTACATTAAACTAATACTGTATGCAATCCAGACTCATGTGTCTGAGAGACTGATTAAACCAAGCCGCACTGTCCTTCAGCAAATGCTCTCTGGGTAGCTAGTAGTAGAAAGTTTTTAAGAATGCAAAGACAATAAAAGAAAATGAGCCTGTCTCATAGATGAGGCAGAGCATCAAACAAGGAAGAGGCAGCTGAGATAGTATGAGATGTCTTAAAAGTAAAGTGCAAGGTTTGGGCACCTGGTGTGCAAGTGAAGAAGAGCATGAGCTGCTTTCCTTGGTAAATAACAGGTGGGGTTCACCCATAGTAGGCATAGAAACCACAACATATATGCAAAAGGCTCAATCAATTCCAACCTTCCCCAACCCGGTGCGCTCCAGATGTGGTGCACTGCAATTCTCTACAAGGTGTTTGTCAGATACTTGGTGTCCTGCCCTATTTTCTAGCTACTGAAAGTTTCAACTTCTGCTATTGCAGCAAAAATCAATCTATAGCTTCCAGGCTCAGGAATTCTGTGGCTCCAAATGGGCCAGGTTGTGATTGTGAAATCATATCCCATGTCAGAGTCTTTGCTCTGATTTGCTCATGCATCTTCATCTGCCAACACCCGATCACTTGGTGACTCATACAGAGCCGAATAAATGAACTGCCTCCACTAAAAAGTGAGTGTTTGAGGTAGCCGAATACAAGAGGACTGCTCTTGCTGTCATGTCTGATCAGTGTGGTGTCTCTTTCTTTCTCGTGAGTCACTGGAGTCATCAAATGACAAACACGTATGTCTGAGCTCATCCTTGCCTGCTGCGTCTCAGGCTCGCGTGGACTGCTCTGAATGCAAGGTCAGCTTTCCTGAAGACAGGAAACAAAGCTGGAATTGTTTCCTGCCCCTTCCAAGCAAAGTGCAGCAAAGCTTTCAGAAGACAATTGAACTACATGGTTTTGTAGCTTTACTGGGCCATTTGCAACAGAGATCTGCTCGAGATATGGTTTCTTTCTCAAAGGGAGTGTGTCATCAGATATTTCCTAGAAATAATGACTTCAGTGTGTGCCTCATTTCCCTTTCTTTCAGTGATCGCTGTACAAAGGCTATTAGGGAATTATTCTGGAGCTTGAAAGATACACACTGTTGCACTTCAGAGTCTCTGAAGATGACCAAATGTGCTTTTGTCTTTTCTAATCTCAGCTTTGTTTCAGCAGCCAGGATACTGAATAAGATAATAAGATATTGCGCTCTAAAAATAGTGCCTGTTCTATCTTTATGTCATTTGATATTCCCAAAGGGGAGCTGCTGAATGATTTGCAGGTAACTATTGCTAACTGCTTCACAAGCCAGGAGCGTCTAAAAATTGAATTCCAGCTTATGAAAGATGTGAGATTTATGTCCCTGGGGATCAGCTTTGCTGGATTGTGGCCTGCTGCTCAGAAAGACTCTTTCCCTCCCTCTCTTTCTAAGCAATATGCCAAGGCTCTAGCAAAGTGTCATCTATCCATGGGATAGATCAAATATTCCAGACAAGTCTCCAGGACAATCCAGCTGATATCCTCTTGGCTAAAATGGGCCAAAAGAAAAGATTGGTGATATTGCTTCCTAATGGACTGCACAGATTGCTCTGCAGAGATCAGTAGATGCTGCACAGAGGCACTCAGCACAGATATACCTTAGTCCTATGGAAGTCCCCGCTGGAGCTGGGATCTCTGCCACGCATTGTGTGTGCGTGTGGCATGTTATCCGATGTTGATTGGGGCCTTCCATGCATTGTGTGTGAGGGGCATTGTTGAGGAATATCACTGTGGTTGGTTGGCTTGGCATCATCTTTATATTTGTGTATTTGTTTTTGTGCTGCTGCTGCTGCTCTTACTGGCCTTTGAGCAAGGAAAGTGTAAGAACCCACCTAGTTACATCAGCGTAAACTCTGCTGTAATAATGGCTGTCTCGACTGACCGAAGGATTGCTTGGCTTGTGGTACTCTTGACCTCTAGTAGCTATGCTGTAAAAATATGTCAATATATATTCCCGGTATATAACTTTCCTTCATCATCAGTACTTCTCTCTGGGGATATTCCTTTTCCACAGCAAGATGAAGAGGGAAGAAATTAAAATGAAGTGCCAATGCTTGAAATAAGAAGCATTATTAGTTTTCTAGATTTTAAACTACAGTGAAGTCTAGGATTAGGAACACAGAATTGTGTGCTCCTTTTTAAAGTCATTTTTAACTGGCTCTTTCAAAAAAAAAGTTGGTTCTGCTACAGCAGTTTTGAAAACATTAGAAAATCAATCCAAGAGTACCTCCAAATGCAGACATGTTCAGAAAAATGACCTATGACTATGAAGGCAGTTGAAATTGATCAAATGTAGCAATTCAAACTGAGCAAAAGCTCTGAATAACATGTTCAGCAGCCAGCAAATTTTATTGGAGGTGGCCATCTGTTCTTCCAATAACATCAGTCTTTTAGCTGTCACAAGTATACAGAAAATCCATTTATGTCAACTTTGCATTAAGTTCCAAGAAACAGATTGATAATTAAGAAGTATATGTAATAAATATTAAAAAGCTTTCTAGTACAAAGTGTATCTGTATTATTACCTCCTCCCAAAAAGAGGCAGCCATTGGCATTGTCAAAACAAATAGCTAAGAGAAGCATTCGCTGAATTTTACCTCCAACGGCTAATTGAAGAATGTAATTTTAGCAAAGTCCTGGTTCAACAGACATTGTGCATCCAGTCTGCATGGAACATAATTTTTTTTTCCTGAGATCAATACCAATGCAGTGATACAGTGAGTTGCAAAAGTGAATGTGTAAAACAGGACAATCCAGTTTGTTGTTCCATAGTTGCTTATGAGCCTGTGTGTCATATATGGGAACCCATACTAAGTATTTGTACACCTGGATTGTGGGTCAGTATTTCTGGTCAACCTTACTAATGTTAATATAAAATTATTATATTGTATTAAATATTATCATCTCATCTCATCTCATCTCATCTCATGCTGCTCTGAAGCAGCAAAGCCAACCCTAGATTCTAGAAATGGTTCAGTTGCATGTATTGCTATTCAGCCATAGCTGAATATTTAGCACCTAAAGTGGAAAATGGAGGAAAGTTATCTTCGCATGCTTTGGTTGATCTAAAGTTAGTTTATTCAGACAAGTCCACCAGACAAATATGTTCTTATCAGTTTATAAATCTATGTTTTCTGGTTACATTAATTTCTCATATGAAAATCGATCCGTTATGGGAGGTGCCCTATCAGCTTTAGTGTGTTGTAAGTCAAGTACAATACATTTTGGGAGAGGATCCAAATATAAAGTTTCCAACACTGACAGACAGGAAAGTCTAATCTAAGCAGAAAAAACTAGAATTTAATACAGGTCAACAAAGATGCCTAATGATGCAAAGCAAGATTGGGAAGGCAAAATCCATTTTTTAACAGGGAGTTGCATCATTTCCAAAGATATTTGTGGTGGAATGGAAACCCATTAATTTCAATAAAACAAAGCAATAGATTTCTTGAAAATATTTTATTTGATATTTACTTTTGTTTTAGTTTTGATTTAATAACATTCACAATGAATGAATGAAAGTACAGAGTAACTCAGCTCTTTAAGAATTTGGCATATAGCTTCTCTCCTGTTTCACTTTAGCTAGAAGCAAAGCACACAGAAAGCTAACATGGAGCAAAAGACAGTCAGCAGAAGAATCTGGTAGCAATGAACTCACTGTGAAAAGAAAAATCTCTCTCCTGCCATGTTTCTCACATTCAAATCTTTTCAGCCCAAATAAGGAGGAATTTGGAATTTTGGTAAACTCTTATCCTCTAAGTATGACTAAATCTAGTTCCAATCCCACACAATCACCCATGAGAAAAAGTTAAACTTCTAGGATTGTTTAGCTTAGAAAAAAGGAGAATAGGGAGAGACACAGTAGAAGAGTACAAAATTATGCCTGGTGTGGAGAATGTGAATAAAGAGAGATTGTTTTCCTCTCTTAAAATAGTAGAATCCAGGTCATCTTGTGAGGTTGATGGGAGGAAGATTCAGTACAGATAAAATGAAGTACTTCTTCCCATTGACCACAGAGGAACTATGGAATCCATTTCCACAAAATGTAGTGATGGCCACCAACCAGGACAGCTTTAAAAGGAGATAAAATAAATTTATGCAGAAGCCTTTCAACAATGATTAATCTAGACTGGATAGGCTACCTCCAATGTCAGAGGCAGCATGCCAATGTATACCAGTAGTTCAGGAACATGGACAGCAGGTGGTTGTACTCATGTCCTTTTTTCAGATTCCATCTGGCAGCTGTTTAACCCTGTGTGAACAAAATACTAGATTAGATAGATTGATCAAACCTGACTTTTCTTGTCTTCTTGTCTTCCTTTTTCATATATGAAATAGGATGTAAGGATTTGTGTCCTGTAACAAGGGGTGCACTTAGATGAAGGGAGCTAAAGCCACCTTCTCTGTAGCTCCCTAGATTCTATTCCTGCAGTTAGGGGTGCATGAAAAGTTCAGTTCTGTTCAGAAAGCATGTGCATATGAGCAGAAGAATGCCTTCTCCAAAATATCCATAACTTCTCAATCATGTGCTCAACTCTGATGTTTTTCCAATTCAAGGCCATATGTATCAAAGGCTGGTCTTCCCACACTCTGTCCTTCTAAACATACCAGGGTAAAAGTCTACTAACTGCAGTCTTTACTGTAATAAACTGGCCAAATAGGCTGGCTTCGTGATACAAAAAGGAGTATTGCACAGGTCATTAACCAAAAAAAAAATCAACAAAGTTAGAATACCACCTATTAGAGAAAAAGGACTTAATACTAACAGGCTGGTTCCAAGCGGAATACTTCTCCTCCTTTTGAAACCAAAAAGAGTTAGCTCCATGCTCAAGGAGGTACCTACTGCTTATGGGCCATATGGTGGAAATGTTGGATGTTACTCATTTGGTCTGTCCTTTTGATCTTACCCTGGGCTATGGACATGTTACATCTGACCCCATCTAATGCCACCTTTCCAATGGAGTGTTCCTCAGAATCAGATCTGGATTGCTTCCTACTGTCTCTTGGCTTCTTCTTGGGCCTGCTGGCCTTGGTATTCCAGCTAAGAATTCCAGCCCTGCCTCTTCTTCCAGAGCTGATTCAGATGCTGAGGCAACAATTGTGGTATGCTGCATTTTGGAAGGAGCAGGCCTAGCTCCTCTATCATGTCCTAAAGGGGAAAGTGACTGAAGGGCTCATGAACAAAAATGTTAAACAAAAACAACAAAGACAGAAACATACAACAGGGGAATTAAGAAAAAGACAGGGGGAAAAACTCAGCTCACTCCAAAGCTCAGTCTGAAGAGACTAGCAATTCCCTCACAAAACTTCCACTAAGCCAGTTGGAAATGAACGAAGGAAATAGGAGAAAACATACAACAGGGGAATTAAGAAAAAGACAGGGGGAAAAACTCAACTCACTCCAAAGCTCAGTCTGAAGAGACTAGCAATTCCCTCACAAAACTTCCACTAAGCCAGTTGGAAATAAATGGAGGAAATAGGCAAGAACTCCTTATGGACATGCACACTAGGATGGGGAGGGAGGGTTCCTACCTAAAATTGCTCATCTAGAACTGAGGCTCTGTGTAGACTTCAAACACTTATGTGTGATGCACAGAGACCATAAAGAAGAACTTTAGGACGCCCTATTGCATTCTGTTGTCCATTTAGAAAATTTGTACAGTTATGAAAAGTTGGGAAAATTTGAGCATTTTCTGCAGCTTTCACATTCAACATTATTTTTGTGCAATTTCCTTTTCTGTGCACACCAGAGATCACACCCCTGAATGCAAACAGAGGAGGAACAAACAGCGAGCCAGTATTTGGAGAATTATTGTTATGATTACATTACATTTCTATACTGCCTGTAGTAGAAGCTCTCCGGGAGGTTCACAAAATATAAGTCACCCATCCAGATTTTCACCAGGCCCAACTCTGCTTAGCTTCCAAGATTAGGTGGGATTGTGAACTTCAGGCTAAATGGAAGCTACAGAAAAATCTGAGCAAGCATGAGCATCACTAGCCTGCACATCTCTAGCTGCAGATACTTTTTTCACCAGGTTGGCTCTGATCCTGAATGTAAACTATACTGGGGGGAATAGTGCCTGTAGGGAGGTAAGGAAGAAGGAAGAACTCATTTTCTGAGGGAAGAATTATTCGCTTGTAGGTAGATTAATGCACATAGTTGCCCCAGTCATGTCCAGTTTGCCCCTTAGTCACCACATAACCTTGAACAGCTGATTAACAAAATATCCTGAACATATTGCTGAGCGTAGCCTGATGAGTACCAGGATCCTGTTCCTCAAGTGAAACTGTAAAGGAAACTCTTCTTTTGAGCTATTCACCATGGGGCTGTTGCTTGGCTTTGAACTGCAGCTCTAGCTGTCTCTGCCAGGATTTTTATGGGGGTAATGCCTGAAAGATCAAAGCTGCCACTATTGGGTTGCCACTGTTCCTTCTCCTCTTCAGAGAGGACAAGAAGTGTGGGTGGTTTCTCCCTGAATGGTATTTCTGTCATGTCAGATTCAGCAGCAAAAATAGCTTGGACAGGCAACCAGGGCAGGGTTCTGATCATGGCCAGGACATGTCCTGAATCACATCCTTTCAGTTCCTCCATCCTCCCAATTGCAATAAAATAAAGGAGATGAGATTCAGGGTAAATTGACTCCTCTTTAAATTAATGGGATACATTTGTCATGGTTTACCTGCATCCCACTGATTCAATGGGACTAAAGCATGACTAACTGAGCCCAGGATGTGGGTTTGTAATAGGCCCTATCAACTACCCCGCTCTGCTCAAAGTAGGACTAATGTTAGATACAATCCTATGCATAATTTAGCCCATAATTTCTGTGAGACACTTGGTGATTGCGTGCCAGCTTCAAGCCAAGGCACAACCTCTCCATACCAAAATGGGAGTGCAGACATGCCTTAATATTATGTTGAAATTCTGCAAATAGGCACACATTAAGTGTGCACTCCTATGTACAATTCCATGGGCACACAATGGGCCTTGCATTCTCATAAGATTGTATTATGCAGCTGTAATCTGAAAACTCACTTCCTTGAAATCAATTTGTTTTATTTCCATGGGACTACTCCGAAGGAAAAGTGGATCACAGCAGAAGAAATATGCAGAAAAACAAGGATATCCTGACATGGGGCAAGGGGAGAACAGCAATCTAAAATTTTACCTGCCTTCTAAATCAGGCAAGAAAGCATGTTTTTAATTAGAATTCATATGTCTCCTGAAAACAGTGTCATTGACTGGCCACCCTCTGATGGAAAAATAATTCAACTTGAGGTTTTTAAGGGGTTTTTTTTGGCACCTCTGTTCGGAAGAAGAACTTAATCTGCTGTGAAAACAATGAGACTGGCAAAGATCGCTCTGGGCTCTGCTGCAAGGCAGCTCAACTGATTTCTACCTCTGCACTGTGTAAATATTGCAAGTGGAAGATGGGAAATCCTGACTAAAACCCCAAAGCAGGGGAAAGCTCCACGATTACATCTCTGTCACAGGGGATTGAAAGAAGCAAATCAAAGCAATGTTTCCAGGAGGCTATCCTGTCACTTGGGACTTACAGTAAATATGCCTCAAAAACAGGTTTGGAATTTGAAAGTTGACCAGGAATTTATAGGGAATGACATTTCAGCATTGCACAAAAAATCAATCACACTCTGGGACCGAAAATACATAATCTTTGAACCTTCCCCGCACCCCCATTCTTATTAGACTTGAAAGGCATGCCCATTGATCTAGCAAGAGCAATTTTCTAATAATTAGACGAGCAAGGAAGAGCCTGGGATTTTTAATAAGAGAATTGAGAGGACGGGCTGATCAGTCCTTAGAAGCCAGAGCGATGTAAGATAAAAGAGCAGTTAATGGACTTGCTCACATTATTAAACTAACCTGCAATCAAATTATTTTAATCAAGCTGAAGGCAAAGATGCCTATAAATTTACCCACATGTGTGACCATCATGTCTTCTGTGGCTTTAAGAAAATGACAATGGCACTATATAAACAGGGGTGCTTCCATAGTAGGGGTTGTATTCAATCAGTCTCCCTCTTCTGATGGAAGGTTATTTGATTCAGCAGGGGCATCTGTCAGCTGTTTGGGGATAGTGACGCTTTTCAGAAATTCCTCTCTCCTCTTGTAGCTTCCCAGTCTTGTCCAGAAGGTTGGAGGACCTTGAGGAATAGTGTAGGAGATGGTGAGGATGGGCCGCTGGGTGCCAACTGGGAATCATTGCAAACTGTCCCCTGCCTGTTCTGCTGATCGAAGCTCCACGGAAACAAAAAAGCCCTTAATCAATAGAGGGCCACCAGCTGGATGCAGCCCTTGGTGTTTCTTCTGATATTTTCATATTATTCATATTACATATTATTCATATTACATAATATTAATGTATTTTGTATTTTATTTGATGTTGTAAGCCGCCCCGAGGCCTCGGCAAGGGGCGGCATAGAAATGTTTTAATAAATAAATAAATAAATATTGTCCACTCTTGTTTTACTTGGCATAGACATCATATTGTCACCAAATCATTCCCTATGCCTCTTGGAGTTTCCCTGTGAGTTTTGGGAGCTCACAAAAATCTGTAAAAAAAAAAAAAAAGGAAATGAAATTAGCTATAACCCAGGGAGAGATTACCTTTGAACTACTTTTTAACACTTTTTAAAGATGTGTGGCTTTGATATATGCAGTGGTATTTCAGGCTCTTAAGGTGTATGATCAGAATTCTTTTCAGCACTTCGTACCTCACTTGGTTGATGCCATTCCAGCAGAGTGTTGCTGTCATCCTTTTTAATGGTTTATAAGTTTGGACTAATGCATGCCATGTTGATTACAGGAAAAGACCTTTTAGCACAAATTATGTACACTGTGTGAATGAGGAACTCGGTTGTATGGTGCTTAGGTACTTAGTTGCATTCCCTACCTACTCAAACTGTGTATCATTCATGTAATAGAGCGGCCTGTACATGTTCAAAGACATGCTGTACCTGCCGAAGTGTGGAAAGTTAATTTCATGGGCAGCTTAAAGCAGAAGAGCAAGGACCAGTTAATGATAAAAACACAACATTTTAGGGGACCAAAACCAGCTGTAAATTTCAAACTCCAAAGCAAAAAAGATGAGACCCTCAAGAAAGTCTGCCAAAACAAGAGGAAAATACCTAAACAGAGAACACTAAATTGTACTTACTAAAATTCAAAACAATTAACCATGTCAAAAGAATTCTAAAATGATAATGCAGATCTATTCCACATTGACACAAATTTAAGTTCCTGGTAAGAAAAGACTGGTGACATTTTCCCATAGTGCTCAAAGTCACAATATGGGAGCATCTCAGGAAAAAGTCTTAATTCATATTTAGAGAAGAACTGAAAGTTTAAATAGTTTACTGCACTAAGAAATAAGAAGATTATCAAAAGCTGAGGCCTGGTATAATAATACTATGACCCTTGTTGCAGAAATTGATGAAATGTGATCAACTTAGCACATTTAATATAATCTAGCAATTTTCAAAAGATAATGTTTGGGGATTTAACAAAACCGTTTATTGTGAGTAGGGTGATCACTATTTAGTAGCCCTCCCACAAAAAGAGTAAAAAGGTAAAATGTATTTTGGTAATGTATTACCAAAAACGAAACAGGAGAGGAGAGGAGAGGAGGATAAGTGACAGTGAGAGGAGGCGGACAATGAGGAGGGCAATGGGGAAAGGACATTATGATGGATTTTCAGAAAACATGCATATACTAATATATAAATATACAATAAATATTAAAATTTAAATAGAAATGCAATGTACCTAATCGTAGTTGGCAAAACTTTGACCAGATGGCCTGCCTGCCTGCCCAGTCTGAAGTTCAAGTGCTAAATGTTGATGGACAACTTCAAAGGCCCTGCACTGACTGGCTGATAAGACTTTATCTTAAAGGTGCAACCCCACGTATGCCTAGATGGGGAAAAAGTCCTACAATTCCATTCAGGGAAAGCTGTGAATTGTAGAAAATTTCCCCAACTAGACATGCATAAGATTGCTCTTACATGATCTTGGACTGCACAGCCTTTCAAATAGAGAATGGTCCTCTTTTTTTTTTTTTTTTAAAGGTCACTTGGCTATCACAGTTGTGAGCTCAATTTATATAAAACCCTCCTTTATCTTTTCATTTTCCTTTATCTTTCTTTTCTTCTCTTTGTTTTACAATTTTACTTCATGTAGTTTTTACTATATGCAAAATAATATTGCAAAACACCACTGGCAAAACAAAAAGGATTCAAAATCTAGCTTATACCATGGACATCATGTATGCTGGAACTCCAGACTTACCAGTGTCCATTTCTCCAAAGAACTGGGTGCATTTACAATTTTTATTTGTCAATGTTATTTGCTTTTTGAAGAGGTATTACAACATCCATAAGCAGTCTTTTGCAGTCTGGTGTCCACTGAATGTATTGGTCTCAACTGGGAATGGGAATGGGTAGGAACACTGACTGGGAATTATAGATACTGTAGTCGAGTGCCTCTGGTGGGCAACCAGGTGGGGTGGGCTTTCATGAGGACAGGTCTACCAATTGCTATTAGCCATGAGAGTGAAATGGAAAAATTCTGTTTAAAGGCAGGGTACCAGGAGAAAGCTGTTCCTTCCAGGCCTGACTGGTTTTCCTGCAGCTAAAGACAAAATGCTGGTCCATGGCTCTGATAACATTTGATACACTCATCTTATACATAGGAGGAATATTAGAATGTTCTTTCTCTGGCACTGCAAATGACCAGAGATACTCCCTCGGTCTACACAACCAGTTTTCCAGTTATAGAAGAGTAGAGCAGGTACCCAGGGATGTAGTCAGGTAATTTCAGACTCTGGATCCTGGTCTTACTGGAGCTCTACTCTTTCATAAATATGTATTTGTTGGCGACATACGGTATATGAGGGGGTGTCACACAGAGGTGGGTAAAGACCTGTTCTCTCCGACAGAGGAAGGCAGGACACGCTCCAACGGAGCAAAGCTCAGGGAACCTAGGTTCCATTTAGATGCCAGGAAGCACTTCCTGACAGTCAGGACCCCAGGTGTATGGGATGGGCTTCCCCGGGAGGTGGTTGAGGCCCCATTGGTGAGGGTGTTCAAAGATAGGCTGGACATGCACATGATGGGCATGTTGTGAGAGGAACCGGCTGGAGCTGGAGGTCAGACTAGATGGCCCGGGTGACCCCTTCTGACTCGCTCTGTTTCTCTGTTTCTATGTATTTATGTGACTCAGCTCCAAATGGGGTAAGTCGACCCTGCTGGGTTTGGGGCCCTCCTCCTTATTTGGTTAGGTGGAGCCCTGAGCTTCTGCTCCCAAGTCCCTTCCTGAGGACACTGCTATAGTTATCACCTTTACTGAGGAGCTCCACCTGTGCATTTCTTGTATTTTGGGAGGGGACCATCATGCCTGTTTCCTGATTTGCACGCTCCACTGAAAGATCCTCTGTCCTCCTCTTTGCCAGTGTTTCGGGCTGCATTGGGGAATACGGCATGAATTTATCAATGAATTTATTTTCAAAGTTCAGAGACTTGTGAGTTGTGTGAATGGCATGACACATACTTTGACACTCATTTTGCTAAAATCATAGGAATGCCAGTCAATATTAAACCTGTATAGCAAAGGCCACCCAGCAAGATGGAGTCTCCCTGGTTCTATATCTCATCCTCCGAGGTGCTGTTATTCTGTCAGGTCTTAATTTATTTGAATTATTCACATTAAAATATAAACACAGGATACACTCCACAGAAGACTGTATCTTAGGCAGCTCTGTAAAAATATGTCCATATACTGGAAAAATAAATGCAAATATATTTAGTTCTGTATAAGAAGTGAACAGTTTAAGCAATGGCATTGCGATGATCAAGTTTCACTTGTTATCTTTCAGCAGTTGGCTGTGACATGTTGGATCCACGGTAATTTACCAGAGATATTGTGTATCTTATTGTGACATGTAGGAAAGAAATTACTAAGGGAAGAATGTGAATTTCTGATAAAATGATTAATAAGTCTGCAGGATGTTCCTGCACATTTCAAGTTAACTAGCATCTCTCTACCAGTAGAAGAAATCAAAGGTGTTCATTTTCTCATAAAATATGCATTCTTTTTTATTTTAAAGGAAGAAGCAAATCAATTTTAGTTTGAAAGGCACATTAAAAATGTAAGCTCAAGAGCATGGGATACATTTCACAGAAGATTGCAACTGCTAACAGTTTTTCTCATCTACCAGAAGAAAGCAAATGAAGCCAGCTTGCCTCTGGGGCTTTAAAGAGCGTAACAATTCATCTTAATAATGAAGTTAAAATTAACTGAAGGAAGACACATTTCTTTAAAAAAAAGCAAACCCCACTAACTCTTTCTTTCTCCCTTCGTACATATGGGTTTATTCATTGAATATGGATAAAACTAATATCTTTTGGGTATATTTAAACAAGATGGCAAGATAAGGGTATTGGTTGTGCTGGATCTAGCCAGTGCAGTATGACTAGAAATGAACAGGACATTTTGCTGGATGTTGCAAGGAAGCCGACAGGGGCCAAATCATACCTTGGAACAATGGCAGAGCTGGGCGGGACCTTGCAGCTGACAATGGAGTGGCAGCTGAGGAGGCTATCAGAAGCAAATTCCATGTTATGCCTGCAGTCATGATAATGCGATGCTTTGAGTGGATTTAAAATGAAAAGCTGCATATACTGTTTAAAAAAAAACAGGTTTGGGAAACAGTTTTGTTGCTGTCTTTCCATGATATCGGAAAAGCAGGAGAAGTTCTAAAGCATGGAATGGAGGTAAGAGGACAGGAGAGGGAAGAGGGATGCTAAAGCTGCGTGCCTGTCACAAATGAATCAGACATGTGTTCTTCACCCCTACTCCAAAATCCTTAAGCCCATGGTGGGAAATTCCCTACCTACGGCACTGCTTCAGCTGTAATCCACCAGCGTCCTGCAGGATACATCCCTCAGGGCTTGGGTCCCTGGAAAATTCGACAACCGTACAAAGTGTGGCAGTGTACACTGAGCGGGCCTTCATGATTTCCATATCACCCTGTACTTCTAGAACGGCTGGGTATCCACTTTTACGGAGAACAGTCCATATTCCATCTAAGAGCAGAAAACCTGCAAGTTACATATTCAAACATTTGCTGCTGGACAAATTGAGGACTGAATGGCTTTGAATGATGGACCTAGGTCTATACTCATGAACTATACCAGAGAATATATTTGCATTCTCCCAGCTGGAGTCTGGATGCGAAAGCATCCTTTGCCTGAAATGACAGTGAAAATAATTCTGCACCTCATTGAAGATATCCGAGGCCTTTTTTGAATGGGACCTATACTGGTACTCTAAGTTTATGAAGGAGGTTGTATTCGACATAATTAAATCCTTTAGGAAAAATAAGGTGGTGACATCTAAGACAGAACAATGATGCTGACAATAATGGATTGTGCTGTAAAATTGCACGATAAAAAGCTGGTAGATTCTGCACTTGTCAGGGAGGATTTCTGTCCTATTTTACACCCAGCTCAGAATGTCAACTTTAGCTGCATAATTCAGCTGTCACTCTTATTCTGCTCTTGTGTGTATTTTTTTTTCTGTGTCCATTGTCCTTCATTTTAGAACAAAGCTAAAATAGAGGTCTGACCCTGGGTAGAATTTTAAAACCATATTTTTGCTTTATACTTTGGGATCTATTTTCAGCAACAATGAATATTTGAAAGGATGAAGGAAAAGTCATGAGTTCATCACAGGAAATGTGGCTGCACACAACAGATATTTTCCCACTACCAAAGTAGTTGAGGCAGCAGGAGCTAACACTAAAGCCACAGTCCAGTTCTAAAGAAGCAGCACAGTTGGAAGAATACCAAGAGCACTGGCTGAACCTTCAGTCTGATCCTTCCACATCCTTGAAGTTCTTTAACAGTCTTTAAAGACTGAATAGCCAAGTATTCTGCTCAGCAAAACCTGGAAAAGGACAATGTGGTCCCACTGAGCTTTAGTTGCAGTTGTTAATGCATGTTTGCGTGCACACTGAAACCCATTATATGCTTTCTTACATGGGTTGGGCCATCCTTCTCCAACCTGGAGCCCTCCAGAGGATTTCTGCCACAACATTTCCATGTTGGCTGGGGCTGATGAGAGCTGAACTCCCACACTCTTGCGGGGAGAGGCACTAGGGAGAGGGAGGCTTGGCTGGGGCTTTGGAGTAGTGCTCTGATGAACCCAGCCTCACCGCATACTTCCATCCACAGAAGTGCCCGTCTCTCATGCACAGCCACACCTACCTGAGGTGGCAGATGCAGAATAAGGTGGGAAAGGTGCGACCTGCCAGTGGAAGGTGCCCGGATTCAAACCAGAGGTGCCCAGCATCCTGCTCTATGTATGCCAATGGCAGCTCCCTAGAAGAGTCAGAAACAAAAAAACTGCATGTAGCTATAGCCACTTCCATGACAAGAAGCATCGCTGAACACAGTGGGACTTCCTGGAGAGGCATGAGACCGCAGAGGTAGAAATCTGTATTTTTTAATAAAATGTTCTCTCTCTCTCGGTGCATGCAAGTGTAGGTTTTGTATTTACTTTTTTAAAAAGAAAAATGCATTAATGTGGAAAAGGGACTGAACAGATGTATGGATTTATAAGTGACATGGACCACAAATAGGCCAATTTGCCTAGCCATAGGTTCTGAAATATGCTGTTTGTGTATTGGTATCTGGCAATCCCTTCCTAAAACATTTCCTTGTAAATATGCCCCTGATTTCGGTGTTTGGGGAATATATAGAATGCCATATATTGCCTTTAAAAAGTTTTGAACATCATACTGAAACTTCATAATGTGTTCATATGGGATATTCCTACCTGCATTTAGGAGTAACATCTTGAAAAATCATCTATATCCCATTGGCATATAACTAGAAGATCTGTAATAAAAATGCAGAAAGGTCAGGAAGATGTAACCTGAAATGTAGAGCTTTGCGGTTCAGTGTTTGGAAAGCTAGATAGGAGAGCCACAAGAAAAGCGATGTACTCATTCCAAATTGAACCAAGTACAATAAAGTATGTCCATGTACTTTGGATTCATACTGGGCACCAGAGGACCCATCAGGTAGAAAACTCACTACAAGGCAATTTTTACTTTCAGTTTGCCTATGAACATTAAAGTTTTCACATATATTACCATATCATGGAAATTGTCTCATCACTTCACTGCCATCAGGTCACTAAATCTCATACAAGCTGAGGCTGTAACATATCTTAGGAAGATTGTTTCCCATTCCGAAATTAAGTGTCTGCAGCTTAGCAGAAAATGGCATTGACTCAGTTTTATTGTTAGCAGAGTAACATGTCCTTGGCCAGGGATAGCAAGTATTGGTTACAGATATTCATTCTGTATCTTTCACAGATGAAGATATGTGCCATTTCCACAGCTCTGTCTTTCTTAGAAACAAACACACTCAGTGAAAATAGAACTAGCCAACCCCAGTCCTGGTTGTAGCTGGGTGGTAGTAAAAACTTAGCCCTGGTTTGTTAATCCCGAGAAATGTGCCACTGGAGCATGGAATTACCAGGCATTCCAGAATCCTAAAAATGGCACAATTCCCTTATTCCATTTATAGCAGCATAATGGGCTCCACAGAGGGAATTGCATTGTTTCCCAGTAAAGGAGGTGAAGGGTGGAAATTGCTTCCTGCACTCTTGTATTCTGTATAGAAAGCCCATAACTCAGATTTAAAAAACTATATTTCAAAACCATATTGGAAAAAATAACATTTGTTTGTTTCCTGCTCACAGATGATTCCTGAAATCAACAACAAAAAATATTACAAATTGTCCTTGATATTTCATTTGCAGAGGAAAATTTGTTGAGCTCTCTATAAAACTGCTTGAATGGTTTCATCACAAAGGCACAAATAAATGATTAAAGTTTATCAGGCTTAAAAATGTGATGCATGTTTTTTCAATTGAAACACATTTTCTATTAACCATTCTGAATGAAACAAAGTGTTGCATTTTCTTCTGGAACAATTACATTTTATGTTAGTCAGATACCAACATAAACCCTATAGTAATGCAAAGTTGACTCTACCACCTCTGAGTAAGGTGAACCCAGCTTGATCTTAGGGATGATGAACAAATCATACACATAACACTCCAAGTATGCACACATTTAACATATCTAATACTAAAATACTCACTTTATGCTCATTTTGGTACTTTATTTGAGATCAGAACTGCAGTTCAAAATTCAGAGAATTGGAAAGTGAAGTCCAATTTGCTCATTTAGTTTGGAAGCTGCAGACCAGATGATCTCATAAAGACTGAATCCCTCAAAAATCCCTGATTTATCTACACTATTATTCTGGGAAATCATAGAAAAAGGTGAATCATATTAACATGAATGGCCATTAGCATAATCTAGCATGGGTGGCCTTGGTTTGTCTCCTCTCCCTTCTAAGAAAAGAAATCCGATTCCTTGCCTATCCCAACATTCAATCTTCTCCTGCTACCAAAATATCTTGAGCTGTCAGACAAAGCAAACAATACTTGAAGAGCTTCAGTGCATCAGCCTCTGAAGAAAGTGAAGGATCTTTTGCCACAACTCCTAATTCGTGAAAAGGATTTGTGTATATAACGGTACTTTTTCACATCTCCTCTCTAATGCAGCCAAGCTGTCATCAAAAACAGAAACATGAAACTATAATAAATCAACAAAACAGAAAAAGCACAGGAAAACATGCCAGATCATATCTTCTCTGTGGTTGTCAGGATTTGCTTAGGGCCAGCAGACCTTACAACCTCTGAACCTAAGCCTGCTTCTGATATGGTACACATGATATATAATCCAGTATAGATGTGGGCAGTTGCCAGCCACAGGAGCTCATTTCTGTTCAACTTCTCAGCTAATTGTAGGTGAAAGGAGGGGCAGCGAAAGATCTGAAGAGTGAAACATCTTTTCAAACACAGCTATAAGATGCAGCCTTGAGCCAGGTTCCAATTTATTGCCTGACTTTCCTTTCATGAGATCCAAGAATTAATGGAGAAGGGTTGTTGAGGGGTGAAGTTCTGCTTGCAAGAGGGCCGAGCAGCAGTACTCTGGTTTGATCGTTTATGAGCCCAATTCAGTTGTTGGAAGTGAGTGATTGTTGGAATGAGTCTGGAAATGAGTCTGGAAACCAGTTTATAAGCTGATATTCAGGCAAAGCAGTCTGTGTGGTGTCTGCGACTTTTATTGCCTAGAACCCTCTCTAAGCTTCAGTTGTGCTTGCTTGCCAGATTGTTATTTCAGCTGAATTTGTGTTGTTCATGAAAGCTCCAAACTCTGAGCGAGGGATGTGTGAGGAATGCATTTGGGAGTGGGAATTCCTGGGCTTGCTTCCCTGAACTCTGGCCCACTTTCTCATGGTCCTGAGTCCAACTTCCTGGCAATCATAGGTCCCATGAGGGAATTTCTCTGCCACTCCAGAACTCTGCTTGTCTGATCTTTCCTTGCTGGAACCATTCTGTCTCGAATTCTCTGGAATGTTATCATGATCTTTGTCCCTGCTCTTGCTTTGTAAAACTCCCAACACAGAAACTGCCATTGGATTGATCTCTGACAAGGGTACAGTCATTAGTCTTACTCTTGAACCAAGATCTGCCAGGGGTCCTTTACACTAGAAATCCCAAAGGGGAATCCTTTCCCCTGCTCAAGATTCCTTCTTGCCAAGTTAATTCCTGAAACTTTGGACTTAGTTTGGCTAAGAGCCAATGTAGGATCCTGAAATATGGAAATTTTCTAGTAAGCCAAGAATCTTTCTTGTTGGGACTTATTCCTTTGTTGTTGGTGCCTGAGTTAACTTAGGGGGCTCTATATGCAAAAATCTAGCATCTATGATTATTCCTACCACCCAGGGCTGCTTTCATTAGTTAATTCTTGAATCACAGGGCTTGGACCCAAGTAATATGCAAGATCTGGAAACATGGAACTTCACCAATAAGAAAGGACTCTGCCTCGTGGTTTATTCCTGTATCCTCAAAACAAAGTCATCCTGGGACTCCCATTCAAAGACATCCTGAATTTGGGAATGTCTCTAAATTTCATGAAGCTTCAGCTGTGGCTCTTCTATAATCAATTCTGTGGCTCTTCTGCAATTAGGTCAATAACCTAACTTTGGGTTTGTAGATCTGAATTTCTAAGTACCTTGAGTTCTCATTGTCACCCAAAGATTATGTCTCTAACAATAAATATGCACCCACTTCTGTATTATTCCTTAATCTAACACCTGATGCTGTAAGCCCTGAGACACTGTAAAGGGTGGGATACAGAAAAATTTAAATATAAATAAGCAAATGAGCTCTTAATTTAATTCATTTATAACTTCTAAAGTTAAATGTCATGACTTCCCAAGTGTGTCCACAACAAGTTTGGGGTGATCAGATATGGCCTCACCAGTTGTGGTACTGGAGTAGAGGTTGCTGTTGTGTGTTTTTGTCTAGAGTTCCAAGGAAAGATGCCTGTTAAGGCTGTAGGGAAAAAGGGGCTAGCAATCTGCTGAAGTTCCCTTCCTGTGTCTTCTAGAATACAATGGTTTGTACAATGTGCTCTCTTTTGTGCAAAGTACCCTTTCTCTCTATCTCATCACCAGCATTCTCCCTTCTGCACTCTACCTGTGAGCATGTGGAAAGTGCTTTCTAAGCTGAACTAATCTCTCCCTGTGAGGCATGCATATGACGGTACTCACGTGCTGGGACTGGGTCCTAAGTTGCACCATCTTATACTCCATCATGGCCACCTAGGCAGGGCAGAAAGTAGTGCAGGAGTGATTTCTCCCCCACCCAAACTCTTGACATGAATGGGAAGATCCGCTTGGTGTAAGGTCCTGCCATCATTAGGGGCATGTTCTTGCTCCAAAGAGCAAGGATTAGGCATGGATTTGGCATGTCTGCATCTCCTCCATCCTGCCCACATATCTGCCACCAAGACAGGTAAAACAGCATAAGCATAGCATTGCCCAACAATGTCCAAAACTAAAATGTCAAATCTTGAAGTTTTACAGTATAATATAAAATGCCTTTCACAAAAAATATCACAATGAAATCCTCTGAGTATTATGTATAAACAGACATGCAAGGTAGCAGGATAAATACTTCTATGCCTCATGCATTTTAAGAGAAATCATTATCCCTGAAGTCTGGTCAGACAGCACAGAATGGACTAGTCATTCTTCCAGTCAGTTACCGTCCCTCGAAAGCTGTTGCTGCTGCTGTTGCTTCTTTGCTTTTCTCTCTCTCCTTGGATCAGCCATACTGCCAAAGCACACACAACTTCATATCTCCCATGTTAAAGAACTTCCATAAATAGAAGTTATTTGTAAATAATTTTTAAAGATGTTGTTGTTTATACAAAGAAGACTGCAGTCATAAACAGAATAGTCTTTATGTCACTCAAGCATATTAACTTGAGATTCAATTTTGATTCCACACAGACATTTTAAAGTACCTCTCCGAAATCAGTGTATTTAGATCTGATTCTTCAATATACATAAAACTTCAGCTTCATTTCAGAGAATATTACATTAAAATATATTTTTGATGTCCATGTATTCATTTTATTTCCTCAAACTGTGAATAAGCATCAGTGTCATTCCAAGAGTCCTTGATCATGCAAATGGACAATTTCCTATCTTTGGCCTGAAAGTCCTAGGATTTTTCACTGACTTTTTAATTGGTAAGTAAGGGCTTATTTCTAACAATAGATATATATAACCCCACTATCGTCAGCATAATTCTATTTCATTTTATAATTACAATTATCCACCTTACTGTTGAAAAGAAAAAAAGAGTCTGGAAATAGCTCTTTTAATAAATAATACATTCTAAAGAAGTACATGACTCTGATCCAGAGGAAGCTGTGTTTGATCTGACCAAAATTTAGGAGCTCAGTGTACACACTTTCCTAGTCAAGAAGCTCAGCTACTTACAAGATTCCAAAGCTCACTGAATATCAGATTCTGTTGATAGTTATCTCAGTTCAGTATCTGCATCATGGCCACTCAAAGGAGGAGGAAGAAGAGGGGGAGGAAGAGGAAGGGCAGGGAGGCATAAAACGCATCACCGAAAAATAGGACTAATGTGGATAATGATTTCTATAACATTTTCACATTTTAATGTATATTTATAGATAAAAGTTTGGAAATAATCATAATTTAAATAGTAAAACAATGCATCTAGCAAGTGGCCCATGTGCTTGACTACTGAATCTGCTGTCAGGTGCTAACTCTTGTTGCTCAACAGATTTTATAGTTCTTTACCTTTAAACTGTACTTCAGCTGGATAGTCCTTCAAATATTCTGTAAAAAGAGAACATCTGCCCACTGCAGCCCTCTATGACACCGCAATAGCTTTCTACACTGTCCTATGGAAATTTTCCTGGCAGCAGTGGCTAGGTGAAGAAAGACGCCCCCTGTGGCTTTATTTATTTATTTATATTACATTTGTATACAGCCGCATAGCCCCTGGGGCTCTCTGAGCAGTTAAAAAAAGCATAGAATTATACAGCTGGCAGATGCCTAAAAGGCCATTGGGTCCAACCTCCTGTTCAATGCCGGACTCATGTCTCCCATCCAGATTCTAAACAGGCCTGACCCTGCTTAGTTTCTGAGCTTAGGGAAGATCAGGCACTTCCAGCTATACAGAAGCATTTACCCCTGGGACAGTATTCTGTGTACCAAGTCCCTGGGAAAATGTAGGTTCTTGAGCATCCTGGGACTTGGATACAGCTGGTGCTCTGGAGGAAGGGGAGAAGCAGCAGGGGTCGCCCCAGTGCTTTTGATGCCATCAGCAGTGTGAAGAGACCTGAAGCTTGAAGTGGGCTAAATGTTAAAACCAACTTATTCTGGCCCAATCCAAATCAAGCTTAAATTAGTACATTTACAATGTATCCCTCCTGAACTAGTCTGGGGAAGCCTTCTTGTCAATCGTGTTTATGTCAAATGATTTAACCTTGCTTGCTTGCTTGCTTGTTCTGTTTTTCAAACAGTGGATGGGGCAGAAAATATTTGTCTGGACTGTACCACTTTGGACATCAGGGAGGCACTCACATGACTCAGTCCTCCATTGACAGAATAAAAGTTCACACACAGATCAAAATAACAAGTCATGGAAAAAGTAAGCCTGATAGCTAGTAAATATATGTAAGAAAACTTCTGTAAGAGGGGCATTCAGTCTTATGAGTACCCAACTGAAATCTGTAAGGGTAAAATCCAAACAAATTTATAATTTATCCCATTGATTTCAAGCTGAAGAGAAAGTGACTAGTTAAGGCCTTGAACATTAAGCCATTCTATGCATGAACATTATGTATGAACATTCTGTGTATGAACATTAAGCCATTCCTTCTGGTGAAGATCAGGATAGGGACAAGGTGACTGTGTTACACCAAGTACTGGACTCAATAATCAAGAGATATTTCAATTAGGAGCTAAGTGTGAATGGTTCCCAGTGTCCAGCACAAGCATTACATATTGCCAGAAATACTTGTTAGGCTTAATTGCTGTGGGAAACCTGCTAGACTTCAGTGAAGGCCCAAGATCATAAGCTCCCAGGTACTGTGAATTTTTCACCTCATCCTTGAAACAGGGATGCTTGCACATCCTTTTGCTGGAGTTAATTGGGATAGTCAGGCCTTTAGTTAACCCTTCTTCCCTTGTTTCTCACAAAAGAGGACTAGTTTGTGTATAGTGACAACCTCTGAAAAGGAAGACAAAAAGGATTGTATAAAATCCATGCCAAGCGTGTTGCTCCCTGGCTTTCCACTTGGAATCAGGAATCTACAAGTTGTCCCAAGTAACCAGTGCCCCAAAGGCAAGGTTTGTCACATCAGGAAGCCCTTGGAATAAAGGATGTTTTATTTTGCTTGTTTGCACCTATATTTCATTCCATAGGTATCTGATAAACTGTACATCATCTTTGACACATGTAGTTTTGCATCTTCCTAATTATTCTCAAATCTGAAGGGAAATACTTTGGCTGGACCAGCCTCCTGGGCTTAAATCACACCATGAAGTCACCCTAAGATCTTAAAAGCCTGATAAACTGGCTAAGCACCGAGTGGTACTATAGGAAGAGCTCTGACATCAGAAGAATGCTGTACCCAGGAGCTAGACCTATCTGCAGGTAAATCTGCCAGGTGGAAGTTCAGACCATTTGGCATGATATTTTGCTGACATGCGAAGACTTGTGTCAGCAAAAGCATCTCATGAGTCCTTAAGAACTGCCAGTAAGCAATCTTACTTACCCAGTTATTTAATTGTTCATCTTCTCTATGGTCCATTGAATTGAATGTATTTGTCCATGGCACAGAGCCTATTATATATTATAATGCTTCATAAATAAAAGAATGAAGAATACAAAATGCCAGTAAAAGCAAATGAAACAATGACACATTTACAAAGGTTTGTAGGAGATCATCTCCTTTATAATCCACTGTTGATATCTTTAAAAAAATGAGATACGTTTTCTGTTTTGCTGCTGCAAAGAAAGCAACCTTGTTTGCGATGGCATTACCCTAACTGGATCATGGAACAAACAATGTCTTCCAGAGGCCATGATGCTCTTATCTTCAAAAGATCCTCTGAAAGCAAGCCGTGACTTCCTTATCTAGGTGACATTGTAACAGGTGTTGCACTACATGTTTTACTTCCCCAGTGCTACAAAAACACCACCACTGTGCATAGGGGATCTTTTCATATATTCCCTCCACATATGGAGAGGTCATTGCTTGAAAATCAAAGGCAATTAACTCCATCCTAAGGGCAACAAAATTCAACCCCTGAAGGCACCACTGAAAGTATTGTGCTTTCATGTAAAGTTTAAACCATGATGAAAATGCTTCAAATTGGCTGGCCATGTGCAATTTGGCAACAATTTGCTTCAAAGGGCATGGGTCTAATGAACAATATCAACCAATAATGGGCAACCATGACAAAGAGAAAGGAACCCCAATGGTCTCAACTACAGACTCCCCTCCCAGATCTCAGCCCTATACAAGAATTGAGGGTTATACCAGCTTGTTTGAACAGGTTTTCCTGATAAAGTATATCATGGAGCCTCCTGTAAGAATTCCAAAGGTAGAATTATGCACTGTTGTCCTCCAGGATGAGAGTCTTGCTGCCTCTGTACATTTTTCCAACTGCCTCTAGAAGAGAAGTGTATTCCCAAGTACTTTTAACTGGAATATTGTACAATCATATGTTCATCTTGCAAGACATTTATGAAGGTGCTTCCTCCCTGAAAATGTGATTACTTTATTTTGAAGAAATGTATAGCCAAGTCCCGCAAGCTACAGACCTTGCCTAGCTTGTTTCAAAGCTTCTTAGACCTACTTGGGTGATGGATAGAAGCACCATGCCATCAGCATACAACAGCTGGATCTTTCAATTTCCACTGATGCAGGAAAACAATCCATAGATCATAAATCAAAGTCATGTGTAGAAAAGTTGAACAGGAAAGGATTCAGTTAGCAAGCCTTTCCTAATGTCTCTTACTAGAGAAGGAACCCGAGAAACCAATATGCAATCTAAATTCAGTATAAGAATAAGTTTCCAAACCAGAAACAACACATATTTATGTATTCATTAATTTATTTAATGTCTATATCACCCAACAGTCAAAGCTCTGTATCTGTATTAATATTTAATATTAATTAATATTTGTCTGTTTCAATGTGTGACAATTTTCCCCATAAACAATATCTATCCAGTAAATCAAACATTGAAGTAAAGCTTCAAAGGCCACATACAAGCCTCCTCCCAGTCTGATCAGACTTCTCTGGATAAAGTACATATCCACAGAACATTGATAGGTTGTGGATTCCTAGGTCAAATCTGGCTTGTTCATCCACAAGCGTTTTTCTTTTGTCCACCAAAGCTTCAAGCTTATTCAACAAAACCCTTCTGTAAACATTATCCTGAAGGCTGAGTGACCTGTAACATTTGTGATCAAGCTTTCACCCTTTTTATAAAATGGAACTATCCTTCTAAGCCACCAATCAAAAGGGATAATTTCTAGTTAACAACTTGGTCAAAACTAGGACCCACCAGGAAGAATTAAGTATAAATATCTCAGGATGGACCAGGTCTCTCCCAGGAGTTTTAGCCATTCTCATTCTTTTCACTGCATAACTAATCTTCTCTAAAGAGAAGGTCTTCACCAAATGAATCCTTCACAGCTGGCACGGGGTCTTGGAAACTGGTCACAAAATATTACTGCCATTTAAGAACAGGGATCTGAGTTTCTAAATGTAGCTTGGGGATGTGGAAGCCTAAATAGACCATCTTCCAAAATTTGCCATCATCTTTTTGTCTCATGGCCATATCCAAGTTCATCTACTTTTATCAAATAAATCACACACACATGAGGTCTTACATAATTAACTTAGATGTTCTGATCCAGGCCTTTTAGCACTGCAAACCAACTCAAGTAATATTTTTTTCGTAGACCTATATTTCCCATTATATCAACTCACATTTGGCATGCAGGGCCTGTGAAAGGTCTGAGTGCACTGAGCAGGGTTTCAGTTGATCTGTGGCTTTTGGTAATCACCATCACCTCTGAATTAGCTGAAAGAAATCTATTTCTTAGCACCTGCAAGACAGAGCCATGCAGCAAAGCTCAGGTCTGTGCTTAAGTCCTCAGACCATTTAAGCGCTCTGTTACCAAAAATGACCATATCAAACAGAAATATGCATTTATTCTGATTTGAGCTAGTTACCCGGTAAATAAACATCTTAACAAGATAATGATTACTCTCCGGTTGATTTTGTACTGACCCTCCCTCCCCAATATTAGGAGAAAATATTCCAGTGCTACCAGCATTTTCTTCACCAACCCCTGCATTGCTAGGGTTGTTTCTATTCTTTCTCTTTTTGGGTTCTTGTTCCTCCAGTTTTCCATGCCCAAGTCTTTATGTTTCAGAGGACAAACTGCACTATTTGATGAAAGCACCCTATTTCTCCCCTTAATCTGGAGGCCCAAATCTTCCATTGGGCCCAAATCGTCAGCTGCCTTAATGGCAATGGTTAAACCAGCAGTCTGCAGAGAAACCTTATTACCAGTATCATTTCTGCTAGGGGGAAAAAATACCTCTTTCCACATGAACTTCAGTGGTGTAGCTTGACCGTCTTCCTTTCTTAAGCTAATGAAGTATATGGGAGTTTAAAAAGTGAAAAAAGTCCCTGCCTTTCCAACTAAAATATGTTTTCTATTAGTAGAGAGTTGCCTCAAAAGAAAGAGGAAATCCTAAAACATGCTTGTAGAACCCCAACGAAATGTATTTTCAGAGCAAAGCCTCATGTTATGAACTGGAATGCATTGATTTAAAAAAACACACACTTCAGTTGAAGAGCTTTCTTACCTCCAAACACACTGAGTTTCACCTCATTTTCAACCAACTTTGCTTTGCACCTATTCTTTTTGATCTCTATCACAGCATTTTCACATAGCCACTTAGACACTGGGCAGGGGAAGGGTGAAATTCTACCCAAATGGATTTTTTCCCCAAACTCAGATTGGTCTTATCTATTTATCAGGATAACATGCACAAGTTCAATGAGTTCCCCAATCGCTGGTCAGCTACATTAAGTAGTCCTTTTCAGAAGTACAATCAAAACATGCTATTTTTCTAGTGTGCTGTACTGATTAGAATACTAAGAATTCAGTACGCTTTTTCCATGTTATGATCTTCCTTTTGTCCCGATGACATTTTTAAAAATCAGATTATTCTTCATCTTCAATAAATCACAAAACAGGAGATCTTACTGGTTTGTTCCTTTCTAGCATGCATGGATACATTTTTCAAAAAAACGCACATATTTGGTTTTTACTCACATCTGGCCTTAGAGCTTTCAGCTGGAGAATAAAATCCTTCTATTAATGAGTAAGCAGTGCAAATTTTAAGAGAGTATATGGAGCAATTTGATAAGAGAGAAGGAAGAAACCCTGCTTTCATTCTCTGATGGTCTATCTTCTTTGACAGATTCATGTTACTTTTTAAAATTCTTTTTTTAAAGATCTGCTTCTTAGGATAAATTCTTGGGATGCTTTTCAATTTGTCTTGCGTCAAGGGGAGGGAAGCATGTAGGTCACCAAAAATTTTACAAATTAACAAGAGCGTTTTCTCTAAGTTTCAACCATGACCTACTTGTGAAACATCTTAGGACTACTTACATACAAATATTTTTATTGACTGTTTCAGTGAGTCCACACATCACAGCCAACCACCCTGAGAATAAGCCATCATAGGTCGGTTCTTGGCTCACAAACCCAACAGACAATCAGGAATTCTGTGGTTTGACATGGCTTCCACCCCGGTGCCACCTCCCTCAGCTCACATGCCAGCTTCTCACAGGTATCTCACATACTTTGCTGCACACTTCCTACGCCAGCAATTTTTCTGCCCCAGGCCACTGGAGCTGCCAACCTCTGAGCGACTACCTCTTCCCACACATCATTTCAGGAGTAGAAGTAAATTTTGGGCCCTTGTGAATGCAGTAACCCATTTTTTCCCTGAGGCCTTGCACAAGTATACAAGGGTACCTGTCCACTACCCACCAAGAACACTGATGCCCTCCTCTTGTCCATACCTTTGTCCATTTCAGCCTCCATTTCAGGATTCCCTCGCTAGTGAACATTGTTTCTTTTAAAGGGCAGCTTCACCTACTCCCAAAGTAACACCGTTCCAGCAGCTGCTGGAAAATTTCAGCACCGCCCCACCACTTGCCACCACTGCCACTTTCTGCTTACCTGCTCACCACTTCTGCCCCTCCTCTGTATTGTTCACAGCCAGATAAACAGATGGCTTCCTGTAGGAAAAGACAAATATCAACAACCTAAGATATGCAGATGATACCACTCTAATGGCAGAAAGTGAAGAGGAACTAAAGAGCCTCTTGATGCGGGTGAAGGAGGAGAGTGCAAAAGTTGGCTTGAAACTCAACACTAAGAAAACTAAGACCATGGCATCCGGTCCTCTCACTTCCGGGCAAATAGATGGGGAAGAAATGGAGGTAGTGACAGATTTTATTTTCCTGGGCTCCAAGATCACCGCAGGCAGGGACTGCAGCCAAGAAATTAAAAGACGCTTGCTCCTTGGGAGGAAAGCTATGGCAAATCTAGATAGCATACTAAAAAGCAGAGACATCATCCTGCCAACAAAAGTGCGTACAGCCAAGCTATGGTTTTCCCAGTTGCAATGTATGGCTGTGAAATTTGGACCATAAGGAATGTTGAGCACTGAAGAATTGAGGCCTTTGAATTGTGGTGCTGGAGGAGACACCTGCAAGTCCCTTGGACTGCAAGGCAATCAAACCGGTCTGTCCGAAAGGAGATCAACCCTGACTGCTCTTGAGAAGGCCAGATCCTGAAGATGAAACTCAAATACTTAGGCCACCTAATGAGAAGGAAGGACTCCCTGGAGAAGAGCCTAATGCTGGGAACAATAGATGGCAAAAGAAGAAGGGGATGGCAGAGAATGAGGTGGCTAGATGGAGTCACTGAAGCAGTTGGTGTGAGCTTAAGTGGACTCCAGGGGATGGTGAAGGACAGGAATGCCTGGAGGAATGTTGTCCATGGGGTCATGATGGGCAGGCACAACTTCGCGACTAACAACAACAGCAGGAAAAGACATTAGAAGAGGCTGTATTTCATCTCCCTTTCTGTTCAATCTGCATGCAGAACATATTTTAAGGAAAGTTGGCTTAGGATCAGAGGAAGGAGTGACCAGTAGAAGAAGAAACAGCAAGCATTTAAGAATATGGAAACATGGATGGCCTGCACAGGTATTCTGTCTATGGCTCCATGTTTCCTACCTTGTAATACCCAAGCTAGACTGTGCTCTGCATATGCTAATAGTCAATTGAATTCCAGTTTTTAACTGACAGCAAACAAAGCTAAAGACATATATGCAGTAACTGACAAATTATTTTTAAGTTTATTCTGAATGTTAAATAGGCTAAGAAACTTAAATACTGTTGCCAAATATTATGAGCATTTTGTTTCTTGCTTCAGTTTCCAATGTGTCAAATGCACAAAAGGTCATGTTTAAAAGTCATCAGATACAGCAGGTTTACATCAGCAGGTTACAATTTCCTCCAAACACACACACACTCCTTTCCCTCTGAAAAGAACAGCCTGCTTGTGAGTTAACCAAATGTTAATGTCACAGGACTGTGTGAACCAAGGGAAAAATTTGGGAGGCCAGAACCTAGACTTGGAATGAATCATTAACATTTTAAAATAGAATAATATAATATTTGCAAGAATAAATTAGCATTAGTCATAGACAGGAAATCAAACCTAGGGCAGATCAAATCAGTATGGAGTTCGAAGTCATCATGCCCTTGTGGAAAATGTTTTGAAACTAGCCCCACAGAGATGAAATGTCAGGACTGTTACAAACAAGCTTTCTGCAGTATGTCACACTGTAATCAGGTTTTAAACTAGTATAATTTGCAAACTGAATATAAAGTGCTGCCTATTAGTAGATAAGAATTCAGTTTTGTAAATGGTTCTTTGCTTTCTTTTGTATTATCTGTTTCCAGGTTCCTTTCTTTTGCTGCGGGCACCATCAAGATGGAAAGATGCAAACACAGAAGATGAAAGGAACCCCTGAGAATACAACTTTTGTCTTAAGAAGTCAAATCCTGTAAAACAGACCTAGTCTGAGCATTCCATAAAAGCAGGGCTGCATGCATGAGCATCACTTGTGCCTCTAATAACCTGTGTCTGAAAGACAAACCAATCTCACCTTTGACTAGATTTATGTGCAAAGATAATGCTGAAGCCCATGCTCTGCTCACAGGAGCAATTCACAAATGCTTTTTGGGGGTGGGGTGCTTTATCAACAGGGAACCAGAAGCACAAGCGACTCTCATGTCTGATTTCTGCTTGTACATAATAACCAACTCATCACTAAGTCAAAGCTATCTCATTTATTTTACGCTAATTCCAGCTGTACTGATTACATTCTTAGAACTTCGCAAAAGCGACCATATCAGTGATAACACATTTAGAGGATTAATCTGGGAGATCCATTCATACCAGTGGTCCATGATTTCCACTTATGTTTTCTCTTTAGCAAATATGCCAAGAAAGAGAGTTATATCCCACGGGATGTATCCAATACTACTTTAACCCAAGTCCCATTAATTTCAATGGGTTTGTTCTAAGTAGGTTTGTTCTGACACTGGTTGCAATCCATACAGTGTCATTTTCTTGGCGCCATCTATTTGATAAGATTTACTAAACCACTGTGATGCTTTATAAAATGTATTCTGTAAAAGCATGACCACTGGGGATACTTCACACCAACGCCCAAAAATATCAGCATTAATGGGTGCCACTGTTATCACCAGAGAGGTTCACACTAGAATGAGAGAACGAAGTTAAGCAGGACTCTTAGGCAAATAGTCCCTTGTTGACTTAGCTGGTATCGAGCCATCGACGCAGGTTGCATTCTAATCTCCCAGCTCTTTTGTCTTGGCTTGTGGCCTGCAAAGATGTTATGTGCGCTCACATATGGCGATAAACTATCCCACCAAATGCTGCCAGCTCTGCCCTTGAAACAAAACCCATGGCATGCTTTGACTTTGTTACAAAATGCCGGAGTCCACACACAGCTCCGTGGTGGCAGCAGAGCTCTGGCAGCGCTCAGCATTCCAATAAAGGGAATATAGATAATTCATCAGTAGTGACTAAAGCTGATTAGCCATTGGGCAGCAGGCCACAGCAGTCTATTCTGGGAAATTCCCAAAGGTGCCTCCGCGCTCCCAGCATTCATAATGGCTCTTTGCTTGCCTTTGACAGTCGTGGCACATTTAGATAGAATTGTTCATAGGTTTGTCAATTGCTTAGCCTCATAACTTTTGTTTCAGCAGAAATTTCATTTTAACCATGTTCCTACAGTGGATATATACTCTGTGAATGGCAGACTTCCCAAAAACTACAAATGTAACTTCTTTTAAAATACTTCAAAACATTGGTGTGGGGAGAACATTACATTGTAGTTTCTAGACTTTAAGGCTATGATAAGGCTTAGAGTCAGGCAATCTGGGTGGGCAAAATCTATCCAGATAAATGAGTCCATTGTTCCTTTGGAGCTTTAATTGGTTTGTGTGCAATCTAATGAATAAAAAGAGAAACTGATCACAGGGCCACTTTTGTCAGTCAATGAACCTTTCTAATGCATTTTGCCAGCCACACAGAAGGATGAGTTTCTTGGAAATCACACGGAAAAACCTGTGGAAAAACACCACAAACGTTTTAGAGTTATTCATAGACGGATATTACTGGTTCTTCACCTCCCTCCTCCTCCTCCTCCTCTTTCTTTAAAAAGAGCCCCATGTATCTGTTTAAAAAGTTAAGGAATGGAATATGCTTTTCATGTGTTTCCACAAATCCCAAAGTCTCAGCATTATTTAAAAGACCAAATACTAACTCTTCTGGAATCTTGTGTCTTTCCAAAAGGGACCAATTCAAGCTTCCCATTTTCTATCTTTTATCACTACCTGCTCCATCAATTTTTGTTTGCGAAGATTACACTGCTAACTTAGGGATGTTGGAAAAATTTACTCGCATCACATTTTAATGTGGAATTGCCTTACTTTGCACAGTCAGACCACCATGTGAGTTGATACTTAATTATCTTCCTAAATTCATTTATCTAATTTTGCAATGGGATTTGCCAATCAACAATGTGTGGAAACTGTGAAGGAAAGTTTTAAAATGCAGTATAATAGGAAAAGTGGTGGAAAAATGTGTTTGTTATGTGCTATCTAGATGTTCCCAACATACGGTGATCCTCTGTCTGAAATACCCCCAAAACACCCTGTCCTTGACAGCCTCTCTAAGCTCTTATCAACTCAAGGCTGTAGCTTCTTTTATGGAATTGAGCCATCTCATGGTTGGCCTTCCTCTTCCTCTTCTGTGTTTGACTTTCCCTAACATTATTGTCTTCTTCAGTGAGTCTTGTCTTTTGAAAAAAGTCAACTGGCAAGTTTTAATCAATGGTAAGGTATTTCAGAGATGCATGGATTTAGAATTATACATGAAAATATACACACATTTTAATGTAACAGGAAAAGAGCAGACAACATAACATGGAAAGAACATCACGGTGGAATTTGGAGAACTTAAAACTCCAGTTTTGCTTCTGCACACATCCTTAACTGTCATCCATGCTCTTGTAATCACCAAGAACATGCTATGTAAGAGGCTGATTTTGAAGATAGGAGTACAGCTGGAATTAAACCCTGCAGTCTGATTGATTATCAAGCACAGGAAGCATAATAATCCAGTCTGACTCATCAGCACTGGTTTTTTGCCAGCTTTTGCATCTGATTCAAATAAGGATCTACATACAAGCAAAAGCTGAGTCTGTCAATCTCCAATGTCCACCAAAAATCTTGTCCCATGTCCATATCAGATTGTGATCTTTGGTAGGATTTTTTTGGTTTACAAGAATTCTGTGTGGGTTTTTATCCACATTTTTTCCAAATATATGCACCAATGCTTCACATCTTTGACATGTATGCATTCTCTTCCCATGGGTTGAAGAAAGGTGTGCTTTCATTTCATGCACATTTTTCGATTGTGTGGATACTATTAACCACTTTTTCCAGTTTGAAATTCATGTAGCAAATTGAGAAAAGCATGGGTCCTTGACTGCAGATTACATTCAAATCTATATTGAGTCTGGAAGGTTCAAACTGCATAAATCTTGATAAAAGGTGAATTGAAATTACTTTCTCAAGGCACTGATTATTGCCTTTAAATTCCTGAGTAGCATCATCCCAATTTTCAAGGGAACATTTAGTCTCATAAGATTCTCCCACTCCCATAAGAACATATGGGCAATCATTTCTCTAATTGCCTTGCCTTTTGGAACTTAAACCCATGGGTACTCAAGGTAAGGCTTTATGAAATTATAATTAAGTGGATAGCAGCCAAACCCCAGGGCATCCCTATCAGATTTTAAGCACTGGGTGAGTATCTTTCCATTTTCAGTTTAACTTTCCTCCTTTGTTTCCATGTTTATTCAATTACAGAGTTTATATCACGCTAGCTTATCCACTGGTGTGGCTTATTACTGTATTGCACTAAGTCTAGAGTGCAACTTTTAAGCGATGGGAGTACAGCTGGATCTGTCCCTGCATGAGCAGAGATTGGCATACACTCTAAGGGCCACTCTTTCCATACTTCCCCTCAGTACATCTCCCTTACCCACATTACCATTCTCTGCCCTGGCTCACAAGTTCCTCAAGTCTTCCTCTTAGAAGAAACACTTGATTCCACAAGCCAATAGACTCAAATACATTGGAAGTAGTTTTAAGTTGATCAGTTATTTTCTAGGTCCCTTTCCACGTGGCTTTGCATGATGCACAGCAATTTTAAGAACTTTCCTTTCGTTCTGCACTGTATAACAATCATTCATGCAAGACCAGCAAGGTTCATGCCAACCGTAAGGGTTTAAGTTGGAGCGGGTAGACTGTTATCATCGAAGATGCCTGTATTAATTATCTTTCATTTCTAGTATATTGGCAAGGATTCATTCCCCCTTGCTTTATGCATGTTTCAGAAGTTGATAACTATTCAGAAATTGGAGCAAGCAATTTTATGGAAGCCTGACTCTTGCTGCATGCATTTGTATAGGATTATGGAATCTGAGGCAATCAGTCCATTTATTATTAAAGAGGAGCCAAAAGCCACAACTAATCATTGAAATATTTATTTATTCATTCAGAAGAGATGTATCTCACCTTTCCTCAGAAGAACTTCAAGGAGCTAATGGGGTAAAAGCATAAATTAGCAATGTAAACCACAATGTAGAAATGAAAACTGAAACAATAAAGCAGGAATTAACAGAGAAAAGCAGCAAACAAATAAAGCAAACTAGAGTAACAATAAAAAGCACATGAAACAAGTAATACCATTTCAGTAAAAACCTGCCATCACTAAAATCTGAGGTTTTCACTATCTCCTAAAAATCTCTTGAGGAGAAAGAGGACAATACAGGCCTGTCTTGGAAGGGCATTTTACATCACTGAAAAGGCCCACGCCTGGTCACAGTGAAACACACTGCTGGGGACACATATTACCAAGAGTATGGGATTCAAGGTTATCGCAATATGCAGGGAGGCTCATACAGCAGAATGGGTCTTCCAGCGAAGGGCAGAAAGACCTTTCAAGATAATCACCAGCACTTTGAATCATACCTGGAAACACTGGAAGCAAGTTGAGCTCGTTCAATGAGAGTCATGCGATCACTTCATGTGGCCCCTGATGAAAGCCTGGCCACTGCATTTGGGACTGACTGCTCTTTCCAAGGACTCTTTGGAGTCAGCCCTAGGTGATCCAGACATGATGCAACTAAGGCATGTGTTATCATGGCCAGATAGTCTCCAGATATGGTATTGTTGGTACACCAGTCTCACCTGGGCAAAGATACTTCAGATCTGGTGGCTTCCAACTCCTGTGCCGGCTCTTTTGACTATATTGAGCTCATCTGTTTTGCATGGATTAAGCCTCAATTCGCTTGCTCTTATCCAGCCCATTGACCCCTCCAGAAAACTGTTTACATGACAACCTCCCTGAAATGAGAAGGGAAGGCAAGGAACACACTCCTTGTGTGAGCTCCCAGTGTAGATCATCTACCCAGCTGATCAAAGGAACCTTGGGCTCAAAACTGGACCTGAAAGTAGGGTGAAACACATCTAGATAATCCAGCCTGGAGGTCTCCACACAACAGCTTGTCCAGAAATGGAATCTTAGAGACTGGCGAGAAATTCTACAGTACCGTGGGATAAAGGGGGACCTTTTCCAATAATACTTTCAGAAGGGCACACATAACTCCCACCGTCACTCAGCCAGCTCTTATAAGCTGCAAGGGTCAAGTACAGATGCAATTGAACTCCCCTCCCCAGCAATCCTATTCACGTTCTCAGGTTGCAGAAATTGGCCATATATTCATTCTAACTAGACAAGTAGGTGCCAAAGCTACTTCTACTGCCACTGCCCTAACTGCAGCATCTGCGTCAGAACAGATGTGCGCATTGTCATCTGCAAAGTGTGAAGACGGAGTAAACTCATTTTCTGTGGCTTCAAAAGGAAACAAAAACAAAAACCCTAGAACTAATGAATGGAAATTGCAGGGGAGTGTTTTCTCAATAAACATTAGGCAAAACATCCTAGTGGTAAACACTGCTCATCAGAGGAACAGTGCCTCAAGAGATGATGGGCTCTCACTGAGGGTATTTAAGCAGAGGCAGAAGAGCCATCTGTCACACCGGTGTTGAAATCAAGACAAAAACTTCAAGGGATTCAGTCACAAATCTTCCACGCAAGATGAAGGAAGGTTCCAACAATCTCCTCCAGAAATGAAAGGAATACATGAGGGGACCACATAGGGCAACCTTGCCTTCCACCCTTGCCCACAGCACAGACACTCCTCTGATGTCCATGCATTCATACAGCATGGTCAAGGGTTCAACACTTGGCATAAGGCAGAGTTCCAGGGATTTAGCCAGGGCCAGTTCCAAAATCAAAAACAAGAAAGCTCTGATGCACAAACACCATCTTCACACTTTGTGCGTATAACTGAAGGCATTTATGCTTGAACCTGAGGCCTCATCCAGAGCACAGCTGCAGACTATCAGTTCCACCTGAGGAATTTTTACTTACAAGAAGCCTGTGTTCTGATGGCGGTCATCCTACATCTGGTAGCCAGTTGGATGTGGGCCATTCAGTACTTGTGCTCTCTGGAGCTAGGGGACCATTCAGTATCTGCCTCCAAGCCTGAAGTTAAGGGTACCTGGAGGGAAGATACAGTGACTGACTCCCTCAAGGGCTCAGGATCCTGCAGTCTGCCTGAAGACCCCTCACCACAGGCATCTTCTTTTTGAGGTTCTCTTCCAGAGAGAGCATGACACCCTCTTCCTGACATAAGCACAAGGTGCTACTTCATTTCAAGAGGAACTCTGATTATGCCAGTTTCTCTTCTACATCGTTGTGGACATAGAGCCCTTTCCCCTCCTGGCCAAACGTGCAGGAAAGCATGCTGTGGGAAGATGAGCTAGACCATGCAGCCCTAGTCAATGCTTCATACATTATTCCTGTGCCTGGAAGGCCATAGCTGAGTTACAAAGCCTGTGCCTTGCAAGCCGAAGGACCCATGTTAAACCCCAGCATCTCCAGGTAGGGCTAGAAAAAGAAATCCTGCCTGCAGCTCTCAAAGCCACTGCCTTTCCGTCTCTACAACACTGGGCTAGATGGACCAGTGACTGAACTCAGTGTAAGGCAGCTCTTGGTGTTCCTCTATAGCACATCTAAAACAACACCACCTAAAATGTGCACATCCTTTTGCAGTTTGCCCCTCACTGATTCAAAAACAACAGTATCCATTGCCAATGAACTTTCAGTCGGATGGTGATGGAGGTAAAGCAAAGGCCTCAGTTTGCTCAGTCAGTTATAACAAGAATACAGTGCAATGAGTAAAGAAACAGAATTAAGGCTCTTCAAGATGTCCCCTACAATTAAGAAGTCAATCAGGAAAAGAGGGAGAGAGCAAGAGGGAGAGAGAAGGAGGGAGAAGGTGGAAGAAAACAGTTCTTTGTATTTCCCCTTGAGTTTCTTTCAGGCTCCCCAGGCATCTGCTGCAGCAGCAAGATGAAAAGCTTCATAAAGGAAACAGAATTGCAAAAACACACCCTGTCACCACTGGAAGCAAATCCCAAGAAGTGATGAGTGTCTGTGAAATTGCCATTTCAGGTTTCTGCGCAGTGGATGGAACATAAGAAACTTGCAGAGTCTGCAAAGGTTTATGCTCAAACACTCCTCAACCCAATCCCCAATTCTGGAAGGACCTCAGGCATGATCACACACTGACTAGTGGAAGTTTATTTGCTACTCTTCCCATGTTACAAGACATTTAGTATAAAAGTTTGTTGAGTCAGGACTGCACAGCAACATACCATCAGCTCTCTGTTCATAACACCTTGGTGTAGATTAAGGTAGCTTTGTACAATTCTGTCCTGCAGAGATCGTTTCCCGAGTGCCTTTGTGGCATATGATGCTCTTTAAACAAAAATATTTACCAAACAGCTTTTGCAGTTCAAAATCTGCAGATCTTAAGGCCTTTCAATTCATAAGATCCATGCTAAGGTCACATTAGAATTGATCAAGGCTTTTGAGTTTTATGTGCAATTCACAAGGAAGATTAGAGTTCAGACAGACATTAACATGCATCTAATGAAGTCCTTATTTATTAAAATCTGAAACACCAAGCCTAATATTTTCCCTTTTGCTCCAAGGAGGCTGTTGAGTTTCCTAGAAGGAGATGCAAAGTTAGCATATGATCAGAGGTACCGCTCTACACAACTCTGGTGTGCCCACAACTGGAGTACCTCCACGTTATAGGAGAGTCATAGCTAGGTTAGATTTGGTTCAGCGCAGGGTCACTAGGATGTTAGTCGGGTTGAGAGGGATGACATATGAAGAGAGATTGAGGGAACTGGGTCTTTTCAGCCTGGAGAAGAGGAAATTCCAAGGGGATCTTTTAGTGACTTGTAGGTATATGAGGGGATGTCATGTGAATGAGGGCCATGACCTGTTCTTCCCTGTATCAGAGGGCAGGACACATTCCAGTGGGGCAAAGCTCAAGGAACCAGGCTTCAGGTTGAATGTCAGGAAGTACTTCCTGAAGGTTAGGATCCCTAGGATATGGAATGGGCTTCCAAGGAAGGTGGCTGAGGCCCTATCAATGAGGGTGTTCAAGGAAAGATTGGACAACTACTTGTTGGAAATTACATGAACAGAGCTGGGGGTCAGATGGGATGGCCCAGGAGGCTCCTTCTGACTTGCTTTTTCCCCTATTTTTCTGTGTTTCTACTTTGAATCTACATTGAAGGGCCACTCCCTTCTCACAGCCTTTTAAGGCAGCCAAAAATGAGAGGAAAATTGTGTTGATGACCTTCCAAATGCCTCAGGATGTTCATCTGGGGAGCATCTCTCTTTTGGTGCCTTCATAATCCACAAGTTTTGACCAGGTCAAAATAGTATGTGAATGGGGAGGAAAATTAGCTGAATTAATTATTTTAGCTGTAAACAGTGTGGAATTGGTGAAAAAAGGAGCACCCCTGGCCAGTCAGGGCACAACAACAGCAATAACAGCAATCGGCTCATTTTCTTCGTTGGTAATAACCTTAATGTTACTTTATTGCCATGCTGAATGGACAAGAAGCTAGGCTAAATGGCAGGGCCACTTTAAACAGCCAAACTTCCTGCTCCCCTGCTCAAACCATGCCTGATGTGACCCACCATATTTCTCTCCCAGCCTGAATAGGTGAGAGATCTATCCCCAGTAACAGCAGGGTACCAGGCACCCTCCATTAAGTCCCATTAAGTCATCTCTTTTTTTTTTCTTTGCACACAAATATAGTGAAAGGAGAGGAAAAGGTCACCAAGCTGAATACACAGCACAGCAAAACTTTGGATATAGCAAAAGTCCCTGCAGGTAGAATTTTAGATATGTAGGTTTTAAATATTTAGGCCGAATAGCCATTCCTTTCATACCAATTATTTCTTCTTTCTCTGCTGCATGACCTTCACCCCTTGAAAAACCACTTATGCTTTCCTGATGGTCCTGTTATCAATTGCAAACCTCCCAAGAGTGTCAAAGCTTGTGTTACTTTGGAAATATAATGTAATATAAATACTCTTCATGTATGAAAACATGCAGTGCTTTTATAAGATGAATGCGATTAAAAATGTAAAGAATCACCAAGGTCAGAGCACCCAGAAAAAATAAATTTTCAAGAATTTCATAGCAAGAAAAATATATGTGTTGAAGGTGCTTTAATGGGATATGTATACACCGTATGCTGCATTATTTTATGACTCTGCATAATGAAACATGAGTACTTTGGCATGGCCTTATTAATTCAGTGCAGTTTTGTGACCTGCATTTTTAACTTGAAATAATATTGATGTGTGGCCTGACCTGCAATCTGGTTTTACTGGATTATGGATTTGGCTGAATTTGAAGCAGCCCAATCGGAACATGCTGACTCTGAATTAAGTCCTATTGGACACCATATGGCTTACTTCCAAGGAAGTACAAATAGGCTTGCATAGATATTTCCTCTCATGCTAATATGAGACAGTTCCCTGAAGACTAAATGCCGTCCAAAAGACACCCTCAAAAAGTTGCAATCCTCTGTCCCTCACATTGGAAGTTCCTCTCCTCACACATATCCCCAAAGATCTGGATATAGAAAGAATCACTACAAGATTTAAAGGTTACAGCATTTAACCTCAACCCAGTAAACAGTATTCAGTGGCACTGAAGAAAAATATGCATAATTGGAAGGAAGTGCGTCTCTCAAGCTGCATCGTAATTATATAGTCAAAGTGCAGCTTACCTGGAGAGAAGCCATTGCCAAGCTCATCTTCATTGATGGTCAAGCCCCCTTTTGCTTTAATCATAATTGGGGTGCCAATTACTAGCATGCTTATGGCAGATGCAGGTGGGGAGAATACTGCTTTTTTCCCAGGAGTTCTAATTGGACTGACTCTGGGGGGTAGGGAGTACATGGTTTGCCTGACAACTTGGGAATTACAGTGCAGGAAGGAGATGTTTTTCCTTCTAAACATTCTGTAAAGTTAGTCTCTGATAATTTGGGATTATGTTCCATTCTAATTACTGAAACTTGCATAAAATCCACGGAGAAAGTGATTTACAGGCTTCCAGCAGAGCAATAATGTAAACAAGATAATAGGCATTTGTATGTAGTGGGTCAATCAGCATTCAGTTGTTCTGAATCATGGTTGACTCCATGCTTTGAAATAATTACATGGAGAATAAATTTGCTTGATATAAGAACATGGATTTGCATGATAAGAGAGTGAAGTCTATATGAATCCTTCCAATCCAGCACACCAACTGTGACCAACCAGATGCTCCGCAGAAGCTGGCAGGCAAGGCATTATACAGATAGCCGCCACCGCCCTCATGCTGCTCATTCACAACATCTGTGTCTGTATTTATTTATTCCTCCTAATTTGGTATCCAAATTCTGCTGCTTTCAGCAGCAATCCAGGGTTGGTTTGGCAGGGTTTACAGAGGTAGACTGCAGGTGAAATTTCAAGCAGGCTAATAGATATCCTGATATCCCACAGTTCAGCCAAATTAGAACTCCCAAATTCTCTACAGCAGGGATATGGAATGCCTGGCCTAGACATTTGATGGACTGGAACTCCCATCATCCCTCATCATTGGCTGCTCTGACTAGGGCTGGTGTGAGTTGCAGCCCAACAAAACCTGGAGAGTCAGATGTTCCCCACCACTGCTCTGTAGTAACCTTGGATTCTCTGCAGCAACATTTTTTCTCAGGCAGTGTCATCTTCCCTCTGATCATCACAATGTCTGCAAGTGACCCTTGTAGAGAGGATATTGGATACATGTCCCTTTCCTTTCCATAGGTTAATTATGGGATAATATAGGTGGACACCCTTAAATCTCTCAGCTGGATTTGTAAAATGATCGGGTCTTATTAGATAATTATTACACTGAAGCCAGGGTTGAGCTCCAGTGAGGTGGTAGCAAGAATATCAGCTTGCATAATCAACACAGGCCAATAAGAACATTAGCAGAACCCTCTTGGGTCCAATCAAGTGTCCAGCCAGTCCAACATTCAGATCAAACAATGGGTGATCAGCTGCTCACAGGAAACCCAGAAGCAGGACATTAATACAGTAAGATCATCCCATCCAGCAACTGGTATATATAGGCATACAAACTCCAATACAAAAACCATCAGGACTAGAAGACATTGGTAGCCTTCTCTTCCATGAATTTTCCTAGTCTCCTTTTTAAAGACATTCAAATTGGTGGCCACCTTGTCTAAAGAAGCACTTCCTTTATCTGTCCTGAATCTCCTACCAGTCAGCTGCATGGAATGAGCCCAAGTTCTAGTATTATGAGAGGGGGAGGAAATGTCTCTTTACCCAGTTTTTGTATACCATGCATAATTTTGTATGCTTCTATATTCTTTCCCATATTCATCTTTTTTATCTAAATTAAATAATTCCAGCTCCTATACCTTTTCCTCATAGGGAGTGTTCCAGCACTTTGATCACTTCAGTTGGCCTTTTCTGCATTTCTTCCAACTCTACAATATCCTATTTTCAGTCCCTTTCCTAATGATGACTATCATGAACTTTCCCTTTTTTACAGCAGTTGCACAGGGCTGATATTTTCATCAAGCTGCACCAAATCCCCAAGGTCTGTTTCTTGGTCAGTCAGTACTAGCTCAGATCCTACCAGCTTGTATGTGAAGCTGGGATTGTTTGTTTGTTTGTTTGTTTATTGTTGCCCCAAATGGTATCACTTTATACTTGTTTACACTGAATTGCATTTGCCATTTGCCACAGTTTGGAGAGATCCTTTGGAGGTCCTCGCAATCTCTTCTCTGCTTTGCTCTTCCTTTAAATAGCCAGGCTAAATAACCTGGTGTCATCAGCAACACTGGCCACTTCACTGCTCACACCGAATTCCAGATCATTTATGAATAAATGGAAAAGTATTCATCCCAATACAGATTCCTAAAGGACCCCACTCTTTATATTCCTCCATTGGGAAAATTTGTCATTATATCCATGGCATAACTGGCTTCCATCGGGAGTGCAAGCCTTGCCCTGAAGTTTAGAATCTAGTCCAGAAGGTAAGTATCTGGTCAGGAATCCATATCCATATAAGCATAGAATGTGTTCCAGTATGTTTATGCAATTAACATGCTTGTTGCTGTTTTTCAGAAATCATGTGTACATTGCAGGGAGCTGGAGCCTATAAACATCATGAGACATATATAAACATGGCTAAAAAAAAGATTAGAGCCATTCCACAAATTACTTCGTAGGCACAGTAGACATGAGGTGTGTAGTCTGACCTTGTACAGTGTGGAATGTGGCATTGCAGTACCAGATGCTGGAGACGGTGACCTGTTTTGGCCACTCCCCTGCAACACCTTTCTAGCTGCCATTTGGCAAAGGGAGTACTGGCCTGGATGGACACTTGCTTTTTTTGGCACAGTGATGGTGAGGTTTTTATATTCAGTCCCATTTCAAAATCATAAACCAACACTAATTACTTGTGCCAACTGGGAGGGTGGGGGAGAAATTTCCCCATCTCTCTCTCTCCACTCGCTTTGCCTCCCCATCTCCTCCTCTTCCACCATGACTGCTCCAAATCACTGCATGCTTTGCATTCCCATTCAAAATAGCACCTAATCAATGACTCATTCTCCTGCCTTTGGCCTGTTGCAAAGTACAGCATACATCACTATGGTACCAGCTGATCATAATCAAAACGCCTCCTGCTTTCTTTGGTTGTGGTCCATTGTCTTTATCTCTATTATCTCACTGGGTGTCTTCTGAGAAGGCTGTAGCAGCTCTTAGAGATAAAAAGAACAATGCAAGGGATCACAGTCTAATATTAAACATATTGGGCAAGAATCATCTTAATGCAAGAGTGTTTTTCCCTGGCAACTGTGTGCATTCTTTGTGGCTTCTATTGCTCATGAGTACCACTGACCTGGATATCTCTGAAAACCGTTCCCCTATTCTTGTGTTTAGAAGAATTGCTTGCAGAAGATTCCCCTTTATATAGTGTTTCTTTCATGTCCTCCTCTAAAGTGCATTATGCTGAAGAGGTAAAAGAAGCAAGCTGCACAAAGCCCTTCATCTGGAAAGCCCACTGTTTCCTGACAACTGTAATGCTTACTTTCCTGGTCGCTGGAATTCTACAGTTGAAAACAAAACCAGACAGAAATATGCAATGTTCTTTAGTAAGTATGGGCTTGACTGAGAGTCAGGAAACATTCATGGTAGTTCACCTGAAAGGGCAGAGGGAATATTTAATAAAGAAGGTAAAAATAGCTGTGCTTCAATACAGTCATCTCTGCATACACACAGTGGCCTGGTTCACATGTAACAACAACCCATGGGTTGTTTAAAACATGGGTTGTGGGAGCCCACAAAAGCAGACTAACTTACTCCCTCCTACCTGCTCACCAATTCTACTTTGATCTGGTTTCTGAAACAACCTAGAAATACCCTGTTCCTGGATTGTTTGATATGTATGCCAAACCTGGAAATCTGACTTTTTGAGCAACAAATAACCCAGAGATTGATCTCATGGTTTGTTGTTGGTTTACAATTCTGGGTTGTTTGTCCCTTGGCATGAGTCATTCCTGGGTTGTTTAAGAACACCAATACAAAGTGGCAAGCACATGGGAGGTTTACTTGCTCTGGTGTGATCCCCCCTATTCATGGGTTAAACAACTCATGAGTTGATGCAACCTATGAACCAGGTCACAGCTTCTTGAAGTTTTCTCCAGCCATGGCATGATAAAATAAATAAAGTCTAGCATAAATCAAATCCATAATCTTTAGAAGAAACGGCATCTGGGCTGTCTTGTTCACAGGCCCCAGGAGGTTAATTTGCATGGTTCTCTTCCTTAAAAGAAAAGATGTGCATTTGGAGAAGGAGCTAGTTACAAGCTTGCATCAGAGCCATCAGTCAAAACAATGGCGTTTCAAAGGCTTCAATGTGCAGCATCTGTATCTGTCTGCCAGCACATCCACTGACAGGCTGCAAATGGACTTGGCATAAGACTGGCTCTCAGGAGCACGAGCCCAGCAAGCCTGTCTCCTGTCCCTCAATCTTCCCTCTTGAGACCTTGTCACATTATGTTGCATACATACCCCAGTGTAGTCAAGACATGCTCTGGGGGACTGGCCTGCAGAATAACATGCTTCAAATTTATTTGAAAAGCCTTTTCTCTGCTGATGCAAATGTGAAGCCGAGAGACCAGAAAACAGGAATCTTGTTTCAAAGCACAATGGATAGTGCTCTAACACCAGTTCCTGGGATGGCGATATGAATTGCCAAAAACAGGAAATGTATCACCAAAAAAGAAGATAAAAGCGGACCCAGATTTGCAAAAGATTAGCATGGGCTAATTTTAATTATACATAACATTTAGAAAAAATATCGTTTAAATTAGGGATGGGTGGATCTGCCACTTTCTCTTTATCCTGTATTCTCAAGCTTTTTTCTCTTCCAGACATGAAAAACTTCACAAAACTGTGAAGCTGAAATTCATTTCTCACCCATTTTCAGCAGCCAGATTCAATAGGTAAGTCACCACATGGGAAGACCACGGTGTACCCTTCTGCCATGTAGCTGTTAAAGATGAGGAGCCTGAAGGAAAAAAAGTGTTGGCAACCCTGGTTGAATGCACAAGAACCCAAACACAGACTCATAAGTGCAAAGGCCTTCAAAGCCTTGGACCTGGGTGGATGAATATGCCAATTTCAGCTTCTCCCACATCTGCATTTATAGGATCTCACATTCTTTCTGTCCCAAATATAGAGCACTTGTGAATATTGCCAAATTCCTATTGAGATGAAACAAAGTAGCTGCACAGAGTGTTTCACAACAGTTCAGACTTTGACTTGGTGTCGTGTGTGCCTGGCTGTTGCCTAGACGCCACTTGATGCTGGACAACCGTTTGCACAGCTCTTTGTCTTTAAACCACAACTGAGCAGGACACATTCACATACAGGACCATCCCTGGGGTATGCTTCATACAGAGGACTGACCTCCGTAAAAGAGTACCCATGGCCACTCGACCAGTTACTGAGCCCATGAGGCCCCTAACACAGGAAGCCATGGCAATAAGTACTGTTGAAATACATTCGTACATCATTTCATGAGTTAAAACTAGGAGAGAGTAAAAACAGCTTCCTTGAACAGAAAAGTTCCATAGGTTTGAAAAGACAATTGGCATTCCTGAAGCAAAACATAGTCCCTACACCTTTGCAAAATATTCAGCAGAAGCAAGGCATCCAAGTCACCTCATCAGCCAAGTATTCAATCTGCTATGCATAAAATATGTGTGTGTTTTATCAAATTCTGCTCATGAGTGCGGATCCTAGCAGGGTTAATGGGGTCATCCTAGAATAGCTCTGCTCCTTTCCTCCTCCTCCCTCCTCCTCCTCCCCCTCCTTTTTTTCTCTCCCCTTCCAGAGAGAGAGAGAGAGAGGAGTAATTGTCTGAGAAGGAACCCAGGAAAATGGAGACCATGGAACACAGGATTAAGCAGTCCAGATCAAGATCTGAAAAGTAAGAAGGGGCATTGCTGCACCTCACATGTCAAGATGGCTGTGGACTCCTATGTACTTAATGTTCATGTCAACCACAGTACTTTAGACACCTTCACTCACACATGGTCAAACCTTTGTCCATAGCAGTTAAGGGCTGGTTCACACATGTAAGCCCATTCCCTTTTATGCTGCAATGATGCCCATGGTTTGGTGTGTATCTGGGCAGATCTGCACCCAGGCATTATTTCAATAATATTTTTTCCTCGGTTCTCATAGAACAGGAGAAGCTCAAATCCAGGGGACACGTTTGGCTCATCAGGGGTACCAGTCTGGCCCATGTCCCTTCCCATGACTCCAACCCCTTTCCCTCAATCGCTGGCATGTTGGTGCTTTTCCAGCATTTGCACAGTTTCCTCCCTCATTCTGAAAGGTTGGAATGCCTTTCCTAAAAGTTAGTTACTGGCAAAAAGAGATATAAGCTACCATGTGCTGAAATTCCTGACATTTTTCTCTCCCTTTCTGTATCCAGCCAAACCTACCTCCTGAATGCAGCCCCTGAAATCTTCAAGATGGAGTTTGGCCTTCAAGCTGCACCCTTGCCACAGAAGCTTCCTTCTATACCTCATCTTGTATTCAGGAAGGAGTATTACATTCATATCCCACTCTCCAGCCAAAAAGCTCTCAGTTCCTGCCATGACATAAAAGGGGAAAGGGACAAGGAGGGAAGAGGAAACAAGGAAACTCAGGAACTAACTACCTGCACTTATAAAACTGAGAATGTGACTACCCATGAAAGCTGAGACTGCAGAACTGGCAATTTGAAACATTTGCATTGTGGTGGTATGTATGTATGTATGTATGTATGTATTTAAAAACTTTTCTATGCTGCCCTTCACCTTAAGTCCCAGGACAGTGATACAATAAAAGCACAGTATTGTCTGAATTAACACAAATAAAACCCATCTTTAAAATAGCATCAACACTTAAAATATCAGGCAAATAAAAAGGTTTTGGCCTGTCTCGAAAATGAATAAAGTGTCAGCACCAGGTGCACCTCTCTGGGAGCATATTCCGTAACCAGGGTGCCACCACAGAGAAGGCCCTTCTCCAGGTAGCCACTCTCCTGACCTCCTTCAAAGAGGGCTCTTCTTCTCTAGATCTTGGCTGGATTTCTGCTGGCCACACATCATATTCCAGGACCTGAATCTCCTTTATGATGTTAGGAATGGACAGACTTCAACTGTGACTGGATTCCTGCAAGAAGGCACTGTTTCATGTTGTTCATTATGCCGGTTATGCACTAACCATAGGCAATATTTTCCCATTATCTGTCAGTATGACAGAACCATATTTCTGTTTAAAGCCTGCAGAGTCTGCTTCTAAAATGTTTCTGTTTTTTTCTCCACCAAAGTCTCCAGGATTTGAACAGATCTTCCAATGTGTCTGTCAGTGGTTCTTCACTGCAGATATTCTGAAAGGATTGCCAGTTCATTCAGAACTTCATAAAAAGGGCTAGATCAAGCAGCAATTGTTTGGAAAACAAATGGTTATACAGACCACTGAAAGAAGACCTCTCAGTTTGTGATCAGCTCCTGTCATCACTAGCAGACTTGAAGTATAGACACAGAGAGCAGTAGCTTTTCCAAACTGCTGAAATAGTCCTGAAGGAAGTTGCAACCCACCTGATATCCAGGACTTTCCCAGTCCTATTTATCTGCTCATCCAATTGTTCTGAACATTTGAGCTCACTTTTATTTTGTGGTGACCTGTGGTATAATGAATGAAGCTTGTTTATGAATGCACAGAAATGATTCATACCATGAGCTTCCGAAACCATGTCACCGACAGCCAGCTCTAACCTGTGATTCAGACGATGCCACATAGTGATGATGGGACATACTGCAAGAAGGTGCTGCCTGACTCCTGGTTTCCTCCCTAGTATCACACCAGCTCCATCACTAACAAAACATACCAGATTCTGTTGAAGCTACAAACCATGTGCTTTCAGGCAATTTAGAAACATTAATGTTATAGTTTCTGCATTTTCCCTGTACGTCAAGAAAAACAAAACGTGGCTCTTTTTGTTTATCACGTTCACATTTTAGATACACTATTAAAGTGCTTTTAGCCCTGAGACTTTTAGACTCATCAATATGAACTGATATCTTGCCATTGATATTTTGTATTGCTTTGCAGATGTCTGATCACATTATTGATGCAACGTGATCAATAATTTGAGTGGTGCGGAATCTGGAACACAGATCTTTAGCAAGCTCTACACCATTTAGCTCTCTCAGCTGCAGCAGTTTAAAGTGATCAGTGTAGGGTCTATTATTCCTTGCTAAGTAATAGGCTGCCATAAATACCTTGCAAGTCCTTTTTATTTGGAGTGCATTGCAATTATCAATGTAAGCCTCCATGCATTGCTTTTCAACTTTGTCTAATACACATACACACATTCATTCTGCCTGCTTATGGGCAAGTGGTTGCTTCCACACCTTCTTTCTGAGTGACTTATGTTGTGTGGCTCTTGTAATAGTTCTGTGGCATATCATGGAACTTCACCATTCCCTTGAAAGTGAAGTGCCTTGTGTTTTGAAAAGTTCCTAAATGCTTGACTTTGGAGCATACAGACCAGCTTGTACACCTGCTGCCTGATTCATGCCTCAGCCATAGATTATTGTTTTTCTTGTTTTCCCACACTTCCACTGACCAAATATCTGGCCAGACATTACTGACACCATCTGACTGTCCTTTGTTTCTTTCACAGATATTGTGCAAAGTACTGACTTCTGGGTCTACACAGTTACCCTCTGCAGCAACCAAACCGCTTAATGAGATGTTATAATGAGGATTCACTGTCTGCAGCGAATCTGCAACTACAGCAATCTGATCCTCCACAACTTCTTTTAAGCTTTTTGAAGTAGGAATTAATAACGGTTTGCTTGCAGTTCGAAGCACTTTTTGTGGTCTGCATAAGTGACACAGAAAGCCCTGTAAAGTTCAACACCAGCTAACCATGCAGGAAGAACTGAATACAAAAAATTGCTCCCTCTTTTCTACCCTCCAAAGCAGGGCAGAAACCACTCCCAGTTTGCTATGTAAAGAGGAGAATTGAAACTCAGCTGCTACAATTGAAAGTGAACTACTTCCTTGCAAAAAAAAAAAAATGACTTGGGACTTTCTGTGACTTTGAAGATGCTCTCTGCATATTCAGTCCTTCACAACTGAAGTGTAGGCATAAATAACTGGGATGGGGGGATTGGAGGGTCGGAGGTTTGTTTTGGGGCAGCAAAGGCATGCTGGCCACATGTTGCTGAGGAGCAGAGGCTGGCCATGGGAGAAAGTGTCACCAAAAGCACATGTGCATGCCTGGCAGGCCTCTCCAGATAGGGAGTCCCAAGGAACTGTTGAGAAAACACCCCTGCTCTTATCCTGTTAAATTCAGGACCCCAACAGTGGCAGATGCCAGCCACAAACCAGCAAAATTAAGTCTTTTGGAGGCAGTGGGGGAGGGACAGAGACCCTGATGTCAAGGATCCACCCCCCCCCAATATAAGTGGGGTGCTCCAACTTGACTGTCCAGGGGTACAATGTACCTTGACTTGGGGTAAGGGAGGGGATGCCTCTTGCTGCTCTGTCTCTGATGGCAGCAACCTGTCTTGGAGTGGCTCTGACTAAGCATGGCCAAGCAGCGGCCAGCACATCGGATGCCTCTGAAAGCTCTTAAGCAGAGCAAGGAAGTGACGGCCAGCATCTGCAGTTTGTCTCTGGCATTTAGGAGAAACGGGCTACATTTAGCTCCCATGACCAAGAGCCATTATTGGTCTAGTAAAGGTCTAAGCTCCATAGCCCTTCTGCTGGGCAACCTAATCCATGGATAGGCTGGGAATTAAACCTGGGGCAGCAGGCATGCCCACATGTTCTGCTGCTACTGAGCTCTGCTTGGTGAGAATGTCGGTCACCCTTCTCTCAGTAAAGACTGAAACTCTTTTACATTTCACCCTGTGAAGCATGGGAGTGGGAGAAACATAAGTTTAAAAAGCAAATAAATAAACAAAACACCAGTTGGAAAGTGGAGTGGTATAAAGATTAGCCAGTTTGGAAAAGGGGAAATGACAGTGTGCATTGTGCTTTTTGCTAACATTTAACCAAAACTAAAACTTTAACAAAATGACTGTTTTGTAGGAAGAGTTTGATAGAAAAGTTTAAGCCATGCTTCATGCATCCATCTGCACACAGAATTCCCACTCCCCACCATCACGCCACTGACTCAGGGAACTGTGCCTAAAATGCCTTCCTGTCTGGATGCGTGCCCTTGCCTTTCCTGGCCCTGTGGAAACTGGGCGTGTGTTGTTAAGTTCCAGCACATAAAGGGGCTGCCTTTGAGTGAAACATCAATCTGTGGAATGCCTGCCAGAGCCTCAGATGGGGTCATGAAATTTCAGATATTGTCAGGAGGAAATACATAAAATTTATCGGCAGGAAATGCTGCACTCTGAAGCAACAGGATTAATAGGGTTTTTAAATTTATTTTATTAACAGGAAGAATAGTTAACAAATTCCTTCAGGAGTAAAGGGGAAGGAAGGCAAGGACAAGTGTTCCTATGGATCTTGTATTGTACTGTGTATTCTGTTGTACTATGGGAAAACATCTAACATGTGGGGCATGACAGGGAGTTTATCTAAAAAGGGTCTGTTCGTCTGCGTAATCTCCCACCTTTCTGCCAAAATGTGCTGTTCAAGGTGGCTTATAATAAATCCAGATTAAAAGCAAAATCTTAATTAAAACATAGCATTAAAATAAGTACATGAAAAACTGCAATAGAACAAAGAGCGCCACACAACTCTGCCAGCAAAAGAGCAGTTAATGGGTCACAAGCCTGCCTGAATAGAAATACCTTTATCTGCCAACACCAGGGTGGGGTGGAGTGGGGTGGGGTGGGCATATTCCCCCCCCCCTGCAGGGAATGTGAGAACTTGGGGGTGGCCACTGAGAAGTCCTTCTCTCATGCTCCCCCAAACATGCCTCTGAAGGTGGTGGTCCCAAAAGAAGTGCCTCCCTCAAGGTCCTAAAACCCAGCAGGCTCACGGGGGAGAAGGCAGTCTTACAGGTAGCCTGATCCCAGCCATACATAGGGCTTTACAGATCAACACCAGCACTTTGAATTGTGCCCAGCAACCGAGAGGAAGTCAGTGAAATTGAGCCTCCAAGCTGAAGGCTGCATTCCTCTCCACTGCACTGCATCTTTAAATGGGATGCTGTGTTGTGTTTTTTTTTTTTTTCTTTTCGATTTATATCCTGCCTTTTTCCTCAAAGGGCTCAAGGCAGCTTACATCATTCTCCTCCTCCATCTTATCCCCACAACAACAACCCTGTGAGGTAGGTTGGGCTGAGAGGCTGTGACTGGCCCAAAGTCACCCAGTTGGCTCCATGGCCGAGCGGGGACTCGAACCCAGATCGCCTGAGTCCCAGTCCCGTGCTCTAACTACTACACCACACTGGATCTCAGTTGTATCAGTGTTGTGTTATGCTATGTTGTATCAGCTACATGGTTTGGAGACATAGAACCTCTTTGCTTCAGAATGTGAACAGGAGAGGTGTATCAGCATGCTGAACCCTAATGGGTGATGAAAACTCTGGGAATAGTAGCAAATGAACTAGTCAGGCTGTGACTGACACACCAGTCTAGCAGAATACCCCATTCAGCTCAGTGACATTTACTTCACAGTAGGCTTGCAAAGGATTATGCAGTTGGGCACTGTAATTCTGAGGCTACGCAATGGAAATGGAAGTCACTGTTGCTCAGAAACATCTCTGCATCCATGAAAGCCAGATTTGCTCTTCTTTTCTGTTGGGCTTCCTTTTCTGATTCTGGGCATATTTCCAAAAAGTAGCTCAGTTCATTTGATTTGCTCAGCTGGATTTAGCAAATGCTGAACATTTACAGGGTGTGAATACTTGAGATCTGACCCAGTTTTATTCCAGACAAGTTCCCATGTCCATTGAAAAGGCCAAGAGAGTGACATAAAATAAGATGCCGAATGAGACTCAGTACATAATGCACATAGCAGAATGGCTCGCTTGACACTGAATGGGCACTTTTATTTGCAAATACCAATCCAAGTAGAACGTGCTTTCTTTTGATTTTTGATCCAACTTGCCAGGGGAAGCTAGGGACTCATCTGTCGGTGGGGCTCCTTATCCATTGCAACTTTTATTTTGAGCTTTAGGAAGCTATGTTAGTGCTGCCTGATGGTAGACCTATTGGGGATGGAGTTCAGCCCCATGGATGGCCCCTATAAAGCTTTGGACTAAAAGTTGCAATGAACAAGGAGCCCCACTGACTTAGGAGCCACCAGCCTTACCTTGATACAGAATCTGGGGAACAGTAGTAGTAACTCAACAGAGATAGCTTTACCTTTAGAGGATCCTGAAAATAAAGTGGCCAAGCAAACCACTAGGAAGGGTAAAGAATTCACCACCTAGGATTAAGCCAGACAGTGGCTGTGTTCATTCAACATGCAGTGTAGTGGTGTAGTGATTAAGAGCACGGGACTGGGACTCAGGCAATCGGGGTTCTAGTCCCTACTCAGGCAACTGGGTGATTTTGAGCCAGTCTCAGATTCTCAGCCCAACCTACTTCACGGGGTTGTTGTTATGGGGCTAAGACTGAGAGCAGCAGGAGGAGAATGATGCAAGCTGCTTTGAGTTCTTCGTAAAAAAAGGTGGAATATACCCACCCTTTCTTTTCTTTAACTGTGGCAGGGAAGGTGGTTGGGAAGGAAGTGGCTGAAGGGTAAATGACGTGCAGTACACTTCGTCCAAAAGAAAGGAACTCATATTTACTTTAGAGTAGTACGAAGAAGGGCCAGCTGCATGCTACTCAATTAGCATAATATGTAGTTTGACCCCTGGAGTGGAAATGTATGTGATTGCCAAATAACAACCAATGCTGTTCTGTAGATGTAAGTATTTATTATTTGGCTGAGGAAGTGCAAGGAATGCTTATCAGATTTGCAGATGGCACAAAACTGGGTGGGTTAGCTAATACTCTGGATGGCAGAAACAAAATTCAAGGTGATCTTGATAGGTTGGCACGTTGGGCTGAAAGCAACAGAATGAAATTCACTAGGGACAAATGCCAAGTTCTACACCTAGAAAAACCAAATGCACCATTACAAGATGAGGGATAATTGGTTCAACAATACTTCAAGTGAGAAGGAATTGCTGTAGATCATAAGCTGAATATGAGTCAACATGCGATCTGGCTGCAAAAAGGCAAAATTTGGGCTGCAATAATAGAAGAATCACTTCCAAATTGCGTGAAGTACCAGTTCCACTCTACTCGGCATGGTTAGGCCTCATCTGGAGAACTGTGTCTGGTTCTGGGCACCACAAAAAAAAAAAAAAAAAAAAAAAAAGATGCAGACAAGCTGGAAAGGGTTCTAGGAGGGCAACAAGGATGATCCAACAAGGAGGACAGGAAACAAAGCCCTGTGAGGAGAGATTGAAGGAACTGGGCATGCTCACCTTGCAGAATAGAAGACTGGGGATGGGGAGTGGGGCGGGAGGTGGCAGCACTCTTTAAGTATTGGAAAGGTTGGCACACGGAGGAAGGTCAGGATCTCTTCCTGATCATCCCAGAGCACCGGACATGGAAAAATAGGTTCAAGTCACAGGAAGCCCGGTTCTGGCTGAATATCAGGAAGAACTTCTTGAGTGCTAGAACAATAAGGCACTGGAACCAATTGCCGAGAGAGTCGTGGGCTCTCCCTCACTAGAGGCATTCAAGTTGCAGCTGTACACCCATCTGAGAGGGATGGTTTAACTAGGAGTCCTGCACTGAGCGGCAGGCTGGACCCGGTGGCTTTCTCGGCCCCTTCCAACTCTACTACTCTGTGATTCTGGGACTGTGTCTCTTAACCTTTAGTTGTTCTTTCCTACTATCAGCTCACCCTCACACAAAATATCCTTTGATTTATACTTTTTCAAAGCCCTCAATAAGATCTTCCTCGGATCTTTTTATTTTTTCCACAAGCCATTTAATATATCATTTTCATTACAATAGTCATCTGTAGTCCCTACCTAATGGGATGCATGAGTATGCATATTTATCCATAAAGACATGCTATACTGTAGTGGTTGAAAACCGGCTCTGGTTATTCCGCAATTCTCTTCAGCTGCATTCATTGTTGACCTTTGCTTTCATTCCTGTTAAGTATGGCTGCCTTCCCCGCTTTCATCAGTGTGTGAATCTACGTTGCTAGACATAGAAGCAGGATTGATAGCTGAGTGCCAGTACCACAAAGACAGCAGGGGAGAACAAGGTGATTCTTGTGATTTTGGTATGTTTTATTTTAAAGCAGGGATGTGAAAATCAGCAAATCCTGAGCTTGTTCCCTCGTTCCAAATTGACTCTGGATCAGTGTTGGGTTTTTTTTTTTTCCTCCTCTTATCACATGAGAAGGCGTTCATATTTCTGTGAGTATTTTCCAAACATATACAAAACATCTTTGAAACATACACATTCTTCTCCAACTGATTCAAAAGTATGCATTTTATGTGATTTTTCAAATATAATCATGCTGTTCAACACATTTTTCTTTTATTTCTGGTCTGCAAATCACATGACAAGCTGAATGTGAAATCACATGTGAAATGTGGACACAGTTTGTGTCCAAGTCTGGTCCAGAAGTGAGAACTGGTTAAAATCATAATAAAAATGAACTGAATTAACTTCTCAGGCAATCTGTTCTTTAAAGACAGCTGTCCTTTATTTGAAGGACAGTATGAGAAAAGACTCGTCTTCATTGGCATTCTACAACTCCAGGCATCCCTGCCCATTGGCCAACCTGAGTGAAACTGAAGGGAACTGAGATCCAAGAAGTCCATGTCTGGTATGAAGATAAAGAATTATCAGAAGGAAAGACTGGGCCTGGAAGTTGTCTGTCTATAGAACCTAGAGAGCTAACTGAGTAGGCACCCAGGTGTGGATGTACAGAACTTCAATTTTGTACGTAAAACAAGTGAGCATGCCTCATTCTAAGCTCTGAATGTGACTAGAAGCACAAAGATGTATCTGCCAAAATTATTATGGCATGGCTGAACCTGAGCTTTCATTCAGCTTATTTCTGTTTGCCAGTTTGACTTCATGAATTTTCTTATTTGTGCAAATTTCCGTGTTAGACAGAATTAGCTTTGCTTTTGTCTATGGAGAAAAATTGCACAAATTTTGGGAGATTTGTGAAAATCTTCCTCCAATTACTACTTGATTTGTGCAAGTTTCCTGTTCACACAGAGTGAGCTACAATCACAAATGCAAGCTGGAATGTACCATGAGACAAACCATGAGACAATGTTTGGAAAATCCTGTGACCTGGAAAAAGGTATTCCACTAACCCTACAAAGAGGTCATTCAGTCACAGTGTTCCACACTAGAAAGACAGATATTGTGTTTGCTTTTAAATTAGAATTATTATTTCTAAGTTTGCATTTCCCATATAAACCAGCACAGGCAAATTTTATGTAACTCTCCAGTCAGTTTTGATCTCTTATTTGGTGATGAATTTCCACTTTGGGTATCTCTTTCTCAAATGAAAAGTTGCAGATATTTCTCACATCATCGAGCTTTTGCATGAAACTTCTGTTTGGCAAAGCAATTCAGTCGAAGACAAGCAGACATGCTTGTAATGTTGAGGGACATTGTTATACAAGCATCTGAAAAATATATCACATGGAGAATTTATCTTAATCAGAGAAACAAAAATCAAGTCAAGATTTAGCACAAACTCTTATTGTTAATAGAACATACTGATTGCAATCACACAACTGAAAGTAAAATATCTCTTGTGCCATCTACTTGGCTGGCTTAATCACTCGCCAGGGCCTTGACAAAAGAAAATTAATACTACCTAATGAGCATGGAAGGTCCCCCAAATGGAGCCTGTATCTGCACAGGTGGGGTCCCAGAGTGAGTATATGTGCAGGCAGCCAGCACTCCTGGAAAGACTGGGTGGGGGGAGAGCGGTGTGTCTGTCTGAAAACTGCATGTACAATCTTGAGGAGAATGGTGAACAAATTGCTTTCTGCTGCTGACAGAAGAACTCCTTTGTCCCTACCTTATGTTCTCCTATAGTTGTAGATAAAGCTAACATTACAAAGACACAAGTCTGCTGTGCAGCCTTTCCCTATCTGGCCCCCTCTAGATGTTTTGGAGCACGGCTCCCATCATCACTGCCCATTGCCCCGAAGGCTGGAGAAGTGGGGTGATAGGACTTGGCAGTGTCCCAAATATCTTGAGAGCACAAGGGAAGGGAAGGCTACTGCAGTGCTGCCTCACCCAATGGTGCTGTCACCACTGGAATCTCTTGTGGCTCAGTTATGGGAAGAACGCAATAGATAGATTATCATGGTGCTATACATTCCAGGAGCAGGCAATGTGTGCCCCTCTAGATGGTTGGGCCTACCACTGCTATCATCTGCAGCACAGGCAGGGCTGGCTAGGTCTTATGGGAATTGTAGGCCAAACATCTGAAAAGCCGTAAGCTGCCCACCCATGGCATAGTCTTATCTCTGTTAGGTTCCTGACCTGGACTGAACCATACTATTCTGTATCTTCTATATTCCAAATCAAATACTATTTATGTATAGATGTGCAGGCTTAATGATTCCATCAGTTTATGTTTCCCCCATATATGAATTGTTTTACTCTTAAATTCTTACCATTGCAAATATAAAGAAAGGTATGTATTTTACTAACAAAATTTTTACCTAACAGTAGTCCAAAGCATCTGGTGCGGAGGTAGAAAATAATACTAAGCTCATAAAGAATGCCAATGGTACATCAAAGAAGATAATTTGTTAATTTGTTTATTGAATATTATTTTGTTCCTTTTGCTGTCAGTTTCTCCCACTCATTAGATCAGTAATTGTTATTTGCCATACAGTGTTACAGGTAACAATTGATAAGCAAGATAATGTTAGTAGTGTGGAATTGATTAAGTGCTTAAACAAAGACAGTTTAATGAGCCAAAGCGTTTGTATTACATTCAGATTTAAATAAGAAAAAGTGAAAAATGCAAAGCCCATGTATGTATGATGTGATATCAAGGATGCCCTCTAATCTTGGACGACTGCATTTTTCCCTTGACCTTGGAAGTTTGGGTGACTACTCTGGACCAAAAGCTCTGTGAAGGGGATCCCAAATGGAGGGAAATGGTTAGAAGATGAGTAGACTGTTCTAACCTACATTCCATTGTTCTTTCAGTTGGGAGAAACAGTGCTACAAAGGGAGAGTAACAAAATTGACTCAATCCAAGGACTCAGGCAAAGAACATATTGTACTATTGTTAGGAGAGGAGAGGAGAGGAGAGGAGAGACATCTTACATCAGTACTGGACATTGCAAGATACAAAGGGAACAGGATGTAAACAGAAGAGTTGTTTCCCCATTTCTTAGCAAGGCACCTTTGAAATTTCCAAATCATTGCTCATTAGTCTCTTTTGAGAGGTGGGGTCATTTCCATGCATTATCAATTACACGTTC